>NC_057769.1:17150895-17523413 GCF_010389155.1 Erigeron canadensis
CAAAGATTACAAGTGATACAAGGATGATCTGCTTTAATAACCTAAGACTTAGTGTGATAGGTTATAGTTGTATTATCAAGATCACAACCTAAGATGTAATATGATAGGTTGTTGATATGATGTAATACATACTTACATTAAAATGCTATGTATTTGTTTGAGTTAAACATCAATGAAGAAATGATCGTTTTTATGTCAAGATAATAATGTAAGATTTATTTGATACATTATTGAGATGACAAGTTAGTACGGATGATTTTTGATAGCATATTCGAGTAGATACAGGTTTTTAGTAACGAGTATCTACAGGTTTATGTTTCTGGAATTTCTAGAATTTTTCCTTGTTTAAATTTATGGAAAATTCGCGAAATTTGGCTAAGGAATGGAGATTAGGTGGTTTAAAATCTGGAAATTCGAATCACCTCGTGCTGACGTTAGCATGCCTCGCGCTGACGTCATCACGAAGTTCACGAACTCCGTGTTCGGCCCGGCCTATGTGGATTCGGATATATATATGGGTTATTATTATTCATTAATTACCATTAATCGAAATTAACCCTAAGTAAATCACACGAATCACTTCTTCCTCGTGCTACTATTCATTCGTCTACTTTTCGATTGATTTCACCTTCTTTTCATATTAATCATCCTAGTTTGTTGGTAAATACTTGATCTAGGATAGATTATTGATGATTTAACTATGGATTTGAACGATTTAATGTCGTTATAATGCCCAAATTTTGATTTTGCCTTGCGTGAACAGTAACTCGGACGAACCACAAGATTTGATCTTTGATTTTTGATGATTTGGACTTAAATTGGACATAAAATTAGATTAATTAATGTTTAAACATGTTAAATCTAACAAAAATTTAAGTAAACAAGTGTTAAATCAAGATTAATCAAAGAAAATTGTGTTTCGGTCACTATTCACACGAAGAACACGAACCAACTTCCTGTTCATCGAATTCGTTTCGATTTTGTTTTCTGGGCATAACACGAACCATAAACAAGTCCAAGATGATGTTTTTGATCGATTTTAACATCATATGGAGATGTTTTTTTGTGCTTCGTGTTCTGGGTTTCATACTGGCTCGTGCTGACGTCACGACGAGGGAAAACTTCCTCGTGATGACGTCATCACGAAGCAGTCGACCAAAACCCTATTTTTAATTTTCGTTTATTCTAACAAGTTTTTCTTGTCGTTTTTGTCTGTTTTTGTGCAGGTATGGCAGGACAAGGTAATAATGCTCATGTGTTCGTCAAGGAGCACAATGTTGCACTCGATCTCAGCATTACGCAGACGGGGTGCAATGCAGAGTTTCACGGTGTCCTTCAATTTCTTGCACGTTCTCGTGTCCATTTTGCTGTGACAGAGAATCCTCCGTTGGTGATAAGTCTCATTAGAGAGTTTTGGAACTCAGCCCGTTCGGTGCAGATGGGTGCTCATACATACATACGCACTACTGTTGGGGGACGTTCATTCTCTTTTTCTACTGGAGACTTACGGACTATTTTACACTTAGGTGATGTCGCCATAGAGCAAGGTCCGACTGAATTCTCTGAGGAATTTTGCGACGGTGCTCTACGTCGTTTGGGGTATACTGGAGCTATTTCTCACCCATACTTCAGGAATCATCTACGTGGCAAATGGAAGCTTCTTGCTTACTATTTGTTGAGGGCCATTAGTCATAGGAGTACAGGCTATGACCAGATGAATATTCAGAACGCTTCTCAGATGGTTGCCTTAGTGCTGAACAAGCCATACAGCTTCTCTCAGTACATTTTTGATAACTTGGAGAGGCAGTTGAGGTCATTTGGTACAGACAAGAAATTCTTTCTGTTTCCAAGATTTGTGATGATTATCATTCGTCACTATGCAGCTGATTTGCCATTTGACGGTCCTACGTTCAATCTAGGTCGTCTTACTTATAAGGCATTTGCTGAAAGTTTGAAGCACTTGTCGGGAAGAAATGTTCCGATTGAGGTTGATAATCCATCTTTGTTCGGACATTTGCTTAACCCTAACTATGTCGCACCTCGACAAGGTTGGGAGGATGAAGAAGCTGGTGCTGCTGCTGGTGATGATGATCAGGCTCAGGATGCTCCTCAAGAAGAAAAGCTGATCAGTTTGAGGGACTCAACATGTTTCTTTGTATGCTGGTGATTTAGAGCATGATTCTGATATGGATGCTCTCTTGGAGGATATAGATGATCCTACAAATCTTGTATCTACATCTGCTGGGGTTTCTATTTCTACCTCTGCTCCAGTTGATGTTACTGCTGGTCCTTCTGAAGTCCCGGTTAATGTTGTTGAGGACTCGGAAGAAGAAAAAGAGGAAGAAAGACTGCCGAAGCAAAGAAGAAGACATGCAAGATCTCAGACTGAGGTTGATAGAGAATTCGCTGCATACACTGAAGCCATGGAGAGGTCTCATGCACCTGTTGTTGGTGATACTCCAGTGGTTGCTGCTTTAAGAGCTTCTATCTCTGAGGTTCCTGCATCTGTGTCTGCTTCTACTGCTGCTGGTGTTAGTGTTGGGGAGAGAAGGTTGAGACCAAAGTTTATTATAAGGGGAATTGGTTCTCGCGCACAAGTTGTCACTGAAGCTACCACTGTTACGATTCCTGCTGTTCCGGAGTCTACAGTTTCGACACTTGTTGCTCCTAGACCTTCGTCTGCTCCCATTCAGGCTACAGTTCCTGTTTCTACTGTTATGAGACGTCTGTTGGCTCCTCTGCAAAGACCACAGATGCCTCCCACAGGAACTACTAGTGCTCGTATGCCTTCGTTTGAAGTTGCGATGCCCCCTCAGGTTTCTACATCTGACGTTGCTTCTACTTCACGTCCATCTGTACTTGTTCAAGTGCAGTTGAGTCGTTTGTTTTCAGAAAAGAAGATGTTGGAGATGAGGGTTACAGCTTTGCAGAGTCAGCTAAAGCTCCAAGCTGCTAAGCATCAGGATGAGATGGACGTTATGACAGCTCTTGTTCATTCTCTTGGATCTAGACTTGACCAATTCTTGGCTCAAGGGGGAGAGATGATGTAGAGATGATGAGCTTGCAAAGAAGACTAAAGATGATGATCATGAAGATCAAGATCCAGCTTAAGGTCAAGATCAAACACAACCAGGTGAGCCAGAGAATCAGGGTCAAGGTCAAGATGTTGATGATGCTGCTATGGATACAGAGACTGCTGATATTCAGGGGGAGTCATCAAGACAAAGAGAGTCAGAGATTGCTGGTACAGCTGGTGCTAGTACTTCTGGGATTCAAGATAAAGGCAAAGCTGTGATGACAACTCCAGATGCAGATCCTGATGATCCAGATAACAATGGTGATGGGGAAGATTCCAATTCAGGTAACTCCGATTCTATTTCTGATAGAATAGAAAGGGAGATAGTGAATGATCCTCATAATCATAAAGAAAAAGAAAATAGCAAAGGAAAATCTACTCAGGATAGTGAGTCAACTAAGACTGTTTCTACTACCAATGCTTCTACAGAGTCAGATTTGCACCCTTTAATTGTGCAAAGACTAGAAAAGAGATTGGGATATGATCCACAAGATCATATGAGAGCTAGAGCTGAGATTATGGATTATATTGATTATTATGATCCAGGATCACTTAGGGATCAAATGAAAGAACAGTCAGGGTTAGCTCATACATCTTCAGAGTCAGAGTCAGATTCGGATTCAGATTCGGATTATGAACCTTAGTGCTATTAATTTTGTATTAATAACTTGAGTTATAGTAACAGTTTAGAGTGTTAATCAAAGTGTTATTCAACTTAGAATAATTATCAAAGAATTATTCTGTTCGGTTTAACATATTGACAGTGTAATTTTAAAATACTCGAGTAATGAAAAATAATGATTATAAGATAAATATGAATGTATGTGTTACATTATATTTATGATATAATATTATTGTTGAAAGTTAAAATAGATAAAGATTATAAGATAAATATTAATGTAATTGTTACATTATATTTATGATATAGTATTATTTATTTTAATTTCTTTTAATGTATTTATACTATTTTATTATGTCTTGACTTATGATTTATGTTCTTTATCTTTGTATATGTAAATCGTTTGAATTGCAAATAAGCTTCAAACAATAGGTGCATTGGATGATCTTGATATTGTAGAAGATCTAGAAAGTATCGATGATGAAGATTTTGAAGAAGGAGAGTTCATTACTTCGGAAGCTGATAGACAAAGGTTGCTTGAGATACCTTATGACTTTGATCGTGTCTTTAATGAAGATGAAGTCATTCAAGTTGAACCTATAGCTCAAGTAGAACATCTCAATCTTAATCCAATCAAACATAGTCGATGAAGGACATAACAATATTTTTAATTTATACTGGAATATAGATGCTACACGAGAGGTTGACCTTGGAAGATTTAATATACCTCCGGTGGAGCAAGATCATGAGTTTATTATTGATAGACTAATTCCAGGTTATAGAGGACATACTGGTTTGATGATACGTGATACGTATAAACCATCAATGTTTTGGGAATATGTCTCAGACAAGGATGCACCCAAATACTTCTCAGTGATTCAAGGTTGGTTCTATGATCACAGAATCAAATTGTTTATTATCAAGAGAAAGGAGGGTTGCCAGTATATGTCAATAAGTCGAAGACATTTCCATTCTCTCAGTGATTCAGATATGATAGATTTGGGAAGACACTGGTTCGTTAATCTTCAGAGCAATGGACTTGCAGATTTCTACTGGAATAGATTCAGAGATGAAAGAATTAAGTATTTCAGTGATAGAGGTCTGAAGCCAGAAAAAAGGTTGATAAAGCCAACACCTTTGAAGAAGATTAAGAATCCAGATGGCACATTTCGGTTTGTCCAGAGAAGAATTAAATGTGTTAAGAAGGTTCCCGCTATCAGATGGGATCAAGACATGTTGACGGAAATTACATTTTGGCAGATAGATATCAAGTCAGGCGAAGCACAGATGTTTGTTGATGATTCACAGAAACAAATGTTGCTACGCATGTATGATCCAATGCAAGTTGTCAATTTGTCAAGAGGTGATCAAAGAAGACTTTTGGATACACCTTGCTCAGCTGTGGATTTTTGGAGAGTTGAGGAAAGACGCTATCGCAACATTCTCGCTCATTGTTTGCAAGAGAGAATTCATGCGAATAGCATCAGACTTTTGTTTAACGGATAATTTTAAAGTTCAAGTTTTGAAAACTTTAAAGAGATCTAGTTGCAATCGTCAAGGGGGAGTCTGTAGGTGCAGATTCGTTGTGACAATCGCAACATAGATTTGATTATTGTTTATGTTTTTAGGACTTGTTTGTAATCATTTAAATAAGAACTTGTGTTGATATTAATGATTACGTTTGGACTTCTATATTATATCTGTATATGTTTTGTATTATGTTTGTGTGTTATATATATTGTTTTACAGGTACAAGAACATAGAATCAAGGTTTATAAGTGTCGTGGAACACTTAAACGGTGATTGGATGTTATGTACGAGTCAAACAAAGAACAAAGGATCGTCCCTCGTGCTGACGTCATCAGCATGTAGGATGAACCTCGTGCTGACGTCAACAAAGAACAAAGGATCGTCCCTCGTGCTGACGTCATCAGCATGTAGGATGAACCTCGTGCTGACGTCAGCACGAGGCAGATCGGTTGTTAATTGTTTCGGGCATAATACGTAATTAAGGCCTAAGCCCACACGATCCAATACTTAATTAGTATAAATACAAGACCTAATCTACGAAATTAAAAAAAAAGAATGGGTTTCGAATTCTTGAGAGTTATTTTACGAATTTACGATCTAAGGTTAATTGTTCCTTTGTGTAGCCTCTTACACGAACCACAAGCCTTGTGCATCTCCTTGGGTTGGTTAATTGCTAATTAATCAACGAAAGGCAATAGTAATCTAGTTATCTCAAGAGGATTCCGCACTCTTAACATAACGAATCACGTCTTATTACGATCCACGCAACAATAAGGCACCTTACAGGGTGATCCTTATTAATTCAAAACTGAGGAACCGAATCAACATTCAAACTTTCTCCTAAATTTGTTCTAATCTGAAACTCAGGAGAGCTGAAATCATCTTCCGATTATTCAGAAATAGGATCATCATCAGGCAGTGTAACCTTCGATGGAGTAGGTGGTGTAGTGTTTGCGGGTTCATTATTGTCTGAATCTGGTGTCTTATCCTTGTCCTTACCACTTTCATCAACATCAGTAGAAGACTGAACGTTGATTGGAGTAGTATCGACATTCCGAGTAGGCGGAGATATAGGAGTATTATCCATGTGATCTCTTAAAATAATCACATCGTCAATTGTCCCAGGATCTGAATAAGAATCAGGACCATGTAGTGAACTAAACACACTATCATAATCGAAGTTTTTGCCACTTCCAGAATGAATAGCGGGTTTATGACTGACAATCTTGACATTTGTTCCCAAATCAACTTTGCCGGTCTGTTTGTTGTAAACCCGTCGAATTGATGTTCCCGGTTTATAACCCATGAGAAATCCCTCTTCAACCTTTGAATCAAACTTTGATTGAGGTAGATACTTCAAGAAAGTACACGGTACACCAAATGGTTCAACATTCTGTAAATTTGGTTTCTTCTTATGTAGAAGCTCATAACAAGTCTTATTATGACGCTTAACTACAGTAACCCTATTTAAAATATGACAAGCTATATTCACCGCTTCTGCCCAAAACATAGTAGGAAGCCCTGAATCTGCAAGCATAGTTCTGGCTGTCTCGATTAGAGTCCTATTCTTCCTTTCAGCAACTCCATTCTGTTGTGGTTCATACGGAGAACTGTATTGATGTTGAATTCCCTTCGACAAACAAAAGACATCCATCACATTATTCTTAAATTCAGTTCCATTGTCACTCCTGATTCTCTTAACATGAACTCCATAAATATTTTCAGTTTCGACAAAGAAATTTATCAAAATCTGCGGAGTTTCGTCTTTCGACTTAAGAAAGAATATCCATGAGAATCTCGAGTAATCATCTGTAACCACCAAACAGTAATACATCCCATCGATACTTCTTACATTTACTGGACCAAATAAATCCATGTGAAGTAACTTAAAAGGATTGGCAATAGAATTTTCTTGTTTCGGTTTATGTGCATACTTTTGCTGTTTACCTTTCAGACAAGGTACACATTTGTCTTCCATTCCAAACCGTTTCATGGGAACGCCGTCAACCAAACCATGTTTGACAATGTCATTCATCTTTCGAAAATTGATATGTCCCATTCTTCTATGCCATAGTAACGATTCAGATTCGTTTGCTTTTGATAACAAGCAAACAGACTCCTCTGGATTATCAACACCTAACACAAGGCCATAGATTTCTCTCTTCCTAGGAGCTTTCAGCAGGATCCAGTCTTCAGGAATAACATATCCTGGTTTCAATATAAGTGCTTCTTTCTCAGTAAAATGGACAGTATTACTCTTGTCACAAATCTGAGAAACACTTAATAAATTATGTGATAACTGTTCCACATAATTGACTTTCTCCAGCGTAATCTTCCCAATGACAACATCACCTTGGCCCGAGATGTTTCCGCCCTTGGGACCAGCGAAACTAACATACGATCCATTTACATCTTCATAATTGGACAAAACGTTCTTGTCCCCTGTCATGTGCCGAGAGCATCCACTGTCAACATACCAAAGACTAATAGGCTTCCTTGGTTCTCCCTGCACATTAGACGATAAGATGGTTAGTTTCTGAAGGGAACCCAAACCTTTTGAGGTTTAGGTTTGCCGAATTCATCTCTAATGATTAATTCGGTCCAATATCCATCGCTCTTTAATGGAGCCTTGGATGAAGATGGTGTCACAGACTGTTTCTTAGGTGAAGTGAAACGAGTCTTAGGAGGTGAATTCCTTGGTGAGTGAGTACCAAATCTAGGTTGACTCCCTAATCGATCATAGAATTTAGATGAACTATTAATTCTAACAGGAGGGGATCGATTTTGTTGAGTCATCTTCCTAGGTGAATTACTCCTTTGAGGTGTACGAGAACGACTCGGACTTCGACTACTAAAAGTAGTATTCTGTGAAGGTCCCTGTCGTTTTGGAGTCTTAGACCTATTATTATGAGTAACAATATCTGAGTCACTAGATCCACCAGAAGACATACCCTTATCAGGACATCTCCGTTTCCTATTTGGACAGCAACTATAAACATGTCCTACTTCATAACAATAGAAACAAGATTTTTTAGCTCTTGCTTTCTTAGCTTTAACATCAAACTCACCTGAAGTCATGCCTAAACATTCTTTAAGTTCAATTGTGGCTGACTCTTCTTTTGATAAACCAGTTGACTCATTTTTACCCGAAAAATGTACCTTCTTTTGAGAATTTTTACGAGTCTTGTATGGAGTTAAGGGAACTTCACTAGACGTAGATTCATCCTTATTCCATACTTTATCAATCTTGTCATGATCAATCTTTTCAAAATCAATTTCATTTGATGTAAAAACAGTATCACATCCTTTCAATGTAAAACATTTAATGTTCTTATCAACAGGACAAATTGACTTTACTTGACTAGATCCTTTAGAAGTACTAGCATCATACACTCCATTCTTAGGATCTACTGGTTTAACAAATGAACTTTCAAGCTTATGTTTCTTGTTAAGCTCTTTAATTTTATCAATTGAGTTTTTAGAGCTTTTAGGGGTCCTTGGATCAACATTTTGTTTTTTTGAAACTATTGAAGGTATTTCACCATTGTCAATCTTTTCAGTAAGCTGTGTTAGAGACTCTGTATAATTATCATTGAACGGACCTCTAACTTCGTTATAACTCATACCCAAACCACTTTTATCTTTTGAATCTCGTGGTACAGGTTTTTGCATCTGCATTGATCGTATTAAATCAGATCCCCTAATTTGATCTAGTCTTGTATTAAGCTTAACTATTTCCAACTTTGCGTCAACTAATTCTTTCTCCTTTTTAGAGAAGTCCTCAGTTAGTTGAGCATATTGTTCATTTCCCACTTTTTCCATCAGAACTGACTCTTTTAGTTTTTCTTTTAATGCAAGAATATCCTTATTAGATGCATGAATTTTATCTTGATAGAGACTTTCTTGTTTTACTAAACCGGAATTTTTGGCAAACAAAGAGTCGTTTTCCTTTTTAAACATGTTGTTCTGACTAGTTAAGTTAATAACTGACTTATTCAAAATAAGCACCTCAAGTTTTAAATCCGACACGATTCTACATACGTCAATTATAGAAGATAAAGAACAAGATACCTTTTGATCTGCAGCCTTGCAATCTGCCATGTATGCAACAAAATCTTCAGTTGTCATACCTTCAGGTATCACGAAGTTCTTCATCTGCTCTTCAATGCTCTTAATAGAAATGTCATCAACAGGATTTGATGACTCTTCCTTTTCTTTAGATGCTTTTACTGCAGTCATTTGTTCACTCTCAGATCTTACTGTCTCAGCAACATTACACATATTCTTCTGTACTGTCTCAGATGCACTTTCTTCACTTGAGTACACAGCATAATCAATCGTTGCAGCTACCTCATTATATAATTCTACCATGTAGGCATGATTCGAGGTATCATCGGATTGTGTATCCCATTGATAAGTACCATCTGGATTTTGAACAACAACAGCCTTTGACTCCAAAAATGGTGACGAAACTGGCTGCTGTGGAGTAACAGGATATGTAATCATCGCTTACGTCTTATGATTATTCGATGTAATACCGCCTTGATTGTAATTTTGACGACCAATAACAGTATTATCAATCCTCTTAGGTTGTTGACACTCTCTTGCAAAATGACCAAATCCATCGCAATTATAACATTTCACCTTGGATTTGTCAAAGCCTTTAGTGCCATTACCTATAGGTCTACCAGTTCTCTGAGTGAATCTTCTGACCTTAATAGTAAGCATTGCAAGCTGCCATTGTAGATCCATTTCTTCCAAATCTTCAGGATCTATTTAATTGTAATCCTCATCAATTACTGCAGGATCAGTAACCTTTCCCCCAATAAATGCTTCATGAGCATTACAAAAGGCTGAGTGAATACTCATTCTTCCTTCTGCAGAACTCATACTCATCGGCATAGAATGGAAAGATTGTGCATTGCTCTTAACATTTGAATTTGTATTGTCATAAGCAACATATCCGGCAATACCATCAGCATCTACTATTGGTGTAGCTTCTGCACCACTTAGAAATGCATTATTTCCTGAGCTGAAACTTGCTAAATGAACAGACTTAGCATGATACAAGGATGGATCTTGTGTAAAATCCGAGTGAGTGTCTTTAATCGTTCTCTTCATATCTCTGCTCTTCAGCTTGGAGACTTCCTTCTCAAAGACTACCTTCAGCTTGGGAATCCCATGTACTGTATTCCTGATCATCTTGAAGTTGATGAACATAATCAGTCCAAGTTTTAGGCAGTGAATTCAGAAACTTATCACCTAGCTGAGTTTGAGGATAAACAACTTCAAAGTATGACAATTCAGTGGTTAGATGACTGAATCGAATAATAATCTCATCAAGAGATTCCCCTTTCAGTCCATTAAAGGCTTCATATTGACGCTTGAGAAGCTTGATACGGTTTTTCTTCAAAGTTACATCGCCCTCACAATATCTTTCGAGAGCATCCCATAAATCCTTTGAAGTAGTGTACTTTTTAAACAGATGTACACTATCTTGAGGCAAGGCGATAGTTAGAGTAGACAATGCTTTTCCCTCAACAGCGTATCTTTTACGTTCTTCAGTAGGCATATCAGCATAAGTATACCTACTGATTACTCCGTTCTTCTCATATGAAGGCCAATCAAAACCTTGAGGTATTACTAGCCACATTTCTATGTCAGTGAGATGAATGTAGTCTTCAAAACGTCTCTTCCACATCCAATAATTTTCCATACGGAAAAGCTTTGGAGGTGTATTACCCCGACCAACCTCATGATCATGCATGATCATCTGGCTGATAAGTAAGGCACTGGGTGAGTTTGCGGCAGCTGGTAAAGTCGTCATTTTTTAATCTTTTCTTGACAGATTAAACGAAATAACAACGTAGATCGTGTGGCACGAAGTCACACGAGGAGTACGTGACACGAAGATCACGAGGTCACGCGAGAATCACGTGACACGAAGAACACAAGGTCACGCGAGAAGCACGTGACACGAAGAACACGAGGTCACGCGAGAAGCACGTGACATGAAGAACACAAAGTCACACACCTGAGCACGAAGATCAGTTAGTGCAGACGTGGCGCGAAGCTGACACGAAGTCAAGTTAGTGCTGACGTAGGCACTAAGCAAAGATCACCTCGTGCTGACGTAAGCACGAGGTCGCGCGAAGTTAGACACAAACACAAAGAAAAACACGAATTTTGAAACGAAATTGCAATCAACAGCAAATCAAACGATCTCAAACCTTCTGGTAATCAACCTTAGGGCTCTGATACCTCTTGTAAGGTGCCCTATTGTTGCGTGGATCGTAATAAGACGTGATTCGTTATGTCAAGTGTGCGGAATCGTCTTGAGATAACTAGATTGCCATTGCCTTTTGTTGATTAATAAGCATAGTACCAACCCAAGGAGATGCAAGATCACACGAAGGAACAAATAACCTTAGCTCGTAAATTCGTGAATAACTCTCAAGAATTCGTAAATTATTAACCTAATTTTGTAGATTAGGTCTTGTATTTATACTAGTTAAGTATTGGATCGTGTGGGCTTAGGCCTTAATTACGTATTAGGCCCGAAACAATAGACAATCGTTCTGCCTCGTGTTGACGTTAGCACGAGGTTGTTCCTACATGCTGATGACGTCAGCACGAGGGACGACCCTTTGTTCTTTTTTTGACTTTGTTTGACTTGTACATAACATCCAATCATCGTTTAAGTGTTCTACGACACTTATAAACCTTGATTCTATGTTCTTGTACCTGCAAAACAATATATAACACACAAACACAATACAAAACATAAACAGATATAATATTGAAGTTCAAACGTAATCATTAAATATCAACACAAGTTCTTATTTAAACGATTACAAACAAGTTCCTAAAAACATAAACGATAATCAAATCTATGTTGCAATTATTACAACGAATCTGCATCTACACACCCCCATAACATCTGAGATCAATCAGTTGAGGTGCAATGTAGATACATTAGCCAGCAAGGTATCTGATCACACAACTGCTATTGAAAAACTGACCACTGAAGCTGGCAAAGAAAAGGAAGAAGTTGGCAAGGAAGCACCAGCAACTGGGCTCTCCCCAGATGATTTATGTATACTTCAAGCGATTCAAAAGAGTCAAGACACCACTTATGGATATGTCATGACTCAATCTTAAGAGATTAATCATCTATAGAGGACAGTTCGCATGTTATGTGGAGTCTTCAAAGAGTGCAAGAACATGCAATCGTGGCAGCCTCTAGATCGCTTGCCCTCCAGTCATGCCGATTTTGAAGCTATTAGGCAAGGACTAGATGCTGCCAAGTGGGAAAGGTCTGTTCGTGCCCTTCGCACTCTTGTTGAAGCTTCAGGTGCAGGGATGGAGATGGTTGTTGCTACCAATACTAAGGCTGGTGAGCAGGTAATTGAATCTTTTGATGATGTAGTTAGGGGGAATGTGGATAAAGGAAAGGCCATTGTAACTGATGACTCTAAGGAACCTGCCGCCGATGCATCCATGTTGGAAACTGGCAATATTGATGAATTGCCTCTAGTTACTGAAAGCGAAAGTCAGAAATTAGCAAGGGTTGGGTATCTGGTCAAGAAGAGGAAGAAACAAATGAAGGCAAATCAATTTGAATCAAGAAAAAATCTTCCAACCCCTCTTGTTGATGTAACTGACGCACAACTCCTTGGCTTGACACTGTTGGAATACAAGAAAATAAAAGAAGATCCAAGGATTGTCAATGCCCTGAAGGAAATGCTTGAAGTTGAACTGGACAAACACTACCAAGATGATGAAGCTGGTCTTGATGCCAAGTGTTTGAATGTATCGGTGGAAAAGGCCAAAGAGATAAGGTCAGAAGGGATTCTCAAAAGGATTGAACAAGTTAACAAGGTGGTCAGCAAAGTATTAAATCCACCCAAGTCCAAAGGAAGAAAACAGAAAGCCTTATCAAGAGATGCAAATCTGAGGACTTGGGTAGAACCATCCGAACCCACAACTGATGATATTCGAGCTGCTACTCAAAAACTGAGCACAAACAAGATCAAGCTGACCAATGAATCAGAGGCTCGCACATACTTATCTGATGTACAGCGTCGAAGGCACAATAAAGGTAAGATCACTGATGTAAAAGTATCGATCAAGCCTGGTGCCAAACATTTTGTTGTTGAGGTTCAATACTTTGGTGGACCCAAAAGAACAACTGAGAACCCTAATGTCCATCAGTATGGTCATTCAGAGCATGTGGAGATGTTGAGTTTGCTGGAGGGTAGGCAGCGGAAGAACAAGGTTGAAAAAGGCTGGGAATATGTATTGCAAAATCTGATCAAGTTCAAGGAAAACATTGAAGAAAGATTAGGCCTTGATCTTGAAGACAAACAGCCAATTTCATCAGTTGCCAAAAGAAGGAAAACTGGCGAAGGGCCATCTGTTTAAGTTTTCCTTCTATTGATCTGCTTGTAATTTTATTTACTTTCTTGTCACTTCATTGTAAAATTGTGTATATACAAGTTGCCAGATTGTAATTCACAAGTTAGATAACTGATAAGATCTACAAACAATTAAAACTAAACCCAAGGCATTTGATGATCTATAAAAATGTCTTGGAAAATTAATAGGTTTTATCAAACTCAAGTATTTCAAAATTATACATGTATAGAAATAAGTTTGAAAATACTTGGCACTATTTCAGGACAATTAGGGGGAATTTGTTAGATCCAGTTTTGGCTATAAACTGGAGCTCTCCAGCTGCATCTGGAGAGCATGAAGAATTGTCCGAAATATTAGAAGTCCAGTTGCACTGTACAGTTTAAGCAACTGATGACTTCCTCTAGTTGAGATCTGAAGACTTAAATCTGAAGACCTTCCAGTTTAAGTCAAAGACAACAAGTGGAAGAAAGGAAATGGCAATGGCAGCGAAGCCCAGTTGACATTTCACCAGATCAATCAATTGGAGATCCTTCAGTGTAAATGCCTTTACAAAGCTTTACGCTGATTACGAGGAGGACCTTTTACACTACATCCTTTTAACCGGATAATAATCTTGTCTCTGGATAAAAGTGCAAAGCTGTAGAGTGGTTGAATAAAGTAACCTTTTGTCTTACTTTATTTAGCACACACAAAGGATTATTTACTAATACTTTTGTGTGCTGTCAACCATATTTGTACTGCAAAAGGGAACATTTCACCACTTTAAGTGTTTCGATTGTTAGGAGAATTTCCAAGTATAGATCAATTGTATTTTATAGGTTGTTAGGATATTTACATCTTTGTATTATCTTGGTTCCGCAACAACCTTGTATTTTATTTAACAATCAATAAATAAAATACACTTGAAAAATACATATTGTCTCATCGATATAAATTCTTGTCACTTATATCTATTGCATTGTATTTACTTATTTACTTGTCACCTTAATAAGTAAACCTCCAGATTACCTGGTACACAACCACTCTAAACTGGTCACGTCCAGATTAAGTAATTGTGTTGCAAAGTACACTCACTATTGACATAGAAGTGTCTTCAGCACCCATCTAGTATTAGTTAGGACTTACAAAGTTTTTGAAAATCAAGCACATAACTGAATCATGGTGTACTGGTTCTAAAAGAGTCGCTAAATGTGTTAATTTGCAAGTTCCTCATCAAGTTCAAACTGTTTTTGATGGTGACTATGATAGAGCTATTGCTATCAGTGAAGTCTGTGCCATGGAACCTTGTAATCAGCCTCCTTCACCACCAAACATACAAACCAAGGGATAGAACTCTAAACTAATTATATTGGTTCAGAAGTCTGGTATTGGGTTTAATGATCCTGAGAAAGTTGGTCAAACCATTGCTGAAGCTGTGTCTGAATCTGATAGGGTAATTGAATTAAAACCAAAGGAAACTCTTGATTTATCAAAACTGTGAATTACCCAATCTGTGTCAAATTCAAAATTTAAGTCAGACAATGGTGAATCAAAAAGAAATAAAAGGAAAATTAGAGATCATAGTGTTCCAAAAAAAAAGAGCAAAATTCTGAAGAATGAGAATTCTGTTTCAAATGGAAATGTTTTACCAACCAAATATGTGTCTAATCCAAACCACCTCAAATCTGACTCTGACAAAATAATGTCTAAATATGTTGAGTCCAGAAAAGGTAAGATTTCTAATGACACGAATTTACTTGCAAGTGTGTCTGATTCAAATATTGTTGATCAAATTAAATTAAGGTCTGAGTGTAAGAAATCTGGAATAGGCAAAGGTTTTGTTCAAAAGGAAACTCTAAATGTTGCAAGAAAAAATTTCAAATTTGGCAAGGGTCAGCTTAAGCAACAATGGGTTTCTAAATGTGATAAGAATATTGGTTCTGTTTCCCAATCTGAGTCAGACCCTGTGGTCAGCTCTGGTGAACCCATACTTGGATGGGTTCCCAAAGTGAACAAATATCTTATTGAAAATGCAGGGCTATCATGATGCACATGTCACACCCCGTTGTAGCGGAAATACAGGTTTAACAAACTAATTGCGTACTAACCATAGGCTAATAGAAATTACATCCATTTAATACGAAATACAAGTCTAATACATGTACAATCATTCAAATGTGGACCCCAGAATACGGATACAAGTCATCCATATATGGAATTGGGCCCACTTAATAGAAGATAAATATTTAGACCGTCTAGTACAATTAGAACTAAGAACATAATAGTCCTCCAATGTCTGACGCTACTTATACGTCCAAAGTCAAAAGATTGGCCATATAATGCCAAAATGATCCAAGACTTACTGTTGGTTACCTCAAAAGCATGAAATTTGAGAGGATCAACTATCGAAATAGTTGGTGAGTTTACAGTGTGTTTGACCAAAGTTTAGTCGTCATTGAGAATACACAATGACATGTAGTCCGACAATATATAATGACAGTCCAGACCTAAGTCCGACAATATATAATGACAGTCTAGACCTAAGTCCGACAATATGACTAATATAGTAATATGCCGCGCACAGGATTTCCCGCCTAAAGTGGGGTGCGGACCAGAACCGTGATAGTCAGGAACAAAATCTGACAAGACAACCATTAGGATCTCATAATGGTAATAACTACATAAGGGGAACATTTTAGTCTGTCAAACACATAAACATTTAGTTAGCCGACAACATGGCAAGTCTAAGTCACATAGAACAAAATTTCATAAGACATGTATACACATTTTCAGACAGCCGTCAACATGGCAAACATAAGGCAAATGATTTAAGTAGCCAAATCACATGACATAGACAAAGACAAATCATTTATAAAGTAGTCGTGTATACAACAGTACATGCTTTTCAGGCCCAAAGTAAAAAGGACAAAGGGTGCCATAAACTCACCTTAGCGATCAAAGAGCTAAAATGGATGAGCAAACTTGACAATGATTAATCTAGTCTGCACGTCTATCCAAACCTAAGATAATAGTACAAATGACGAGGATCAAATCTCACGACTTCAAATATCCTACGTACAACTACTTAGCTATCGACCCTAGAATGCCACGACTAAGAGTGTAATTTAAATGTCCATTTTACTTGACTTTAGTTTTTAGCGTTGTTGACATTGTCATTATAAGGTAGCCTAAAGTACTAATCCATATAAACAAAGTTCAAGTGTTAAAGTTATCAAAATAAAAAAATGTCAAATTGTACAGAAGTTAGCGGCGCGACCTCGAGGGCTCACGGCGTGAGTCTTAGTTCAAAATGCAGATTTCTGTTCGTAAAATACACACATCGCGGCGCGAGTTTGACTTAATTGAGCAAAAACTCATTTTTAGACCATTTTCCGTAAACCAAATCGTTTCTAAATCAAACCCTTTCATTATAACTAGTATAAACATGTCTAAGGAACTGAAATCCATCCATTTCACTTACTAAAAACAACTCCACCATTTTTGATCTCAAATACTTACGTCTAATAAAAATCCATCTAGACAACATATATTAAAAATTCATTTGATCTTCAATACTAACTAAATTATTTAATAATAAATGAAATTAAATCATATGATTGAATTTATAAAAGTCAAAGCCTAAAGAAAATGGTTTACATACAAATTCTTTTGGTGTTCTTGAAAAGAAAGCAAGAAGATAAAGATGACGATGATGATGCTTGAATATCCTTGCTAAATGATTATTATTACAAAAATTACAAGTGTTTTCCTTTGAAATCTGTTGTTGAAACCGATTGGAATAGGAAAAAGGATGAGAGGCTTTGAGTGTGGTGATTTGTGTGTGTTACTTCGTACAGAACAAGAACAAAAAGGGGGGTGTTTTGGTGGCTTATTTTCTTCCACACAGTCAAGTAATTCGGCCCATGTGGCCTATTTGATATTTTAATACCTCTATTTTGGTAAAATGCTTACGATTAAATACCGTATGACTAAAAGGTTATAATTTAAAGTAAAGGTATTTTCCCTCATGTTATTTAAATTAAGACAAGTCAATAAAGTTTCATCAAAGCGAACTTTATAATATTAAGTCTAGACAGTCTATTTATTTCGTACAAGACATAACCTTTAAATACTCATTTAAAGTTATTTTTAAGACTCGGCATTCATCTAGATAGCTAATAGTCTACGTCATCAGGATACGTCTAATTTGATTAAGTCAAAAGTCCAAAAGTCTAACAATTTCCACGTCAAAGACCGTCTAAATTAGACGAGATTACGATAATACTAAGCTTAAACGAGATTAAGACTAACCCGATGTTAATTAATTAGGAGTTGTCACAGCACATACCTAGCACTTGGACAGTGGGTGTTCCAAGCATATGACCGGATGTAAGTCCCTGCTATGTAGCTTTATGACAAGCGCTGGTCCTAGTGTTACTTTTGGAGATGATTCCCAAGGAAGAACAGAAGGATTTGGTATTCTTTAAAATGGTCCCCTTACCTTCAGAAGGGTGTCTTATGTGAATGGTTTGAAGCACAATTTGATATGTGAGTCAATTGTGTGATGCTGGCTATGAAGTAAGATTTCGTGCTGATAAGGGTATAGTTTTTGATTTAGAAGGCAATGTGGTGTTAATTGCAAACAGAGATGAGTCTTTATATTCATTTGACATGAGAAATCCAACTATCACAAAAGAAGTCTGTTTCATGTCAAAGACTCAAGATGAGCTAAATTGGTTGTGGCATAAGAGGCTGTCTAATATGAATTTCAAAGACATGAACAAGTTGTGTAAGAAAGAGTTGGTGTCTGGTCTTCCTGTGATTAAGTATGAGAAGTACAAGTTGTGTGGTCCTTGTGAGAAAGGAAAGCTACACAAAGCTTCAATCAAATCAAAAACATGCTCAACCATTGATAGTTGTTTGGATTTGCTGCATATGGATCTGTTTGGACCAACAAGTACTACCTCATTCACTGGAATGAGATATACTTTGGTCATTGTTAATGAATACTCAAGATATACCTGGGTTTCCTTTCTAAAGCACAAAAGTGATGCTGCTGACAGTATTATTCATTTCATTAAGCAAGCTGAAATACTCTACAAAGGCCTGTTAGGCAGTTAAGAAGTGACAATGGAACTGAATTTAAAAATGTCACAATTCATTTTAAGGTGAAAAAGGTATTTCACAAGTCTATTCAGTAGCAAGGACTCCTCAACAGAATGGTGTTACAGAAAGAAGAAACAGAACTCTTATTGAAGCTGCCAGATCCATGATGGCACAAAACAATGTCAAAGCTCATTTTTGGGCTGAAGCAATTCACACAGCTTGCTTCACTCAAAACAGATCTCTCATTGTGAAAAGACACCAGAAAACTTCATATGAACTTTTCAGGGGGAGAAAACCAAAAATTGGTTTTTTAAGAATGTTTGGAAGTCCTTGCTTTATTTTAAATCAAAAAGACCATCTTGGAAAATTTGATGAGAAAGCAGATGAAGGTATCCTACTTGGATATGCCACAATGATGAAGGCCTACAGAGTGTACAATAAAAGAACCAAAACTATTGAAAACTCTGTAAATGTGACAATTGATGAAGGTTTCTCCAAGCCAGACTGCTCTCTACTTGAATATGACAATATTAATTTTGAAGAACTGGTTGTTCCTGAAAATGAGCCCCCCACTAATCCACCAGTTGAAGATAAGAATGCTCAAACTCAGGGGGGGCAAATATTTGAAGAATAAGAGTTACCAATTTTTGAAAATGTGCAAGCTGATCCTTCTCCTCAAGAAATTATTCCAGTGAATGACTCCCAAGCTGACTCTGTTCCATCAACTTCAATCCAAGCTGATCATTTGATTCCTCAAAATGATCAAGCTGGAACGTCTTATGTGAGTCAGCCCATTGTCCAAGAATCAAATAATGCCCATCATGTAACTAAATGGACAAGGAGTCATCCAATCAACCAAATCATTGGTGATCCATTATCTGGTGTAAAAACAAGAAGAAAGGCAACAAGCAATTTCTGCATGTTTGTCAATTTTGTTAGTAAAATGGAGCCAACTGATCTTGTTGAGGCTCTGTCAGATCCCTCTTGGGTAAATGCAATGCAAGATGAACTAACACAGTTTGAGAGAAACAAGGTTTGGGAACTTGTTCCAAGACCTCATTATTCTAAGACTATGATTGGAACCAAGTGGGTCTACAGAAATAAAATGGATGAAGGAGGAGTTGTGACCAGAAACAAAGCAAGACTAGTAGCTCTTGGATACAGACAAGAAGATGGAATTGATTATGATGAAACCTTTGCTCCTATAGCAAGACTGGAAGCCATCAGAATGTTCTTGGCTTATTCAGCACACAAGAAATTTAAGGTTTATCAAATGGATGTGAAAAGTGCATTTCTAAATGGGAAATTCGAAGAAGAAGTCTATGTTGAACAACCTCCAGGTTTTGAAAGTTCAAAGTTTGTTAGGTCCAGTTTAAGCTATAAACTGGAGCTCTCCAGCTGCATCTGGAGAGCATGAAGAATTGTCCGAAATATTAGAAGTCCAGTTGCATTGTACAGTTTAAGCAGCTGCTGACTTCCTCCAGTTGAAATCTGAAGACTTAAATCTGAAGACCTTCCAGTTGAAGTCGAAGACAACAAGTGGAAGAAAGGAAATGGCATTGGCAGCGAAACCCAGTTGACATTTCACCAGATCAATCAACTGGAGATCCTACAGTGTAAATGCCTTTACAAAGCTTTACACTGATCACGAGGAGGACCTTTTACACTACATCCTTTTAACCGGACAATAATCTTGTCTGTGGTTAAAAGGGCAAAGATGTAGAGTTGTTGAATAAAGTAACCTTTTGTCTTACTTTATTTAGCACACACAAAGGATTATTTACTAATACTTTTGTGTGTTGTCAACCATATTTGTACTTCGAAGTTGAGATCCCAATGCTCATACTTCGACTATAAATAGAGGTCCTTGCCCAAGCATTTCAACAACGTTGCAAACACATACATTCTGCAATATTGGTGAACTTGTGCAATATTCTCTCAATCGCAAAAAGGAACATTTCACAACTTTAAGTGTTTCGATTGTTAGGAGAATTTCCAAGTATAAATCAATTGTATTTCATAGGTTGTTAGGATATTTACATCTTTGTATTATCTTGGTTCCGCAACAACCTTGTATTTTATTTAACAATCAATAAATAAAATACACTTGAAAAATACATATTGTCTCATCAATATAAATACTTGTCAATTATATCTATTGCATTGTATTTACTTATTTACATTGTCACCTTAATAAGTAAACCTCCAGATTACCTGGTACACAATTACTCTAAACTGGTCACGTCCAGATTAAGTGATTGTGTTGCAAAGTACACTCACTATTGACATAGAGGTGTCTTCAGCACCCATCTAGAAATAGTTGGGACTTACAAGTGGTATCAGAGTAGGCAGGTTTAATTGTTTCAATTCTATAACCTAGGTCTGCTTTGATGGCTGCTGAAGGTGAGAATGGTTCTGGTCCAAATGAATCTAATCCTAATGTTACAACTCCTTTAAATACTAACCCTCCTCCTCCTCCTCCTCCTACTCCTGGAGCAAACCACGTCCATGTACATTACTCCAACACTCCAGTTCCCAAATTCGATGGGAATGGTGAGACTTTTGGTACATGGAAAGCTAGAATGCTCTTGCATTTTGGTGGGATAGAGAGGTATATGTTGAAAATCCTTAAGGATGGACCATATATACCCATGTCCAGTGGTGTTAGCCCTCTTCTTGACCTTACTGGGAGAAGAGGCACCAGGGAAAAGTCTTAGGAACATTGGTCAGACGAGGATCGCAGACTGGTTGATCTTGATACCAGACTGAAAAACATGATCCTTGCTGTTGTTCCTGAGGAACTAATTCCAACACTTGTGCTGTTTCCCAGTGCTAAATCTATGTGGGATTAAAAAGTTCTCCAGTTTGAAGGAGGAAATGACACCATTGTCACCAGAAGGTTGCTCTTAACAAGAAGTATGAATCCTTCTTTGCTCTTCCCAATGAAAGTTTAACTGGTACTTACACCAGATTTACTGGCCTAATTAATCAACTTAGAGGCTTGGGAGTGGAGAAGGATAAGGATATTCTTCTTGAGAAATTTTGTGATGTCTTGCCATCCAAATGGGCACACATGGTTCTTGTCTTAAGACAAGGTAAGACCTTGCACAGCCATACTCTTACTTCCCTTTATGGAGCCTTCAGATTCACTGAAGATAATGATGTTGCAAGAATATTGGCTGAGCAAGATGCTTTAAACCATGCTCAGAGTTCCAAGGTTGCCAACCTTACTGGGCAACCTTGTGCTGCTTTAATGTCTACTGAGAATGTCCAGTTACATTCTATGAAGGAGATGTTAAACAACTTACTGAATTCTGGCCTAACCACAAATCTAAGTAATGGTTGTGAGGAAACTGACGATGATGATCTGGTAGCCATGATTGCTAAAACCTTTAATAAAACATGTAGCAACACGATTTTATCATTTGAATTCACATCAACAATGGCATTTGGTTAGTGTGTGTGTTCTTGGTGTTTGTGTGTGTTTTGAGAGAGAATTTGGATCAAGAGTGTGTTATTCAGGTGTTAAGTGTTGAGTGTTGTTCAAAAGTTATGTGTTTTTGATTTCTAAGGGATTGAGGGCTATTTATAGTCTAAACAAACTAACAATGCTAATAATCACAATTAGCCCCTCAACCTTAGAAATCATCAACTCATGACTTAACAACAAGTAAGTCCATAACTTAAATTACAATGTATCACTACTTTTGGATTTCTAACATTCTCCCCTTTAGTGATATATTGTAAGGTCTGAAGTACGTGTTGTTTTGTCTTGTAGAAATGAATTTGATGAGCCCGGTGATGAAGACAATTGGTGAGTTGAAACAAGCCTTCAAAGCTTTCTCATTGTCTTTGGAGAACTTGATTCAGTATTGGTCTTGGACTTCTTGATGTTAAATCATTTGTCGATTCTCAATGTTCTTTGTGAACAGAGAATGATAAGTGTGTGTGTATTAAATCTTCGAGGATTGTTGAATCACAGATCAGAGTTGTCTTTTGAAATGCGGAAGATATGAATTTGTCTTGAATTCTTCAATCTTCGAATCTTGAAGTCTTTTATTTGAAGTCTTGGAATGAATTTTCAGAGATATGTACTTTCCCCCTTGATGTGTGCAAAGTAGCTTTTGGTAGAGTGTTGATGTATGACTTTGAAGATCTTGTATAAATTGAATTGATGACGACTCTTTTGAAGCTTTTCTTCTTTGTCTTGAATCTTCAATCTTTTGTCCTTTGAAGCTTTGATCTTTGTCACATCATCTTAAGCACTTTGAGAGTAAACATTTGAATGAGGATTTGAAAAGTCTCTTATGAAGTAATCATGCTCCCCTTCAATTCATGAGTAATCACAGTCTCTTCAATTTTTGAAAAATCTCTTGCTAAATCTTGAATGTATATCCTTTTCTTTCGAGATGAATAATCTTCAAGTTAAATTTGGAAACCCTTGCAGTTTGGAATTTTGAAAAAGAATGATGAGTTGATGTCACAAATAAAATTTAAGATAAAAGAACTCCAAATAAACTTGAAAATTTCCAACTAGAAGCTGAATGATAGTATCTCGGAAAGCAATTGAAACAACCAAACACAAACTTTTCTCCTTGTCCTTCTCAATCATTCTAATTTCTTCTCCTAATCAATAACCAATCATACTATTTTCTCCCCCTCATAATGACAAAGTTGGGAACCAATGTCATTATGCAAACATTGATTGATTCGATTGTTAAAAGAAATAATCATGACTAAAATCTAGACATTATGCGCATGGAGAATTATCAACCATCAAAACATCAATCTAATCAAATAAGCCAACCCAATTGTTCCTATGGGTGACTAAAATGTAAGATTGAAGTTGTTGGGATAGACATGTTAGCATGGTGTTGGTGTTTTCTGTGTTGGGGTGATGAGAAAAGAAACCGGATAAGAATGATCCGTTTGCATTCAAAAATCGAAAGGATTAATGAAATGACCGAAAGAAATGTATATCATTTATCGGATTTCCTATGTATCATTGAGAAATGCACAAAGCAAACCTCTAACATAGTTTGGTCTTTTGGCTTTTCAACCTCAAGATTGCTTCAAAGAATGTAAACCATGGTCAGTGTCACCTAACCGTTCGATAACCATGATCTACTATCCTTAAAGACTTTTAGGAAAAATCCAAGGTCACAATAGACTTCTTGTTAACTCAATAATTACAAAAATGCAATTATGAGACCTACGTTCAAAGCTGGGAATGATGTTAGCAATGGTAGGATTTCCATTTGATCATCGTGAAATATCAATTAAGATATCACTACAAATGTTCCGGCTATATCACAAAGAGAAGCATGTATATCACAAAGATATGACGCAAATGTGTCCTAAAGAATGAATAACGATCAAATTAATGATAAATTATGAGAGCTCTAGACACAAAGTGATCAAATGAAGTCGAGGACTGGAGCAGAGTGTCACCCTTTTTCAATATTAACGTCTTCCAAATGAAGAGTCAATAGAAATGAGAAAATCTCCGTGAGAAGTAAAACAAACATTTGTTAAGAAACACTTGAGTGGTTAGGTAAAGATGTGCATCGCTTCATTAGGTCCATGAAGG
Source organism: Erigeron canadensis (assembly GCF_010389155.1). NCBI lineage: Eukaryota > Viridiplantae > Streptophyta > Magnoliopsida > Asterales > Asteraceae > Erigeron > Erigeron canadensis. The sequence goes on from NC_057769.1 coordinate 17,175,214, forward strand.
CTTCTTCAATATCGAGATATCAACAAATGACATCCGATAGAAATGTGTTTTACCCGGCGATTTGAGAATTTTAGGGAAGGGTATCAATTCTTTTAACCCTTTTCTCACAACATTATCACCATAACCTCTCACTTTTCGACTTTACTCCCTCCAACTTAGTTGCACAAATTCATCATTACTGAAAAATACCCTCACTTTCTAATGAAAGAAGTGAATACTCCGGGGTTAGAACTCATTGGCGATGATGAAATTCATGGAGTATATTTTTGAGAAAAACCTAGTCGCTCATGTGCAAACTAAACACCGAACTTCCTTTGAAAAAAAATTCATCAAATGTGAAAAAAAATATTTAAACAACACATTTGAAGTTTGAAAGAGATTTGAAATCACAAACTCCCCCTTAATCTATGTAAATATAGATCAAAAAGATTTTCATAGAAAAAGTGGAGCAAAAATGATTTGTGTGAAATCAAAACAAGTTTTATAAAAAGTGAACTCAATCAATTGTTCAAGATGAGACAACTCAGGAGTACACAAAGGCGTTCAATCCTTTGCTTCTCATATCAACAATTGGGAGTTTTTGAAACAGGTGTAACAAAATTGCAATCAACATCTTGTATTACACATATACATTCATATAAGACCACTTGGAAGTACACAAAGGCGTTCAATTCCACGTTAGCTTATATCAATTTATATGTATAATAACATGAATTAATTCCATTTTTGAAACATAAATAATTTTCTTTTTAAAACCAGGTTGCATACAGAGTATATGCAAACTATTTTTGAAATAAATAACACAAATAAGCACGGGTTATACACTGAGTGTGCATAAGCCACGAAGTAATAAATACATCATTTAAGTACGAGTTACATACATAGCATATGTAAGCTACTTTAAAATAAATAGTTTAATGAAGAACGGGTTGCATACAGAATATACGCAAGCCACTTTGAAATAAATGAAAAGAAAAAAATCTTTTTGTTATTTTTCAGAATTTTTATTTTTGTATTTGATTTTTGTTTTTCAACTTTTTATGATTTTTGAAAAATGAATCAAGAATTCCTTCCATGGTAAAGTGAATCAAGGATCAAGATTTAGCATACCAAGTTTAGAGATTAAGAAATTAAACCTCTTGTCTAGTGGTTTTGTGAACAAATCAGCGAGTTGGTAGTCAGTTCCCACGAAGTAGAGTTCGATGTCACCTTTCTCAACATGATCTTTGAGAAAATGATATCTCACATCAATGTGCTTTGAGCGTGAGTGGTTGACTGAGTTGACAGCAATTGCAATGGCACTTTGAGAATCACAATAGATAGGGATACGATCATATTTTAGACCATAATCGGTAAGTTGTGTTTTCATCCATAACACTTGAGCACAGCAACTAGCAGCAGCCACATATTCAGCTTCCGCTGTTGACAGTGATACACAATTTTGCTTCTTGGATGACCAACTTACAATCTTATCCCCTAAGAATTGTAAAGTACCAGATGTGCTCTTGCGATCAAGCTTACAACCTGCATGATCTGCATCTGAATAGGCAGTTAAATTGAATCCAGTATCCCTTGGATACCAGAGACCAAGATTGGGTGTACCCTTCAAATAACGAAAAATTCGTTTCACAGCGTGGTAATGTAAATCAGTCGGAGCGGCTTGATATCTAGCACACATACATGTTGCAAACATTATATCTGGGCGAGATGCTGTAAGATACAACAACAAACGAATCATGCTTCTATACCTCTTTTGGTCAAATGGTTTCCCATTTTTATCAGCATTAATGTTTGTACGAGCAGCCATTGGGGTTGAAATTGAAGAACATGTATTCATATCAAACTTTTTCAACATATCCTTTATGTACTTACCTTGTGATATAAAGATACCAGTTGGTAATTGTTTGATTTGTAATCCCAAAAAGTAATTCATTTCCCCAATCATGCTCATTTCAAAATGATTGACCATTAGAGATGAAAAATTTTGGCAAAAAGTTTGACTGGTTGACCCAAAAATAATGTCATCAACATATATTTGGACAAGTAAAACATGTTTATCTTGCTTACGAATAAACAGGTTAGGATCAATAGTACCTTTGGTAAAGCCTCCTTTGAGTAAGAAAGTAGATAAGGAATCATACCATGCTTGGGGTGCCTGCTTTAAACCATAGAGAGCTTTGTCTAACCTGTAGACATGGTTTGACCTTTTAGGATCAATAAAACCTTCAGGTTGCTCCACGTAAACTTCTTCTTTGAGTTATCCATTCAAGAATGCTGTCTTCACATCCATTTGAAACACAGTGAAGTTTCTGAATGCGGCATAAGCTAAGAATGTACGAATGGCCTCCATTCTTGCAACAGGAGCGAATGTTTCGTCGAAATCCACACCAGGTTGTTGGCAGTAACCTTTTGCAACCAATCTAGCTTTGTTCCTTACTACAACTTCATTTTCATCCTTCTTGTTCTTGAAAATCCACTTAGTGCGAATTGGTTCTTCTTTCCTTGGATTTGGAACCAATCTCCATACCTTCAGTCTCTCAAACTGAGCCAATTCATCTTGCATTGCTTTAACCCACTCTGGATCACAAAGAGCTTCAGAGACAGTTTTGGGTTCGATGTTACTCAGTGAAAGTGCAACAAGACACTCATTGACTGTAGTACGGGTAGTAACACCAGCTTGTGGATCTCCGATGATTTGTTCTATAGGATGATCTTTGTGCATACGTGACCACTTGTTGTCATGAGGAAGAACTCTTTCCTCAAAGTTTGGATGATCAAAATCCAGTGGTACATACACATTTGGAGTATTTGATGGATTTGTTATTTGGGTGATTTGAGAAGGTTGTTCTTGAACATTCTTTTGAGAATAAATATCACTTGACGGTGATTCTTCTTGCTCTACAAAATTTGAAGATGATTCATGATAGTTGTCAGGAACTGATTCATTTGTTTGAATAGGGTCATTGTTCGGAATTGGTTCATTGATGACCTGAGGTTCCTTTTCTTTGAATCGGTTTTGAGGTGTAGAATTCTTCGAAAAGAATATCTAGCTCTTCACTTGTTGGAGTTGGATATTTCTTGAACTTTGAAGCTAAGGTAGACGTCCTTGAGGAAGTACTTGAAGTACTTGGATCACTAATTGTTGGTAGCAAACTTTCTTGTTCAAATATCATGCCAGACATCTCGTCAAACCAAACATTCATGGTTTCTTGAATCGTGTTTGTTCGATGATTAAAGATGTGATATGCAATCGATGTCTTTGAGTAGCCAACAAAGTAACCTTCGTCACCTTTCCTTTCAAACTTTCCAACATTTTCCCGATCATTCAAGGTATAACAAACACACCCAAAAATATGGAAGTAATTGATGTTGGGTTTGCGTTTGTTAATAACCTCATAAGGAGTCTTCTCATGACGCTGATTGATGATGGACCAATTTTGAGTATGACAGGCAGTGTCAACAGCTTCAGCCCACATGTTTGATGGTAACTTGGAATAAGCAAACATTGTTCTTGCTGCTTCCACCAACGTACGGTTTCTCCTTTCAACGATACCATTTTGTTGCGGGGTACGAACAACAGAGAATTGTTGAGTAATGCCTTTTGATTTGCAAAATTTATTGAAGATGGCATTTGTGAACTCAGTACCGTTATCCGAACGGATATAACGGACTGGAAGTTAAAGATTCACTTGAGTGGAAGTGATGAAATCGATCAAAATTTGAGTTGTTTCATCTTTTGAAGCAAGAAACTTGACCCAAGTGTATCTTGAATAATCATCAACGATAACCAGAATATATCTCTTCCCGTTTCTGCTTTGTACTTTCATAGGCCCACAAAGATCCATCTGAAGCAAATGAAGAGGTGCCAAAGTGTGTGGAATTTTCTTTGGTTTATGAGTAGTTCTCTAGATCTTCCCCACTGCACAAGAAGGACAGACATGCTCACTCTCATATTTGTAGTCAGGCAAGCCTATAACAAGTTGCTTGTTGACTAAAGCATTGATGGTTTGATAATTCAAGTGAGAAAGCCTTCTATGCCACAACCAAGAATTCTTTGAAGTAGCTTTTGAAACAAGACAGATATTATTAGTTGGTTGGTTATCATCTAGATTAACTGTGAAAAGATTATCTTCACGATCTCCGCATAGGATATCAATTCCATCTAGAGTTTGGACTTTGCACAGAGATTGTCGAAAAAGAACTTGAAGGTTGTTGTCACAGAACTGTCCAACACTGAACAAGTTATGACTGATGCCTTCTACATAATGAACTTCCTTAATGACAATTCCGTTTCTCTCAATATCTCCATAACCTAGAATTGGAGCGAAATTGTTGTTTCCGAAACGAACAGTTCCCATGAATCTTTCAACAAAATTCTTGAGCAATGATTTATTGCTAGTCATGTGTTTTGAACACCCGGAATCGAGTATCCATACACAGATGGTTATTTCCTGCAATCAAAATTTAACCGACTTTAGGTACCCACTTAAAGACGGGTCCTTTGTGGTTAGTTAATACAGGCAGGGGGTATAACTTAGGAGATGCATACAAACATGCTTTCGAATCAACATACTTGTTAACAAGTACATTATCAACAAGTACATTTGGATTAAACAAACGAATATTAACACACGAATCAAAAGTAACATGTCTACCACCATTCAAACCATACAGATAAAAACGAGAATTAACATTGTTTACACCATCACAAGGCATTGCCTTGGCATTATTAACATTTGTTTTCAAAGATGACTTAAAAGATAAATTGTTTGAAACCTCAGAAACAAGCTTCTTCTTACTACCCGCTTTTCTCCTTTGCTTTTTCTTCTTTTTCTCAACTTTAGTGATCTTAGGTACTAATGACTTAGCTATCCATTTAGACTCACTAATCAAGCACTTTCCACCTGTTGGATCGGCACTAAGAAGATTAGAACGAGAGTTTTGAAGAACTTTTATCTTTTTAGACTCTTTTGAAGGTGAAAAAACTTCTTGTTTCTTAGGTTTATCATGAGAAAACCAGCCATATCTATCCCTATATCTAGTTGCACCATTTGTAGTATCCCTAGTTAGCAAAACAGAGCTAAACCTAGATACTTTAGAAGTTGAACTAGAATGAGAGCTAGATGAAGAAACATTCGAAGTTTCACTTTGTTGTATTTGATTTTGGGAATGGTCTCAAGTTGTTTGGATTTAACATGCTTTTCCGGGGTAGGACACTTTGTTTTTAACTTATTGATTCTTGGTTTGGTGACAGTCTTTGGTTCAGTCTTGATGAGTTTGGAAATAACCCGTTTCTTTGAATAATATGAAGTTGGAGCTTTGAAAAACAATTTTGGAGATTCCTCTTTGATTCCTCTTTGATTTTGGTAGATTCAATCTTTTTCTCAGTTTCAGAATCAAACACATATTCTCCCTCCATGAATTTATCAAAATCATTTTTGGTGAATGGTGAAACCGGAGAGAATTTTGAAAAATCAGGAGTCTTGTTTTCCAACTTCACACTATTGGTAATCTCAGGAATGAAATCAACTTGAACTGACATATCTTTGGTTTCACAAGAAAATTGAGTAGAAGTATCAACACCTATACTAGCACAAAGCTTAGGGTAAACAACTAACTCTTCAGGAAACTCACAAGTGAAAAACCTAAAGTAGTACCATATCAAAACTATACTATGCGCAAGTTCATCATAAGATAAATCAGATTGCACATAATCATCAGCTATTACAGTAGCAGTATTTTGACATGAACACTCAAAAGAATCAGTCAAGGTTTGGGTGGAGGAAACAGTAGATGAAACACAAGTATTCTGAGTGGAATGGTCTACTAAAAGACTGAAATCAGTTTGGGTAGAAACATTCACACAAACTTTCTTGATATCAACAACAACTGATTCATTCTTTGAATTCGGACTTTGAGACTGTAGATTATTAATAAGTTTTTGTTGAGATTCCACCTTTTGTTGTAAACCTTCTATTCGTTTTTCCAAAAATGTGGATGGAACATACAATTTAGTTGGTTTAGGTGGGGAAACGACAGACTCTTGGTTTTGAAAATTAGACGCAATCTCTTCAAATTCAAAAATTGATGACTTTTTCGTTTCGTAAGAAGTATTGATGGCATCATAATTAACCAAAAATTTATTGTCTTAAATTTTCTCAACTTCATCAGTCTCAAGTTCGTCATCCAATGGACGAATAAATTGTTGAACCATACCAAGTCTCAAAAACTTTTCATCATACAAGGGTTCGATCTTGTCTTTGGCTTTTTGCAATGGAGTGATATTCTCAAATCCCAACCCAAGCAGAAGTTCTGATTTATCAATCTTTGACTTATTGAAATAGGCAGTGAAATCCAAAAGAGGGTTTTGTTCAACTTTGTACAACTTTTCTTGATAGAAGAGTATATTCTTTTTATGTTCCTCAATTTGTCTTTCAAGATTTTCAATCTCAATGCCTTTTAAAAAATAGTTATGATTTAAATCAAAAACTTTTCTTTCAAGTTCAATTGTTTTTGGTGTAGCTTCTTGAAGCTTCTTATTCAGAATATCAACATCCATTTGTCTCGCATTTGCACGAAGCCATTCATTGGTCTTTTGAACTTCAAGATCTTGATTGGCACTTTTCCAATAACTTAGAGTCAGGAGACGCATTCATTTCACATTCTTTAACCAACATTTGTTCTTTATAGTTTTGAAATTCTTGTTTCATAGCATCATACTCAAAAAGTAGTTTAGAATTTTCTTCAAGAAGTTTTGTGTACTCCCTTTTTGAAAATAAAATGCTATTTTTCAATTTCTTGTTTTTGTTGGCTAAAGAAGTGTAATGATTCGTCAAGACTCTTTATCCTTAATTGATGAAAAAGTAGAGTCGAGATTTACCTCATCATCGGGATATTCCTCGTTAGTGTTGTCAGCCTCCAACACTTTGTCTTTGCTCAACCTTGCCATGAAACATACATTGGCAGACAGATCTTCATCTTCATCATCAGTCAGTAAAAGCCACTTGTCATCTTCAGCAATCAAGGCTTGACCAGCTTTAACTTGCTTTGCCAGGAGCATCTTCTGCTTGTAGTGTTCATAATTCTTCTTGCGAGGCAGCTTGCAATCCACAGCAAAATGACCAGGAATTCCACAGTTGTAACACTTTTTGTCAGATGTCTTTTCTTTCTCCACGATTTGTTTCTCAGTTTCTGCTTTCTTGTCTCTTTTCTTGGAACCAGTTGTTTCACCTTGTTCAAAACTCTTGTGATGATATTGTTCCTTCTTTGGAAATGCACTTGTTGATGAAGTTCGAAGATTGTTGTTAGTTGGCCTCGCTTTGAAATATTTTTTCTTGAAATGCTTAGTCACAGCGGCAAGAGCTTAGTAGAATTCATCAGGAACACCATCTCTTGGAGCCAAGTAATCTTCTCCCTCCTCATCAGACGAAGAAACAACAGTCATTATCTTTTAAGAGCCTCAGAAATCTTTCGTTCAACAACCAATGCCAAAGGATCAGTAGATACAACTTCTGGCACTTTGTTGAGTGAATATTTGCTTAGAACTCGTGGCTCATTCAACTTGAAAGATTCATAAAGAGTATGAATGGTAAATTTGGTCAGATCTTGATGTTGTTTGATTTGAGTCCCATAATCTTCCCATTCGGGACCAAGTGCTTTGATAAATTTGATGTTCAGCTCAATCTCATCTTTCTTGACCTTGTTCTTTCTCAGTTCATTGATCACATTGCAAAATCTGTAGTAGACAGACTCAAGAGATTCATTTGGTGATTTCTGAAAATTGTCAAACTCAGTTAAAACATTTGTCAGTCGAATTGTTGAGGTTACATCAGAACCTTCCATTTGTCTAGCAACTTCATCCCAAATCTCCTTTGCTGTGTCATAAGAATCAACTGAGCCATAGATCTCATCAGGAAGTGCTTGATATAAGCATGATCTAGCTCTGTTGCCAGCAGCAGTACGATCTCTTTGTTCAGCATTCAAAAGATCAGGAGTCAAAATAGCACCGGTAGTAGGATGACGATGCATAGCAAGTCCATTGATGATTGAGTCCTTAAGCATGTGACCATTAGTGTGACGTTCCACATAATCCATGAACCTTTTCTTCCAAAGTCCATAATTACCACGAAAAAGAACTGGAGGTCTTGTATCAGTACCTAGAGACAATGCTTCACGAGTAGTCATTTGAAATTGATTTGAATTGAGAATTGAATTGATTTTTGAAGAAGAAATTGAAACGATCTAATTTGGAATGAAATGAAACGATCTGAATTGAAATTGTTTTAAGAAAGTGAAATGAGACAATTTAGAAGAAGTGAGAATGAAACAATCTAAATGTGCAGGAATGAAATGATTTGAATTGAAACGATCTAAATGTAGGAATGAAACGATCTAACTTGAAACGATCTAAATTGAACTTGGAGTGAAACGATTTAAAATTGAAACTATCTTGAGAAAAAGAAAAAATTCTAAGTATTCTGAAATGATTTGGGCAGAGTTTTGGTATGAATTGGAATGAAATGAATTGAGCAAAACCAATCACAAAGATCAGTTACCCAAGAATATTATGATTCCCAAACACAACTCTTCACAAATTACTCAAACCAGAAAGTGTTCAAGTAAAACTTGAAACGATCTAAAAGAGATCGTTCTGGTTTCAAAGAAAACTGAAACGATCTAAAAGAGATCGTTTTGGTTTCTTTTCAGGATTTCTCAACAACTTGAGTATTTTCAAGAAATTGAATTGACCAAAACCAATCCAAAGGATCAGTTAGCCACAACCAACTCTTCTCACCACAACCACACTTGTCAAAACGATCAAATTTGAATCGTTTTACAAGCCACACCACTGAAATGTAAGTATCAATGAAAGAAAACTGAAACGATCTAAATGAGATCGTTTTAGTTTCACAAGGTCATCTTCAACCTCTGAACATGAACAACTCCATTGACGATTTTTAAAACTTCAGTATCTTTTGATTTTCTGAGAATTGGAACATGAAACCACTTACAAACAGTTTGTTTTCACCTCAGCAACGATCCGATTAACACAATTTAGCTTATAACACAACAGAATCAAATCCTAAATTTTAGCGCCAAAAACTCAAAATCTGAACTTTAGATCCAGATCGAATTAGAACACGAGACTTGAGAGGATTATGTTATTAACTATGAGAAATCGATCAGTGAACAAACATTTGTGATTTTATGTGATTTAAGAGGTTAATATTGAATTTTCAGTGAGAAAAAAAAAACGAACAGAAACAGGATGAAAACAGAATTAAAGGTGAATGTGTGATGATTTGTGATTGAATTCAGTTATGGATCGAGATCAAAATGATGTTTTTCTCTGATACCACATGTAGCAACACGATTTTATCATTTAAATTCACATCAACAATGGCGTTTGGTTAGTGTGTGTGTTCTTGGTGTTTGTGTGTGTTTTGAGAGAGAATTTGGATCAAGAGTGTGTTATTCAGGTGTTAAGTGTTGAGTGTTGTTCAAAAGTTATGTGTTTTTGATTTCTAAGGGATTGAGGGCTATTTATAGTCTAAACAAACTAACAATGCTAATAATCACAATTAGCCCCTCAACCTTAGAAATCATCAACTCATGACTTAACAACAAGTAAGTCCATAACTTAAATTACAATGTATCACTACTTTTGGATTTCTAACAGTTCACGCATAAATCTAATCGATTTAATGGGTCCAATAATGCTTCCAGTTCAAACTCTCTGGATAAGACCAATCTTATCTGCTACAAATGTGGTAAGAAAGGTCATTTCATGAAGGAATGCACATCTAGTCAGATGAACAACCAAACTGGTCCTGTTGTCCCAAATTTTGTTAAAACTGATGATTATAAGGCCAAATACAAGAAACTTAAGGCCCAAATCGCTCTCATGTCTCTTGAACAAGAAAAAGAGAAAGAAAAGAACAAGTGCATGATGGCTCAAACTGAAGGGAAATGGGAACTCTCTGATGATTCATCTAATGATGAAGAAGAGATTAGAGATGTGTGCTTCATGGCATAAGAAAATCAACAACTAGTGGTGAAGGATGATGTTGTTTCTGGAAGATGGGTTGACATCATTTTAAAGAAGGTAAGAGATTATGATGTTGAATTAGATACAAAACTGAAACTAGATATTGCTGAATCATTGAATGATGACATGTTATTTGTTGAAACTATGAGAACTGACTATGAAAGATACTTGGAAACTGTTTTAATTGAGTTTAACAACATGAAAGGTCAAATTAATGATTTGCAAAGTGTCAAGTTGGCTCTCAAAGAGTCAGATTTGAAAAATGAGGCACTGGAAAGAGATAACCAAAAACTAAAACTTGATCTTGAAAAGGAACACATTGTTATTAATTCTTGGGTACAAGCATCTGGTAAAAATTATGACGCTTTTTCAAAAACCATTGATGCTCAAAAAACTGCTTGGAAATCTGGTGATCTTCAGATGGCAGCTGTTTTACCCATAATTCACCAGATGCCAGAATCAGTTAGAGTTGAGACTCCTTATGACTCCTCTGACCATGCCAAATCTGAATCCATTGAGACCACCCCTGTTGAGGTCAAAACTGGAGCCAAAAAGGCTAAAGCTCCAGTTAAAAAGGAAACTGGTGATAATCCTTTACCTCAAAAGTCCAAAGAGCCCAAAACTCCAAAGACTCAAAATTTTGTTGAACCCAAGTCCAAGGTTCAGCAGCCTAAAGAAAACAACTTTTTGTTAAAACTGGAGAGTCAAATCCAAAATTTGTCCAGGCAAGTACAAAGTTGTACTGCCAGAATAAAGAATCTGGAAGGAGCTTCGTCTTCTTCAGTTGAAAAACAAATTTTTAAAACTCCTCCATTAAAGCAAAAGCAAAAACAAAACCAATCTACTCAAAAAGGAGCAAAATTTGGAATAAAAAAGGAGGATGTTGTTGTTCCCATCAAACCAATTCTTTTTACTCCTGAAGCTGGAAATAATCCTCCAGTTCCAGCCTCCAGTTCCAACCCAAGTAAATCTGCTGAGACTTCTCAAGAGAAGTCTGGTGGACCCATCAAGAAAAGATGGGTTCACAAAAATAACTAATTATCTACTTGGGTGTCCAGTTCCATATGGATCTTTTTGGTCCAGTGAATGTTCAAACTAAAGCTGGTAAAAGATACACTTTAGTTGTTGTTGATGAATACACCAGGTATTGTTGGGTGGTATTTATCAGATCAAAAAGTGATGCACCTGGTGAAATTATCTCTCTCATCAAGAAAATTGAGCTCAAGTATACCAAGAAAGGTTGTCAGTTGCGAAATGATAATGGAACTGAATTCATCAACAAAGAATTGGAGTCATTTTGCACTGACACTGCATTTCTCAGAACTTCTCTTCAGCTCGTTCTCCAGAGCAAAATGGTGAGGTTGAAAGAAAGAATCGCACATTAATTGAAGCTGCCAGAAGTATGTTATCTGAATCAGGTCTTCCCACCTGTTTTTGGGCTGAAGCTGTGGCAACTACTTGCCATACCCAAAATCGGTCAGTTTATGTCAAGAGACATAGGAAGACTGCCTATGAAGTCCTCAGGAATCGCAAACCAAATATTGGATATTTCCATGTATTTGGTTGTCCAGTTTTTATCATAAATGATTCCAGTCAGTTAGGAAAGTTTGATGCAAAGGCTGATGAGGGTGTTTTCGTGGGGTATTCAGATATTAGAAAAACCTATAGAGTTTATAATTATAGACTCCAAAAGGTACATGAGACAATTCATGTCACATTCGATGAATCTAATGAAGCAATCAATAAAAGACCAAGCCTTGATTTAACTCCAGTTGTCCCAGTTGATTTTGGTGTATCTGATCAAGTTCATCAATCAGTCAATACACCAAGAGATGTTTCCAGTCATCAGGACTTGGAACCAGTTTTACTAAAGAAAAGCTCTAGTGACACTTCATTCTATACCTCCATAAGTTTCAATGTACCACAGAAACTGGTGATTGGATCAGATGTTCGTGCCACAACAACGTCAGAACCAGTTCAGACTTCTCCAATTCCTCAAAATATGCCTTTATTTGAAGATAATCATGTCAACACGCTAGTTGACACTGATGAAGAAGTTGAAGTAGTTTGGGCTGATCCTTCTCCAGTTGCCACAACTGTTGAAGATCGTCAGGTGTCTTGCACTGATGTTGTGCTAAATCAACCTAGTCAATACACTAAATGGACAGTTGCTCATCCCATTGAGCAAATTATTGGAAATCCAGATAGTGGGGTTCAGACTAGAAGAGCCACAAGTGAACAATGCTTGAACGTCACCTTCTTATCACTGATTGAACCAAAGAAGATTGACGAGGCTTTGGCAGATCCAAGCTGGGTTGAGGCTATGCAAGAAGAAGTCAACCAGTTCGAAAGGAACAATGTTTGGGAACTTGTTCTTTGTCCTCTAGGGTTAAAGAAAGAACCCATTGGAACGAGGTGGGTCTACCGAAACAAGATGGATGAAGATGGCAATGTTGTCAGGAACAAAGCTAGATTGGTTGCCAAGGGTTATTGTCAAGCAGAAGGTGTTGATTTCGATGAAACGTTTGCTCCAGTTGCAAGACTTGAAGCCATTAGAATTTTCTTGGCTTATGCTGCTCATTTGCAATTCAAAGTCTTCTAGATGGATGTCAAAAGTGCGTTCCTGAATGGCAAGTTGGAAGAAGAAGTGTATGTTAAGAAGACTCCAGGTTTCGTGAACGAAAAGCATCCTCAATGGGTATATAGACTAAACAAAGCTTTGTATGGTCTTCGTCAAGCCCCAAGAGCCTGGTATGACACTCTAACTAAACATCTTCTCAATAATGGATTTCAAAGAGGTACAATAGATAATACCTTGTTTATCTTGAAAGAAAAAGGTAATATCTTACTTGTACAAATTTATGTTGATGACATTATATTTGGGTCAACTGATGATGGAATGTGCAAAAGGTTTTCAAAAATCATGTCTCAAGAATATGAGATGAGTTTAATGGGTGAATTAACATTTTCCTTAAGTTTACAAATTAAACAAACCATGGATGGTATTTTTATTAACCAAGAAAAATATGTCAGAGATTTGTTAAGAAAATACAAATATGACTCTGACTCAAATGGTAAACTAGTGGACGAAAAGGAATATCGTGGAATGGTTGGTTCACTGATGTATTTAACTGCCAGTCGACCAGATATAATGTTTGCAACATGTCTATGTGCCAGATTTCATGCTAATCCAAAAAAATCACATTTGCATGCTGTTAAACGCATTTTCAGGTACCTGAAAGGGTGCCCTAGCCTTGGTCTTTGGTATCCCAAAGGCTCAGGGTTAGATCTAATGGGTTATTCAGATTCAGATCATGCAGGTTGTAAGATTGATAGAAAATCCACAACTGGTGGTTGTCACTTCCTGGGGGGAAACTGGTGAGTTGGACCAGTAAGAAGCAGACTTCGGTCTCAATGTCCACTGCTGAGGCAGAATACATTTCTGCGGCCAGTTGCTGTGCCCAGATTCTCTGGATCAAAAACCAGTTACTTGATTATGGTATGAAATACACAAGAACCCCAATTTTTTGTGACAACACCAGTGCAATTGCTATATCTCACAACCCAGTGATGCACTCAAAGACAAAGCATATTGACATCAGGTATCACTTCATTCATGATCATGTTATGAAAGGAGACATTGAAATACATTTCATCCCCACTGATAAACAGTTAGCTGATGTTTTTACAAAACCTCTTGATGAGAAAACTTTTAAACATCTCATCAATGAACTTGGTATGTTAAATCCTCATTAAACTGGAGAGGCCCTCCAGTTGAGGATGGTCCAGGTGATCCTTGATTGGTTGGAGATTGAACGCCTTGATGTACTCAAAGACTAGTCATTGATCAAATGGATCATAATTTTAGGGGGAAAAGACTCAAAATATTTTTCCAAATTAAAATTCGTCTTATTTTGAAATATGCAACTGGTGAATCTCTCAGTTGAAACTGGCATCTGGAAAATCTCTCCAGTATGCTAGTTTGGTCTTGTCTCAAACTGGTGGTCAACCAGATTTCATAACGTTGTGTTTTACTTGGTGGATACTTGTGACACGTGATGTTACTCGAGTGTTTATCTCGCACTCACAAACGTCACCTGACATGTCTTACGTGTCAAGACTTTTTGCTGAAAATTACTGCACTTTTTTGGGAGTTGTTGAAGTTAATGGGTGAGTAGGAATACCAGCCGTCATAGCATTAAATGTTTGATGGGAGGTATTAAATATTTTTGAATTCTCAAAATTACTGAAAATCAATATTTACAAACTATTTCAAAATTTGGGGACTAAAATATCTTTTCGTATATATTTTGGTAATATTTTATTGCCTATATATACCCCCACTAAATACTTTTCTCATTTACTTCACTCTAAATTCCTTTCATTTACTCTTCCAATCATTCACAATTCGAGATCCCTTTCTTTCTTTCTTTTTTAAATCCAAAACCCTAAATCCAATATCTCAAATGGCTCCTAAATCATCATCTTCTTCATCTCATTCCCGTGATGTGAATCTACTCACTGTTGAGTATACTCCATCAGAAAATGTTGCTCGCGCTGTTGGTGCTCCCATTAGTTCTAAATTGATAAAATTAAATCCAAACAATCCAATGGCATCTCTCCAAGGGCATCAGGCCGCTGACTCTCTCATTGGGAAAATCCAATCCTTTCTTCGGATTTCTCCCCTCAGCGATGCCTTTTCTTTGAACCCAAATAAACTGTTTCATGACTACTTGTGCGAGTTCTGGTACACAGCTTCTAATTCTGATGACTGCTCATCTATCTCCTTCTCTTTAAAGGATGGGTCAGTCCCGTGTACCATCACCACTAAGACATTGAGGGAGGCCCTTAACCTCAATTACTGTAGACAAGATGAAAGTCCAGTGGTGATTTCCTCTAATATCAACTTCCGTCAGGTCTTCCTTGACATGGGGAATAAAGAAGTTTTGGAGGGGGATGCACTGAAGACCAAAGGATCAATCACTATGAGAGGGCTTTCACCATCCTGGAAGTACTTCATGGTCCATCTGGTGGAAAGTTTAGGTGGGAGTTCTGGTGGATTGGACCAGATAAACTCCTTCCAAGCAGAGATGGCTTACTGCCTGTGGAATGGACTGAGGGTGGATTTCGCAAACATCTTGTTTAGAAGCCTGGTATTTAAGTTGAAAGGCAACAGGGGTCCTTGTATCCCATTCTCGCGATTTCTATCCCTTTGTTTTATACTAATTCTGGGCATAGAAGAGTACAACAACACACAATCCTTATACTCTGTGCCAGAATTATTAAGAAATCTGGACAACCTTGTGTCCACTTCTGATGAAGTCCAGATTTCCCCAAGAATGCTACTGGCATTCTCTAGAACTGATGCACCACCACCAGGTGGGTCAGAAAGACAACTGGGTCGGCCTCAAAATAATGAGGGACCCACTAGTTCGTCTACAAATGCTGTGACTGTTGCAGAAACTGGAGATCTCCCCTCAGGTATCCAGGTGGTTCCAAAAGCAAGAAGATCTACCAAAAATAGAAGAAGATTTAGATCAGGACTTGCTGTATCTGACCAGTCACAGCCTGTGATTATGGTCCCTGAATCACTAGCCCATGATACTGCAACTGAGGAAAGAGCAGTTTTAGTTGAGGCTCCAGTTACCTCTTTTCAGGGAGAAGATGCTTTGGCAACGGATCCTATAACTGATGAAACCATTGAGGAAACTCAAACTGGTCATCAGGAGTCTGAACAACCTGTTCAGCCACCCCCAACATTTATGGATCTTGGCATAAATGAGGGTGAGTTTCAGCTTCATTCTTCGGATTCATCTGAGACTGAATCTGACCAGGAGATGGCTGATGCAACTGTACTTGATCAGCTCCCTTCTCTCCTTGGTCAACCCCAAGAACCCCAAGTTTCAATTTCACTTCTTGACTTCTCCTCCTTACAAGAAATTCCAACATTCGCATCTCGACGACTACTTTCCTCCATGAATGTGCCTAGAAATAGACACATTCTTACACCACTGTCGCCGATGTTCACACCTGAGCATTCTCAGCATGAACGTCACATTGAATCTCTTCCCGTTCCTTCATCAACAACTTCTCTTCCTTCAGCTGGTGCGACAACAACTGGAGAACCTTTACTTCATGTACCTCCTCCAGTTGTATCTGTTGCATTCCGAGCAGGTCCAGTGGCACCTTCCCCTCCGTCACTGGACAGCCAGTTCGTGTCTTTCCAAACCGATATCTCAAACCTTTTAACAAGGGTGGAGGATATTCAAAAGACACTGGACAAGAATACCAAGTCCCCTCCAAATACCACAAGGATCACATCAAAAATGTAAGGGTGGTTGATTTGGGGATTAACAAGTTCTCTGGCAATGAGGACTTGGTATTCAGGAAGCTCAACGAGTTGGTCATTAGCTGCAATTCACTGGCTACTTCTTTAAAAGAAGCTTTTGACCTAACTCAATCTAAGGTACACACATCCATGACCAACCTGCTGAATAACACTGTCAGATCGTCAGAGGTTGAGTTGAACGAGTTGGAAAGACAGGTCAAACTACTTATTGAAAAGCCTGGTCTGGATGTTGTTGAGCTTGGCAACCAGTTGGCCACTTCTGTTGGTCAGAGGATTGAAAATACCTTGGCTGAAAGGGAGAGCAATTTGATAGAAAGGGTGATATCTGAGATCACCAAGACTGCACCGCCCCAGGTTGATCTCACCCCCATAACATCTGAGATCAATCAGTTGAGGTGCAGTCTGGATACATTAGCCAGCAAGGTATCTGATCACACAACGGCTATTGAAAAACTGAACACTGAAGCTGGGAAAGAAAAGGAAGAAGTTGGCAAGGAAGCACCAGCAACTGGGCTCTCCCCAGATGATTTAAGTATACTTCAAGCAATTCAAAAAAGTCAAGACACTACTTGTGGAAATGTCATGACTCAATCTCAAGAAATAATTCATCTATGGAGGACAGTTCGCGTGTTATGTGGAGTCTTCAAAGAGTGCAAGAACATGCAATCATGGCAGCCTCTAGATCGCTTGCCCTCTAGTCATGCCGATTTTGAAGCTATTAGGCAAGGACTAGATGCTGCCAATGGGGAAAGATCTGTTCGTGCCCCTCGTACTCTTGTTGAAGCTTCAAGTGCAGGGAAGGAGATGGTTGTTGCTACAAGTACTGAGGCTGGTGAGCAGGTGATTGAATCTTTTGATGATGTGGTTAGGGGGAATGTGGATAAAGGAAAGGCCATTGCAACTGATGACTCTAAGGAACCTGCCACCGATGCACCAACGTTGGAAACTGGCAATGTTGATCAATTGCCTCCAGTTACTGACAGCGAAAGTCAGAAATTAGCAAGGGTTGGGCATCTGGTCAAGGAAAGGAGGAAACAAATGAAGGCAAATCAATTTGAATCAAGAAAAAATCTTCCAACCCCTCTTGTTGATGTAACTGACGCACAACTCCTTGGCTTGACACTGTTGGAATACAAGAAAGTAAAAGAAGATCCAAGGATTGTCAATGCCCTGAAGGAAATGCTTGAAGTAGAACTGGACAAACACTACGAAGATGATGAGGCTGGTCTTGACGCCAAGTGTTTGAATGTATCGGTGGAAAAGGCCAAAGAGATAAGGTCAGAAGGGATTCTCAAAAGGATTGAACAGGTGAAGAAGGTGGTCAGCAAAGTATTAACTCCACCCAAGTCCAAAGGAAGAAAACAGAAAGCCTTATCAAGAGATGCAAATCTGAGGACTTGGGTAGAACCATCTGAACCCACAACTGATGATATTCGAGCTGCTACTCAACAACTGAGCACGAGCAAGATCAAGCTGACAAATGAATCAGAGGCTCGCACATATTTATCTGATGTACAGCGTTGAAGGCACAATAAAGGTAAGATCACTGATGTAAAAGTATCGATCAAGCCTGGTGCCAAACATTTTGTTGTTGAGGTTTAATACTTTGGTGGACCCAAAAGAACAACTGAGAACCCTGATGTCCATCAGTATGGTCATTCAGAGCATGTGGAGATGTTAAGTTTGCTGGAAGGAAGGTAGCGGAAGAACAAGGTTGAAAAAGGCTGGGAATATGTATTGCAAAATCTGATCAAGTTCAAGGAAAACATTGAAGAAAGATTAGGCCTTGATCTTGAAGACAAACAACCAATTTCATCAGTTGCCAAAAGAAGGAAAACTGGCGAAGGGCCATCTGTTTGAGTTTTCCTTCTATCTATCTGCTTGTAATTTTATTTACTTTCTTGTAACTTCATTGTAAAATTGTATATATACAAGTTGCCAGATTGTAATTCACAAGTTAGATATCTGATAAGATCTACA
The DNA here is from genome assembly GCF_010389155.1 of Erigeron canadensis. Lineage (NCBI taxonomy): Eukaryota > Viridiplantae > Streptophyta > Magnoliopsida > Asterales > Asteraceae > Erigeron > Erigeron canadensis. The sequence goes on from NC_057769.1 coordinate 17,193,591, forward strand.
AACAATTAAAACTAAACCCAAGGCATTTGATGATCTATAAAAATGTCTTGGTGACTTAATAGGTTTTATCAAACTCAAGTATTTCAAACTTATACTTGTATAGAAACAAGTTTGAAAATACTTGGCAATATTTCAGGACAATTAGGGGGAATTTGTTAGGTCCAGTTTAAGCTATAAGCTGGAGCTCTCCAGCTGCATCTGGAGAGCATGAAGAATTGTCCGAAATATTAGAAGTCCAGTTGCATTGTACAGTTTAAGCAGCTGATGACTTCCTCCAGTTGAGATCTGAAGACTTAAATCTGAAGACCTTCCAGTTGAAGTCGAAGACAACTAGTGGAAGAAAGGAAATGGCAATGGCAGCGAAGCCCAGTTGACATTTCACCAGATCAATCAACTATTGATCCTACAGTGTAAATGCCTTTACAAAGCTTTACACTGATCACGAGGAGGACCTTTTACACTACATCCTTTTAACCGGACAATAATCTTGTCTGTGGTTAAAAGTGCAAAGATGTAGAGTGGTTGAATAAAGTAACATTTTGTCTTACTTTATTTAGCACACACAAAGGATTATTTACTAATACTTTTGTGTGCTGTCAACCATATTTGTACTTCGAAGTTGAGATCCCAATGCTCATACTTCGACTATAAATAGAGGTCCTTGCCCAAGTATTTCAACAACTTTGCAAACACATACATTCTGCAATATTGGTAAACTTGTGCAATATTTTCTCAATCGCAAAAAGGAACATTTCACAACTTTAAGTGTTTCGATTGTTAGGAGAATTTCCAAGTATAGATCAATTGTATTTCATAGGTTGTTAGTCTATTTACATCTTTGTATTATCTTGGTTCCGCAACAACCTTGTATTTTATTTAACAATCAATAAATAAAATACACTTGAAAAATACAAATTGTCTCATCGATATAAATACTTGTCAATTATATCTATTGCATTGTATTTACTTATTTACATTGTCACCTTAATAAGTAAACCTCCAGATTACCTGGTACACAATTACTCTAAACTGGTCACGTCCAGATTAAGTGATTGTGTTGCAAAGTACACTCACCATTGACATAGAGGTGTCTTCAGCACCCATCTAGAAATAGTTGGGACTTACAAAGTTTCCTAATCATGTGTTTAAACTTGACCCTCTCTATGGTCTCAAACAAGCTCCAAGAGCATGGTATGATACTTTGTCCAAATTTCTACTAGAAAATAAATTCAAAAGAGGTAATGTTGACAAGACTTTATATGTGAGAAAATATAATGGTGATATTCTACTTGTACAAATTTATGTAGATGACATAATTTTTGGTTCTAGCAGTGAAAGACTTTGCAAAAAGTTTTCTGAATTGATTTCTAAAAAGTATGAGATGAGCATGATGGGAGAACTTAACTATTTTCTTGGTTTACAAGTTAAACAGACTAAAAATGGTATTTTCATTAATCAAGGAAAATATGTTAATGATCTATTGAACAAATTTGGTTTTAGTGAATTCTCTCCTATGAAAACTCCTAAGGGAACTGGTGATAAGCTGAGTGAAGAAAAAAGTGGCAAACCCACTGATATTACAGCTTATAGGGGTATGATAGGCTCTCTACTTTACTTGACTGCTAGTAGACCAGATATTATGTTTGCTACATGTCTATGTGCAAGATATCAGGCTAATCCTAAAGAATCACATCTCAAAGCTGTGAAGAGAATCTTTAGATACCTTAAGGGTAGTCCCAATCTAGGTCTTTAGTATCCCAAAGACTCTAGATTTGATCTAATTAGCTATTCAGATTCTGACTTTGCAGGATGCAAGATTGATAGAAAAAGTACTTCTGGAGCTTGTCAATTGCTTGGCAACAGACTTGTAAGCTGGTCTTGTAAGAAGCAACATTCAGTTTCTATCTTCACTGCAGAAGCTGAATATGTTGCTGCAGGGAGTTGTTGTTCACAAGTTTTGTGGATGCAATTTTAACTTCAAGACTATGGTGTCACTGCCTCAAAAACTCCAATATTTTGTGACAATACAAGTGCCATAGCAATCTCCAACAATCTTGTACTTCATTCTAGGACCAAGCACATCGATATCAGATATCATTTCATCAGAGATCATGTGATGAAGGAAGATGTTGAACTGCATTTCATTCCTACTGAGAATCAGCTTGTTGACTTGTTCACCAAGCCTTTGGATAAAAACAGGTTCAATTATCTAATAAGTAAGCTGGGTATGCTAAATATGTAAACGGCAGTGTGATAAGTAATTATAAATTCAACCCCTTTGAATTTTGTTAAAGTTTTAAGGGCAAGTTGTGTTTGACACAGACTACCTGTATTTACTTGTTAAAAATCAAGTTAAAATGGGTAAGCTGAGTCTGACCCAGCTTGGGAGTTGTTTTTATTATTAAATATCTCAGTGCGTTTTATTATTTAGATTATTTAATTTAGTTTAACTTATTTATCCTTTTTCTGGTGAATTAGTGAGTGACACGTGTGGAGGCAACGGACTTTTACTGCAAAAGTGCCCTCCACTAGCTGTTTTCACCCAATCACATTAGTTCACTCTCTTCCCTCCAAACGGTTATTTTAAATATATATTTGTTTTATCCGAATATATATATACTCATTTTAACCTAAATCCCAAATCAATTGCATTTTTACTTCATACTTTCTTATTTTTCTCCAATCTGTATTCTGTTCCATTGAAATTAAATCAATCTTCTATACTATTTTCTTCAGTTTTAATTATAATAAAATGTCTTCTTCATCATTTTCGTCTCAATCTGTTAGTAACTCGGGTTTCAACACCCAGCTCCGGTAAGCGCAATCAAGCTTCAACCCTATGTTGTGGGTTCTGATGTGGTTGTTAGCCCGGCTGATCTTGATACTGGTAAAATCAAGATCGTCAATCTTGTCTCTGCCAATGTTCATCCTCCTTCTTTGGCAGAAGGTTATGATGAAATTGTTTCCTTCTTATGGCATCATCCATTTGGCAAGATGTTGCTTGAAAAGCCAGATGTGGTGTACCAGGACATGCTCTGCGATTTTTGGGCGAGCTGTGTGGTGGGTCAGAAGAAGAAAGGACATGCCGTAATTCGAGGCACGATCCTTAATGGTAAGAAACAGGTATTTATTACTTTAAGAAGACTTAGGCCTGCTTTTGATCTGTCTTACATGCCTGGAGATGATAATGAAAATGTCGTTTCTCACACTGACGCTAAAAATATTTTACCTATTTGTGGATATTCTTGTCCATTGGCTTCAGTCGTAAAAATGAAATATTTAACTGGCATTTGGAATTATCTTCATAGTACTTTAAGTAAATCATTACAAATGAAGGCAGGCAGTTTTGATCAACCTAATGTCCTCGAATTACAACTTTTTCCTTCCTTGGTCACTCTGACCAGAGTAGATTATGCAGGACTTATATTTAGAGACTTAGTTGGCCGAGTCAATAATAAGACTTTTACCATACCTTATGGTAGAATTCTTGGACTCATCATCAAAGCAATCGTTGATGGGGACTTCAGTTTGGCAACTGGCCAAATTGTGGAATGCAAGGCCATTAATACTAATATTTTCAATAGTCCCAAGGTAACTGCGCAGGGATTAACCCCAGCAATGCAGATTTACCTTGATTTTTGCAGGCAAAGAGAAAGGGAACAACAAGAATTGGAGGAAGTTGTCTCTCCTTCGACGCGATATGAGTCTGACACTTAATCTGCCAATCAGGAGAGTCAGGGTACACAATCTCTTCAACCCTTAAACTCTTCCAAATCTACTCCTTCTTCATCCTCTGAGGGTGAAGAGTTGGCCACATCATCAATGTAAAACTGTAATTGATTCGTGTTTTGATGCGGAAGTAAGATATTCAACAATGGTGAATGTGTGTGTTAGTGTGTGTTCTTGAGAGAGAAAGGTGTGTGCGTGGAATGATCTGATTACATTTGATACATAAAATGTGTGGGAAATGAGTTCTCATATTACAAGGAAAGAAGGTTTGACAGGTATTTATACTCTAAGGAAACTTACAAAAGCTCCCCCTCAACCTTACAATAAGTACATAAACATATATTGTTTTTAACTACAACTAAGCACTATTTATATTTCTAACATTCTCCCCCTTAGTGCTTGGTTGTGAGCTTGGTTCTCCATCATCTCTTCCTTTGATGTCTTCTCCTCATGCTTGCTCTCCTTTGCTTGTTCTTTCTCTTCTTATAACTTTGAGCAGCAGTTGATGTTGTAGGCTTGTCAATCTTTGAACTCCAGAAGGCTCTTTTCTTATAACTATTCCAAGTGTCTTTCCAATACTTCTTTGGAATGAAATGCCAGTTATCACCTTCAGGACGTTCATCTGGCAATCGAATGTTGTCTTGGAAATTCACTGGTGGAATGTTATGAGGACCATGTTTGTGACTAGGATTCCAAAGAACCCATGAGCCTGTCTCAGTATGTCTTACTCCTTCTTGAGCCTTGGGAGTCCTTTCAACAATAAGATTTCTTATTCTTTGACGCATCTCAAGAACAGCTTTGATACGTCTTATATGATTTCCTCTCTGAGACTTGATGTGATCATCTTCTTCATCATCAAAATCTTCATTCAATGCACTTAGAATGGACAGCAATAGTTCAAAGTACCATCAGAGTACTTGGGAAAATCTGAAGCACGAATGAAGATCTATCTCTTTAAACGGTTAATGAAGACAAACCCATCCAAGTCTTCAATCACATCTCCAATTTGAAATGAATCCAGCTCATAACCTCCAGCTCTTTGATTTGGTTTTGTGAGGTTAATCCTGCTAGTTCTTCTTTCTAAGCCAATCTGAAAGTCATTGAATTCATAAAATCTGATTAAGGCTTGAATGTGGCTTTTCAATGCTTCATAGGCTTGAAGTTGATCAGGAGTCTTGATAATCAAATATGCATATTGATTGTAGAGGAACAAGATGTCTGAGATCTTCAAGTGTTGGAATGATTCTTCTTGAACAACATACATACAACCATCTGCTCTGCGAACTTTGAATCGAACAAGTCTCATGTTGTGAGCTATCAAAGAACAAACAGCTCTAGCACTCTTGTGATTGGTCTTTCAAACTGCCTATACCACCATTCTTCTCTCACAGAACTTACAGGATTCATCAACTCCATGTACGCATCTCTTCGATCTTTATGTCTGAACAAAAGGAATGCTCTCAAACGATTCAATGTCATGTTCAGTCTTTCATCTGGTGAGCAGTAAATCTGGAAAGCTCTTTCTTCAAGGTATCTAGCTTTGCACACAATCTCTTCAGGCTTGGTACTTAGATCCAAGATCTGCTCATAGTTCTCAGCAAAATAACCCTCATTAATCTGCCAAATTCTACTTCTTGAAATTCTTGGATGTCTGACTCCTTGTGCAAGCTCGCTCGAAGTCTCAAGATTTTCTGGGTTTTTCAGATGATAGACAATCTCTTCAAAGATGTCTTTCCCATATGTTTCTTGCTGAGATTGTTCACTTGTTTGAGCATTATCAGGATCATCAAAATCAGATGAATCAGACTCATCATCTTCAGGTTGAAATGGATCAGGATCACTTGACTCATCAAAACTTGAAGTTGTGGAGTAATAATGTGAAATTTGTCTGACAAGTGGGGGTAGATCATCCGAATCTGATTCATTATAATGAGTTGAAGAAGCTTGAGCTTGTGTTTGATCTTGATTTTGATTTGTTTGATCTTGAATCACATCTTGAAAAATTTGTTCATGACCACTTTGTTTAGCCACACCCTCATCCACCATTTCCAAATCCACCTCCAAAAGACCCATTGTTGAGGACTTAGTACCTCTCAATGTATACAAAAAGAAAAGATCCAAAAGGAATATATCAGCTTTAGGGGTTGACAAAACAACCATAAAAATTAAAGTCTCCCAAGGTGCATTGGAAGCTGAGGAACGTTCCCAAGCTGACTCTGCCACCCAAGCTGATAGGCCGATTTACCACACCCATCTGCACTCTCCCAAAAGAGTGTAGATGAATTAAAGGGAACAACTACTTCTGTCCAACCCTCCAAACAGGGTGAAGACATTGAAACAAAGACCTCCTCCCAATTTCATACTGTGAGTCCACCCATTTCACCATCATCAGCCTCCCAAAAGGTTGATGATATCATTAAAGGGACAACAGTGGATCCAGCCCAGATCCAAATAGAGTCAGAGTCTGTGCACATCATTCCTAAGGATGATCAGCCAAAGGATGCAAGTATTGAACGCCTTAATGACACTGCTTGTATTCCCCAAGCTAGTCAAACTCCTTCTCTCTTACACTCTGAGTTTATACAGGCTACCAATGTCTCTTCTAGATCACAAGGAGAGATACAGGCCTCAAAAGTTCTCCCTAGTGATACCTTGGTGACACAACACACCTTGGTTGAGGGGCAATCTTATTTACAACTCATTACACCTGCAGGGTCTGTGTCTGCATCTATCCTTGGACAGAGGGATCCTGTAGGTTAGATGGCTATCTTTAGGGAGGTCATGCTAGCCCCTTGTGCAGCAAAGGGAACCATTGGGTGGTCCTCACGATGTCAATGAGAACATAGTCACTATCTCCGGAAGTGACTCTTCATTCGATGATGTGCTTGCCCATCCATCCTCAATGGATGATCTGATGGAAGATGCCAGTGGAGGTGTTGATCAAAATCAAGATCAACAAATTCCCACTGCCCCACAATCTGAATTACAAGTCAATTCTTTTTAGATTGTTCAACACATCATCATTTTTGAAAGATCTGCTCATGAGACTCACTCTCATGAGAAAATTAGCCAAAATTCTCCTCAACTCCACCCCCTTCTAATGAGCCCAATGATCCTAATGTTAAGGATTGCAGTCTGCCTCCTAATGAGCCAGTGGTTGAAAAACCAACTGTAAGTTCTTCCCAAGCTGCCAATATCTCATTTTTAGATTTGGTAAATCAGCTCACTAAATTTATATCAACCTCTAAGGTTAAGAATTCAAAGTTCGTTGAAGGCTTGGTCAAGATCCAAAAGGATCGGGAATTGACGGGTAAGAAGGTGGAGAAGTTGTGCCAAGATCAAAAACAATTGGAAGAAAAGATGATAAAGGCACTTGAGGTGATGGAGAAGAAGCAGAGCAAGCTGACAGAGTCCCTTGATGGTTTGACAAAGGCCATCAATGAACAAAATGAAGTAACCAAGAGGACTCTGGGTCAGTTTGAACAGTCAACCACAAAATTCACAAGAGATGTTTCTATTGAGCTCAAAAATGCAAACAAGTCACAAGCTGACTTTAAAACAAAGCTGGTAGAGATAGCCAAAAGTGTGAAGTCCAATCTGAGGCTCCTTCATGATGACAATGTTAATCTTCATAGAGCATGGGCAGCTAGCAATTTTAGAATGGATGTATTGAACACTAGGTTGAGTTGAGTATTTGCAACCCCAGTCAGCTCCTTCCCTGGTGATGACGACAAAAAGGGGGAGAAGACAAATGAAGAAATGACTGATGCTGAAAATGTAATTGAAAAAGAAAAAGAAAGAGCAAAGGTCGAAAAAGAGGTTGCAGAATACTTAGCCAAACTGAAAGCTAAGCAAGACCAGGCAAGAGCTCAAAGGAATGCCTTGGATAGGAGAATGGTGGTGTTTGGTTCTGCTGAGGAGATAAAAATGCCAGAGTCTGAGTCTGGTGGTGAAAGATCTGAAGGAAAGAATGTGGAAACTGTTAGGAGATGTGATAATGTTGAGGGGAGGAAACTGATATTGTGATGAATGTTGTTGGAGATACAAGGAAGGAATTTGATGAAGGAGATGATGCAGAGGAAGGAAAGTCTTCGCAATCTGTCCCTGCACAAGTTGTCCCAGCTTCCAAAGAAGTTGCAGTTGATGATTCAACTTCTAGTGATGATACCACCACTTTGAGTCAATTTATGATGAAGAAAAGAGTATCTAGTAAAGGCTCAAGTGGTGTAAAGGTCTTGACTCAAGAAGAAAAAGACTGGGAGTTTGCTGCAGAGAGAGCTCAAGAAATGAATGTATCCATCAAGGATGCATACAAGATGATTGTGGAAGACAGGATGGAAAGATAGAAGCTGACAGTTCTTGAGTCTGATCCTAAACTGGCCAAAGCACTTCAAGAACAATTTAACAAAGAAGATGAAGAAGCATTGCCAGTTGTGGGATCTAAGAAAAAGGCAACAGAGAAAAGGAAGATGGTAGTTCACTCCAAACCATCTCAGAAGATTAAAGATGTTAGGGAGAGTTCAAAAGCTCATGCTGGATGGGAAGCTGTGGATGTCAAGAAAACTAAAGAAAGATTGAATCATAGAAAGTATCCACAGACCATCCTTCAGGTTGTAATAAAAAGAAGGCAGAATCAATCCACACCAAGCATCAGATGTACTAGAGAAGGGTATGAAAATACTTGGGAAACCTATGATCTTAACAATTTGTTTGATCTAGGTTATACTGAGTGGGTTGAACTACATGATATTATTTACAAACAACCCAGTATTCATAGAGAGACAGTCTTGGAAGAACTTGAGAAGAAATTGGCAATAATTGTGAAAAATAAAATTGATATCTCAAGTCTTCCAAAGCCAAGATACTATGAGATGGAAGAAGAAGAGTTTGAAGAGCCCCTAAAAAAGAAAAAGAACAAAGCATGTCAAGTTTGATGGTCCTGAAGGTGATCACACATATTTCATAAAGAATTTAAACCCTTCAGAATTTCTTGAGCAATTGGCACCTAAAGCTCTAGACAGTCTTCTTAGTCATCTAAATTTGTCTCTACCTTCTGAAGTGCAAAATGCTAAGTGTGGATTGCACATTACTGAACCTGAACATGGGATGTATTTTACAAATGCAAAAGGGCAACTAGTCTTTCACATAACTGCTGAGATCAAACAGGTACCTACAATGCACCTATTCACCTTGTACAGATTTTGTGTTAATTTTAGTAAACAAGGTAATAGGTATGAGTAGTTTCTGATTGAAGAAGGTCTAGATAGGAAGGTTGATGTGACAATTGCCTCTTCATTTGAAGTTAAACAAGAAACTGTAGATATCTTAAAAGGTTAAGTATTTTGTTTGTATGATATTTACCATTATTCTCCTTTTTAATGTTCATTGTATATATTCAATCAGTTTTCTTGATATAACTTCTAGTCTGATTAAAAAGAACCCAAAAGATTCAAAGGGTCAAAATCTGTTAGCAATATTTTTCTTTGATTCTTTGTAAGCTGATAGTTAGAAAAAGTGTAAAAGGTTTTGTCATCATCAAATAGGAGGAGATTGTTGAGTCCCAATGAATATTGTAAATTTAATGATGACAAATCTATATGTAAACACTTGTAAGTCTTTTTTGTTCTTATATAGTAATCTGGGTCAGATTACGCTGACACAACTTGCGATCTAAGAATGACCCAGATTACGCTTCATACTTTGTAATTGTATATCTTATGGAAGCAAGTGTTGTTCAAGCTGCATCAAATGGTAACAGCATTCAATCCAAGTTGAAGAGGAGGATTGAAGATAGAAGATCAAGTTGTTGGTGCAAGACAGCTTGGGATTAGCAGTCAGGTTGGAAACACTTAGAGAGATTTGCTCTTGACAAACGAGCAATCTGTGTCTGACAATCAAGTGAAGATTACAACCTGGATTTGTTGATAAAGACGTATGACGTGATAAGGAAGATTCCTAAAATCTAGGTTGGTGGTTTATTTACATATGTATGTCCATACTCTCATTTGACGATCAAATTATCGTGCTGCAAGTTTGGGGACCACAAGTACGATGAAGGCACGTTCTAATATTCCTTTGATCATCCAACAAAATTCTTATACGTGGCTTATTTGGACACCAAGAGAGACTGAAGCTTTCGCCTATAAAAGCTACAATCCTTGAAGGCATATGTGTGACATTCCTTTGAATCATTCTTCACTAAAGTTCTCTCTACTCTTACGCACAACTTAGCCTGTGAGAAGATAGCTTGGGCTGCTTCTCTTGAGCAAGAACTTATTGATTGTTATTTGTCATTTCAAAGGGTTGTTTAGATATTGTAGGTTATCTTGTTTCCGCAACAACCCGTAATTCTTTGTGTAGATTATTTCTTAATAAAGGATTACATGTGAAAAACGCAATCTGTGTCTAAGAATATTTATTTCTGCTTTACTGTTTTTTTGATTCCTACTTTCTATATTATGTTATATATATATAAAAAACTATTTTCTTAAAGTTTAGCTAAGGAAAAACGAAAAGTTGTATTCACCCCCCTCTACAACTATTTGTATATATTATACTTTGGTATTTTGTTACACTTCTGGTACTGTATAGACAATTTATGCAAAACACTATGATATGAAAAGTATTTTACCGAAATAATATTTGTTAAACGTAAACAACGTTTCATATTTATAGCAAATGTAAAGCTAGTAGTAAAAAATCAGTTTCCTTTTTTGTAGTAGAAATTAGACTTGGTCAATCCACAACCATCATAAAACACACATAATAAGAAACTGCTCAATCAACAGTTAAAATACAAAATCGAATGAATGAAGCTAACCTATTCATCTGTATCCAACACTCTTATAATTTATAGAGTATAGAAAATAGATTAAATAACATATAAAACAATTAACCATTTATCACAATAAATATGGATTTCATGCTATCAACTGTATAATAAAATGTATACTGATTGACATAAATTACATTGATGACAAATAACCACGACACTGAGAGAGATGTTAAGTAATATTATGAATTAAGGATCATCGTAGCAAATGTCAATACAATATTGTACTGAGTGTATAACATGATCAGTATAGTAACTTAGGAAAACATATACCACTTTAGTAGATGAGTATACTTCAACAACGGAATTAAATAATGAGTAGATTTATGAACTTAACATTATGATCAAGAAACCCTCATTCTTAATATATAACTAAACTAATGTAATATAAAAAAAATAAACATAAATAAATACATATCCAATAATAAACATAAAATATATAAAACCTTAAAGAGTGATTACATAAAGGATAACAATTCAGTAATAAAAAAAAACTACATATGATTTCTTAACAATTCAAGATCATAAACGAACATTATTGATCCCAGGTAATATCCCTTAAACTGATTCAGTATTTGTATCACCACCATCATTACTAACATCTGGCTTAAGTTCAACCACACCCAACAATTTTAGTTCAGGAATGGGATTTATTTCCGGCATCGCAACTGATAATTCAAACTGTATGTCCAAATGTCCTGCCACTTTACCACCCTGAAACAATATTAAATAATTAAAAAAAAATAAGAAAGATTGTCGCTATAAAAAACTGATTCAATAATTGTTGATATTTAAATCTCAATAAATAAAATTAAATTTACCTCATCATCTGAAAGTAAAATAGACTCATTGCATTCCCATTTCCAACCGTCATGTTGCCAAACCTCTTGTAGATTATTATCTGTTACAAAATCAAACTTCGATGATAAAAATATTCCAGCTTTATAGAGTAAAAAGTTTAGATTGCAGTCAGCAACAACTTGACCAATGTAACCATCTTCAGCCTGAATATGTTTTGATATCTTCATGTCAAAATGAATGTCCAACTTAGAACCCGAAAGGAACCACTGATACATCATAAAAAGAAGAGTAAATTAAATAATATCGTAAATAAATTAAAAAGAAATGAGTAAATTAAAGAATATCGTAAACAAATTAAATAATACGTTTTAAGCCAGACAAAAACCATAAAAAGAAATTAGTAAATTAAAGAACATCGTAAACAAATTAAAAGTGTCAAATGCAAAGCAAAATTAAATTATGAAATAAACCTGCTTCTCAGGAAGACCAACATCTTTATCCCACCTCCACTGAACAACCTTGTTATCCTTGACATACTTCTTAAAGTTTGACAATATGTGTTCAAACTCAGTAGAAATATATCGGCAAGATTCTTCAAGTATATAATCAACATTATTGGAGTTTGCAAACAAAGTATCTTCAACACCGTCTATAAGTCCCAACTCAAGAGATGGTACTAACTGAAGACACCTCTATGTCAATGGTGAGAGTTCTTTGCAATATAAACACAGAACTGGAGACGAAGAGTTGCAGTTATTGTATACCAAGTCCTTGAATAGATTACTTAATAGGTGACAAAAAGAAAGACAATGCAATAAGTAATTAAGTATAGAATAAAAAGGTGAGACCAAGTTGTAATTTTCAAATGTATTTTATTTATTGGTACTAAATAAAATACAAGGTTGTTGCGGAACCAAGATAATACATAAATGTAAATATCCTAACAACCTATGAAATACAAATGATCTATACTAGGAAATTCTCTTTCAACAATCGAAACACTTAAAGTTGTGAAGTGTTCCCTTTTACGATTGAGAGAATATTGCACAAGTACACCAAGAATATTGCAAAAGTCCGAATATGCAAAGTTGTTTTCTTGTTGTACAAAGACCTCTATTTATAGACAAAGTTGTCATTGGGAATCCAACTTTGTCGTATAAATATGGTTGACAACATTTAAGGAAACTAAGTGAGTTCCTTTGAAATGCTTGATAAGGTAAGTCAAGAAAGGTCTTACCTGCTTTATGCACTTTTGTACTTCAATCATAGACAAATGATATTGTCTGTATAAAGCTGCATAAAGCAAAAAGGTCTTCCTCGTAATCAGTGTAAAGCATTGTAAAGGCTTTAAACTGATATTCTCCGGTTTTGATCTGAGTAGAATGCCAACTGGGCTTCGCTACCATTGTCATTCTCTATCTTCCATTTGTTGTCTTTGACGTCAATTGGAATGTCTTCAGTTCTGATCAAATCTTAATTGGAGGAAGTCTTCAGTTGCATAAACTGTACGTTGCAACTAGACTTCAATATATTTCTGGACAAATCTTCTGGTCTCCAGATCCAACTGGAGAATGGCCAATTTGGTCGAAACTGTATCTAACAAATTCCCCCTATTTGTCCTGAAATATTGCCAAGTCTGTTCAAGTTTTCGTAACTATACAAGTGTGAACTTGAAAGAATTGAGTGATTAAATCTAATCTAGTTTCCAAGGCATTTTTATAGACCATTAAATGCCTTGATTGTTTGTTTGTTTTGTTTGTTAGATTTAATCTGTTATCTATCTTGTGGTTACAATCTGGCAACTTGTATATACATGATAAAATTACAAAAGTTACAAGACGATAGATAAAATTACAAAACAGATAACTGAAGAAGATCTCAAGCTGATGGCCTTTCACCAGTTCTTCTTCTCTTTGCAACTGAAGAGATGGGTTGTCTATCTTCAGGATCAAAGTTCAATCTTTTCTCAACATCTTCTTTGAACTTGATCAGACTTTGGAGTACATAAACCCATCCCTTCTCAATCTTATTCTTATGCTGCCTTGCCTCCAGCAGATTCAACATTTCAACCTGTTCAGAATGTCCATATTGATGAACATCTGGATTCTCCGTTGTGAGCTGTGGTCCCTTAAAGTATTGAATAGTTACCACAAATTGCCTTCCTCCAGGTTTGATTGTAACTTTGATTTCATTGATTTTTCCTGGATGAAATCTTCGCTGGAGAACTTCATTTAAGTATGCACGTGCGTCAGACTCATTGACCAGTTTGATCTAGGCAGTGCTCAGTTTTTGTACAACAGCTCGAATATCTTTAGTAAATGGCTCATTGGGTTCCACCCAAGTTCTCAAATTAGCATCCCTTGACAAAGGTTTGGGCTTTGACTTGCTCTTAGACTTGGGTGGTTTCATTACTTGTTTGACCTTCTTCGATATTTGCTCAGTTCTTTGGAGAATCCCCTCAGTTCTTGCTTCCTTTGCCTTCTCCAATGATATATTTAGGTTTCTAGCATCATGCTCAGCTTCATCATCAGGATAGTCTTTGTCCAGATGGACTTCAATCATATCATTCACAAGTCCCAATATCCTTGGGTCACTCTTGACCTTCCTATACTGCTCCAGTGAGATGCCCAACAGATTGGCATCATTAACATCAAGTATGCCTAATCCTTGCAGTTGAACCCTTGAGACAAGCAAGTTGGCCTTCTTTTGTTTCTTCCTTTCATTAATTGCATTTCCAATCCTTGCCAATCTCTTGCTGTCAGATTTGTCACTGGAGGAAGCTGATCAGGATTTCCAGTTTCTAGTAAGGGTATATCAGTGGCCGGCTGGGCAGATTCGTCAGTTGCAAGTGCCTTGCCCTTATCCTTCTTCCCCCTACCACCAACATCCTTGAATTCTTCAATAACTTGCATACCAGCATCAGTACTGGAAGCTACAACCAACTCTTTTCCAATACTTGAACTTGGAGTTTCAAAGTGAGTGCTGGGGATGTTTACAGATCTTTCCCCCTTGGCAGCTTCTAGTCCTTTTCGAATTGCATCAAAATCTGAAGGACTGGAGGGTAAGCGATCTAGAGGCTGCCATGATCCCATGTTCTTACACTCCTTGAAAACTCCACATATCATTCGAACTGTCCTCCAAAGATGATTGATCTCTTGTTACTGAGTCATTACATTTCCACTTGTTTGTTCTTGACTCTTTAAAATTTGTTTAAGTATGGAGAGATCATCTGGAGAGAGCCCAGTTGCAAGTACTTCCTTAACCACTTCTTTCACAACCTCTTTGTCTATACCAACTTCAGTGGTCAGATTAGATATTGATGTTGAGTGATCAGACACTTTGCTGGCCAGTGTATCAAGACTGCACCTCAACCGATCAATCTCAGATGTTTTGGGAGTGAGATCAACCTGGGGCGCTGCAATCTTGGTGATCTCAGATATCACCTTTTCCATTAAACTTCGCTCACTGGCAGCCAAAGTTTCTTCAATCTTGAGACCTACTGAAGAGGCCAACTGACTTCCAAGCTCAGTCACATCTAGGCCAGGTTTGTTACATAGTTCTTGCACCTGCCTTTCCAAGTTCTTGATATCAACCTCTGATGATCTGACAGTATTGTTCAGCAAGTTGGTTATCGAAGATGTGACTCCAGATTGAGTCAGTGCGAATGCCTCCCTTAATGATGTTGCCAGTTGGTTGGAGGATTCCACTAACTCATTGAGCTTGCCAAACACCAAGTCCTCATTGGCTGAGAACTTATTTATCCCCAGGTCAACCACTTTGACATTCTGCATATGATCCTTTTGGTACCTGGAGAGGGACTTGGTGTTTTTATCCAGTGTCTTTTGAATCTCCTCAACCCTCGTGAGAAGGTTCGAGAGATCGGCTTGGAAAGACACAAATTAGCTTTCCAGTGTCGGAGGAGAAGGTGTCACTAGACCAGCTCTAAAAGCTACAGGTGCAATTGGATGAGGTATGACAATGTTTGGTTCTCCAGTTGCAGTAGCATCAGTTGATAGAAGAGGAGGGGTTGTAGAAATGATGGGAAGAGATTCAAGTTGATGTACAGGCTGAGAATGCTCAGGTATGTACGCCAGCGATGGTGGGGTTAGAATGTGTCTATTTCTAGGCACATTCATGGAAGAGAGGAGTTGTCGTGAGGCGAATTGAGGAATTTCTTGTAGTGAGGAGAAGTCAGAATGTGAAATTGAAACTGGGAGATCTAGGGGTGGACCAAAAAAGGAAGGAAGCTGATCAGGTGCAGATGCATCAGCCATTTCCTGGTCAGAATGTGTCTCATCCGAATTCGAGGATTCAAGCTGAAACTCACCCACACTCATGCCTAGATCCATGAATGATAGGGGTGACTGAACAGGCTGTTCAGACTCCTGGTGACCAGTTCCAGTTGCCTGGATGGTTTCACCAGTTAGGGGATCCATTGCCGAAGCATCTTCTCCCTGGAAAGAGGTCACTGGTGCCTCAACCACAACTGCTCGATCGTCAGCTATAGTATCATGGGCCGAAGAGTCTGGAACCTCGATCTCTGGCTGTGACTGACCAGAAACTTCGTCAGTTCGTGCTACAATTGTGTCAGAAGTATGGCTCTGCAAGTTAAGTGCTGACACCGACTCTAAGTTGGGCTGGGCTGACCCAATAACATCTTTACCACTTCCTCCTACAGCATGTTCGGAAGTGGTTGCATGAAGTTCACCCCTTTGACTGTCTCCAGCATCTTGTTGGGAAGAGACTGGAGGGTTAGCAATGGTATTATCGTCAGTGGCACGATCTGACAGTCTCCTAAGGCGTCTTTTTGATGAACGTTTTGCCTTTGGAACTACCTGGACACCTGTTGGGAGGTCTCCAGGGTGAGATGTTGGTGGAACAGACATGCTGGAGCTGGTGGGGAAAGACTGTTGCCCAGGTTCGGCAATCGTCACATTACCAGCAGACGAACTGGTGGGTCCCTCATTATTTTGAGGCCCACCCAGTAGTCTTTTTGACTCACCTTGGACTGGTGCATCAGTTTTTGAGAATGCCAGCTGCATTCTACTTGGCATCTGGACCTCTCCAGGTGAGGAGCAAAGAGAGTCCAGGTTTCAAAGCATCTCTAGGACAGTGTAAAGTGACTGAGTATTGTGATAAGCATCATTGCCCAGGATCTGAAGAAAACAAAGAGACAAGAATCTGGAGAAGGGTATGCATAATCCCCTATTGCCCTTCAACTTCTGCACAAAACTTCTGAAAATAATTTCAGCAAAATCCACTCTAAGACCATTCCACAAGCAGTAAGCCATCTCTTGTTGGGTAGAGTTAATCTGGTCAAGTCCACCAGAACTGCCTCCCATACTTTCCACCAGATGAATGAAGAAGTATCTCCACGAGGGTGTGAGTCCCTTCAACGTCATGGCACCTTTGGTCTTCAGCACCCCATTCTCCAAACATTCCTTATTACCCATGTCAAGGAGTACCTGGCGATAATTGATGTTTTGGGAAATGACTACTGGAGTCTCACCTTCCCTCCAGTAGTTGAGATGCAGAGCATCTCTCACAGTATCCGCTATGATGGTACACGCAACTGTTCCATCCTTGAGAGAAAAAGAAATGGATGAACAGTCATCAGCAAGTTGTGCAGTGTACCAGAATTCACACAAGTAGTCATGGTACAACTTGTGTGGATTGAGAGAGAAGGTCGCACCTATGGGAGAATCCAGAAGAAAATGTTGGATTCTACCGATGAGAGAATCGGATGTTTGAACCCCTTTCAAACTAGCCATGGGATTATTAGGGTTCAATTTAATCAATTTTGCCTCAAGGGCACCATGTGCACGATTTAATTGAGAAGATGGATTGTATGGAACATTAAGCAAATTGCGAGAAGTTTTGGGAGCCATTTGATTGTAAAAAAAGAAACGATTGAAATTTTGATGATTAGGGTTTTGATAATAAGCAGAGAGAAAGAAGTAATTGTTGATGATTGGAATTGAATGAAAGAATGTGAAACAAAAATTAATAAGTGAAAGTAAATACAGGGTATTTATAAGCTGGATTCACAATCCCAAAGAATAAAAAAGAATATTTTATTATCAAAAATCAAAACTTTTAGATATTTTGTTAAAAATAAGTTTGAATTTTGAGTCAAAACATTCAATTCCTAGTGTCAGCATTAAATGCTACGACGGCTTATATACCCACTCGCCCACTAACTTTTCACAATCCCAATAAAAGTACACCCTTTTACAACATGGTAATGACACGTCAAGTGACAGTTGTGAGTGGGTTAAAACACTCAAGTATTATCACGTGTCACACAACTGACCAAGTATTCTTACCGTTATGAAAATCTGGTTAACCTCCATTTTGAAGACGAGACAAAACATTTATACTGGGAAAACAATCCAGTACCAATTTCAATCTGGAGAACTCTCCAGTTGCAGAAGCAATTTAAAAGAAAATATTTTGAGTCTTTTCCCCCTAAACATGAGATCCATTTGATCAAGGACTGGTTCTTGAGTACATCAAGGCATTCAATCTCCAACCAATCAAGGATCACCTGAACCATCCTCCACTGGAGGGCCTTACCAGTTTAATGAGGATTTAACATGCCCAGTTCGCTGATGAGATGTTTAAAGGTTTTCTCATCAAGAGGTTTTGTAAAAACATCAGCTAACTGTTTGTCAATGGGAATGAAATGAATTTCAATATCTCCTTTCATAACATGGTCACGAATGAAATGATACATGATGTCAATGTGTTTTGTTCTGGAGTGCATCACTGAATTGTGAGATATCGCAATCGCACTGGTGTTGTCACAAAAAATTGGGGTTCTTGAGTACTTCATACCATAATCAAGTGACTGGTTTTTGATCCAAAGAATCTGGGCACAACAACTGGCCGCAGAAATGTACTCTGCCTCAGCAGTCGACATTGAGACTGAAGTCTGCTTCTTACTGGTCCAACTTACCAGTTTTCCCCCAAGGAAGTGACATCCTCCAGTTGTTGACTTTCTATCAATCTTACAACCTGCATGATCTGAATCTGAATAACCCATTAGATCTAACCCTGATACCAAAGACCAAGGCTAGGGCACCCTTTCAGGTACCTGAAAATGCGCTTAACAGCATGCATATGCGATTCTTTTGGGTTAGCCTGAAATCTGGCACATAGACATGTTGTAAACATGTCGACTTGCAGTTAAGTACATTAGTGAACCAACCATTCCTCAATATTCTTTTTGATTCACAGGTTTTCCATTTGGGTCAGAATTCAAATTTAAAGGAGCTGCAATAGGTGTGGTTTTAGATGGGATTGAATCAAATTTGTATTTTCTTAACAAATCTCTGACGTATTTTTCTTGGTTGATAAAGATACCATCCAAGGTTTGTTTAATTTGTAGACCTAAGAAAAACGTTAATTCTCCCATTAAACTCATTTCAAATTCGGTAGACATGATTTTAGAAAATTTTTCACACATTGCACTATCAGTTGACCCAAATATAATGTCATCAACATAAATTTGTACCAGCAAGATATTACCTTTTACCTTCAAGATGAACAAGGTATTATCTATTGCACCTCTTAGAAAACCATGTTTAAGAAGATGTTTGGTTAAAGTGTCATACCAGGCTCTGGGAGCTTGTCTAAGACCATACAATGCTTTGTTCAGTCTATATACCCAGTGAGGATGCTTCTCATCAATGAAGCCTGGAGTCTGTTTAACATACACTTCTTCTTCCAATGTTCCATTAAGGAATGCACTTTTGACATCCATCTGGTAGACTTTGAATTGCAGATGAGCTGCATAAGCCAAGAAAATTCGTATGGCTTCAAGTCTAGCAACTGGAGCAAAAGTCTCATCAAAATCAACACCTTCTGCTTGACAGTAACCCTTGGCAACCAATCTGGCTTTGTTCCTTACAACATTACCATCTTCATCCATCTTGTTTCTGTAGACCCATCTAGTTCCAATAGGTTCCTTCTTCAACCATGGTGGACAAGGAACAAGTTCCCATACATTGTTCCTTTCAAACTGGATAAGCTCTTCTTGCATTGCTTCTACCCAGCTTGGGTCTTCCAAAGCCTCGTCAATCTTCTTTGGTTCAATTAGAGATATGAAGGTGACGTTCAAGCATTGTTCACTTGTGGCTTTTCTAGTCTGAACCCCACTGCCTGGATCTCCAATTATCTGCTCAATTGGATGTGCTTGTGTCCATTTAGTGTATTGACTAGGTTGGTGTATAACAATATCAGTGCAAGTAACCTGAGGATCCTCCACAGTTGTTGAGACTAGAGGAGGATCAGTCCAGACTTCTTCAATATCATCATCAAAATCAATGAGGTCACGATTTGCATCATGAAATTCTTCAGTTGAAGGCACATCAACTGGAGAACTTTGAGTCTGAACTGGTTCTGATATTGGAGTGGCACGAACATCAGATCCAATCACCAGTTTTTGTGGTAGATTAAAACTGATGGAGGGATAAAATGAAGTGTCACTGGTGTTTCTCTTCTGTGCAACTGGTCCCAAGTCTTGATAACTGGAAACGAATTTTGGTGTAGAAACTGACTAATGAACTTGATCAGATGCACCAAAATCAACTAGAACAACTGGAGATAAATCAAGGTTTGGTCGTTTGTTGATTGCTTCATTTGATTCATCAAATGTGACATGAATTGTCTTATGAACCTTTTGGAGTCTATAATTATAAACTCTATAGGCTTTTCTAATATCTGAATACCCCACGAAAACACCCTCATCGGCCTTAGCATCGAACTTTCCCAACTGACTGGAATCGTTTGACAAAAATTGACCGATTCTGGGTGTGACATGCAGTTGCCACAGCTTCAGCCCAAAAACTGGTTGGAAGACCTGATTCAGATAACATACTTCTTCCAGCTTCAATCAATGTGCGATTCTTTCTTTCAACCACACCATTTTGCTCTGGAGAACGAGCTGAAGAGAAGTTTTGAGAAATGCCAGTGTCATTGCAAAATGACTCCAATTCTTTATTTATAAATTCTGTACCATTATCACTTCTCAGCTGACACACTTTCTTGGTATGCTTGAGCTCAATTCTTTTGATGAGAGAGATGATCTCACCAGGTGCATCACTTTTTGATCTGATGAACACCACCCAATAGTATCTGGTGTATTCATCAACCACAACTAAAGTGTATCTATTCCCAGCTTTAGTTTGAACATTCACTGGACCAAAAAGATCCATATGTAGCAAGTGAAGAGGTTCAGTGATGCTAAAGTTTTGCCTAGTTTTGAAACTAGCTCTTTTCTTTTTGCCCAACTTACACCCTGGACATGGCCTCTCCTTTTTAAAGGAAATTAAAGGTATCCCATCCACCAGTTTCTTTGTAGATAATTTGTTGATGTTTTTGAAATTTAGGTGGGATAACCTCTTATGCCACAGCCAGTTGGTGTCCTCATCAGCTTTTGCATAGAAACAATGCTCTTTTAGAGCTGGTTCCATGTCCATTATGTACACATTTCCTTTTCTTGGAGCAATCATTACCACTTGCCAATCCTTGTTAAAAATGGTGCCTTGTGCAACATCGAACAAGACTCTGAAGCCATCATCACACAGTTGACTTACACTAATCAGGTTATATTTTAAACCATTTATAAATGCAACTTTAGTGAATTTGACTTGTCCATTGTTAAGCACACCATATCCTTCAGTTTTTCCACTACCATCATTACCAAAAGTCACTGTCGGTCCATCTTGGACAGTGAACTCTTCCAGCAGGGGCTTACATCCTGTCATAGTCCGTCCAGCTGCGCTGTCCAGATACCAGATATGCTTCTTTCGATCGCCCTGCACACCCATAAAATTATTAGTTGTTTTTGTGAACCCATCTTTTCTTGATGGGTTCATTGGACTTCACTTGAGAAGTCACAGCAGATTGTTGAAGGGTGGAACTGGAGGCTGAATCTGGAGTTTGTTCGATTATTTCAGATCCATGAGTAAAAACAATCTATATTCCCTATTAAAAATTATAAGGAGGTGTTGAAATGTTTACAGATCTTGGGACATGCAATTTGTCTCTTTTACCCTTACCTCATGACTACTTGTATAAGCATCTGAGCATTTTGGTATTTCGCCACTTTTCACGTACATCCATATAAAGCACAGGTACAAGTGTTCTAATGCGTGTGGTCTTAACTCTTAAATTAAGACCATTATTACTTTTCATTATTTAAGACCATTATTACTTTTCATCTTCATCTTTTTAGATGGACGTTTCCTTTCCAATTCACAGATCTCTAGGATCAGATTTTTGTTTTCAATTTCATTCAAATTGCTCATTATTTCTCATATACCACATTCATTATCCATATGAAATTTGAAATGGAATTAGGTATACACGGTCCTCCCTCACATCTCAAATCTCTCTTTTCTCATCTTATTCATATTTTTGTCATGTTTATTAACTTCTTCTATTCATTGAAACGAACACCGTAAGTTTTGTTGAAACCATATGATTTGTTTCTCAGGTCAAATTTTGAAAGCTTTTTGTCAAATATTAACAGGTAGATTTTAATAGCAAAATCTTACCTTTTCATCTTCATCATCCTCTTGCTGTTTACTACGAGTATATTAGTTTGGATTTTTAGACATCCAATGAAATTATGGAGCTCTTTATTTTCTGTGTGTAAGGTTTGTGATTGAAGTTTAAAATAAGTTTCATTTTAGGTTTGGTTTCTTTACATGTTTGATTTTATTTATTTTAGGGATGGTCACACACATGAACATCTCATGGTGATAAGTATGTTATTTTAATCTTTTCTTTGGTTTTTTCTCTTTTAAATATTGATGATGTTGTATAATGTTGCACTATTAGCAACCATTGGTGTTAAAAAATCATTTTTTGATCTTGTTGCAGTATGCTATGATGGATTCCCATCTGCCCCGCCGCCGCAATGACCGCTCTCCCTTCTGTGCCACCACCGCCATCATCCCTGGTTGGCTGCTTCGTGTTCTTGATATATTCATAAAAATGGGTTTCAGAGTTTTAAACATATCAGGTTAGGAAAATGACCCTAATTTAACCTTTTAATTTTTAATTTTACATCTAAGTAAGTCATGTATACATATTTGAGTTGCAAGTTGTGTACATATTTAAGTTATTTTTCCTTATTAATAATTTTAGGGATTCTTATTCATGTATAACTTTTCTATAATTTATGGGTTTTTTTTTTTTACACCTTTGTATGCAGAATTCCTTTTGATGTTTGCTACATTAATACAGGCAGCTGGTAAGATGTACCATCTCG
The DNA here is from genome assembly GCF_010389155.1 of Erigeron canadensis. Classification (NCBI taxonomy): domain Eukaryota; kingdom Viridiplantae; phylum Streptophyta; class Magnoliopsida; order Asterales; family Asteraceae; genus Erigeron; species Erigeron canadensis. Next base: position 17,216,234 of record NC_057769.1, read on the forward strand.
CTTTGTGGACAGCTAATGCTTTTATAAATAATTTTTGATTTTTTTATGATTGTTAATGCAAATGGAGTTTTTAAAGATCAGAATCATTTGCTGGTGGAAATGGTGTTAGTCGGAAGGTTTAAGATGGTCAGAGGGTTTCATCTTCGGCTTTATAAAATGATGTATGAATTATTGCATTTTGATTTGTAACTTAAAGGATATTGTTGGTTATATATTCATTAGTGAAGGTTACATTTTGCAGGTTTGATCTTAGTTGGCTGATTATTGGCAATGAAGGCACCATGGGTGTAATGACAGCCGTAGCATTGCGCCTTTTCAAATTCCATTGTAAGTGGATCCACCCTGCTGTCAACCACTTGAGATAGAATATTTTGTGAATGCATTTCGTACAAAAAATCTAATATTATATTATTCTTGCTTGAATAATGTTTTTTGAACTTCATGCGAAAAGGAATCGTGTCGGTGCAAACATTCGATACTCAAAGGGTATGGGCTATTGGCCTAGCACATATTTTGGTGATCACCAAAGGCTCTCAAATACAAAAACAGAGGGTTGGTACAGAGAAGGTCGTGATCTAGCTTGGAACTGGCTCAAGGTTAGTTAAAACCCAAAGTTATATATTTAGTTACAGTTTATTGGTGTCTACGTACTTGACACCTGATGTTTTGGATAGCAACAACCTATATGTGGAAAAATGAGTGGATCGGTTTGGTTATCGGGTAACAGGTCAAAATAGTCAAATGTTTGACACAATTTCTATTTTGATTATTATCTTTTGGATTAGGATAAACAATTTTATGATATTTTTAGGTGAGTACAATGTCAACTGCTGCAAGGAAGAGGCTAATGAGAGATTTCAAGAGGTTACAGCAGGAGGGTCCTGCAGGCGTTAGTGGAGCACCTAAAGACAACAATATAATGGCATGGAATGGTGTGATATTCGGGTAACTAATAAATGATAACATAACTTTGGTACAGGAGTCGACAAGTATCACATGTCTCATGGTCAGACAAAAATTTAGATGGTTTATGTTTTATTTCATTAGGTAATGTCAGATTGAGGTGATAAAAGGGTTGGTCAAAAATAATGAGGTATGTGGCTTTACTTTTGAAAGTTGTAATGTTTTAATCTAGGGAGTTAATATCTCTGCAAGTGTCTGAGTAACAATGTAACATAAGAGTATTGTTTTAGTGTAACATTTTTAACATTAGCCGCTATTGTAGCTACGTTATTATCTATCGTATTATCTTGCTAATTAATTGTGCAGTACATTTATACTGTTTTCGATAATCACGACATTAGATGTCATGTCAACGGTATCCGCTGCAACGCGCGGGTACCATGCTCGTTGGTACTTGGTATTTACTTCCCTTTCCATTTTCAGTTATGTTTTCAGATAGAGCCTTTTGTTTTTGTTTAGACTTAGAAAGGGTTTTGACATTTAGTTTCTCAACTGAAGGAGAAGAGGCTCCTTCCAGATTTTTGATTCTGGCAGTACAACTCTGAACCTACCTAGACAAAAGTTGGAGTTGACTGTCCAGTTTCAATAAAATGTCATTTTCTCCAGACACCTGACCCTTGGACTTGGGTTCAGTTTGATTCTTGCTCTTAGGATTCTTGGGCTCCTTTGACTTTTGAGGCAAAGGCTTTTCACAAACAACCTTTTTAAGTGGAGCTTTAGCCTGATTGGCTCCAATTTTAACCTCAACTGGGGTGATTTTAACAGATTCAGTTTTGAAATTCTTAGGTTGATCATAGGGTGTTTCAACTTGAAGAGATGAAGGTAATGCATGGAGATCTGGTATGGCTGCTGCCATTTGGACATCTCCAGATTTCCATGCATTCTTTTGGGCATCAATGGTTCTTGAAAAAGCATCATAGTTCTTCTCAGATGCATTAACGCAGGACTTGATAATCTTTTTTTCTTTCTCAAGATCAGATTTTAAACTTTGATTTTCAAGTTTTAATGCTTCAATTTTCAAAACTGATTCCTTTAAAGCCAACTGGACACTCTGCAAATCATTCAACTGGGGTTTTACATTGTTTAATTTAGTTAAAATTGTTTCCAGATATCTTTCACTATCAGTTCTTAGAGTTTCAACAAACAATAAATCACCATTGAGTGATTCAGTAATGTCCAGTTTCAATTCAGGGTCATCCTGCTTGTCGTAATCAAATACCTTTTTAAGAATGATGTCCACCCATCTTCCTGTAATGACATCATCTTTCACCAGATGTTGTTGTTGATCTTCAAGTGCCATAAAACACATATCCCTAATTTCTTCTTCATCATCAGATGAGTCATCAGAGAGTTCCCACTTCCCTTCAGTATCTGCCATCATGCATTTATTCTTTTCTTTTTCCTTTTCAAGGGACAAGAGGGCAATTTGTGCCTTAAGCTTCTTATACTTAGCTTTATATTTATCATCAGACGCATTGTAAGTTGGGATAAGGGGACCAGATTGATTGTTCATTTGACGAGACCTGCAATCCTTCATAAAATGACCTTTCTTACCACACTTATAGCAGGTAAGATTGGCCTTGTCCAGAGAGTTGGAGCTGGAAGAATTGTTGGAACCATTGAATCGATTAGATTTGTGCTTATACCTATTAAATGTTTTGGCAATCATGGCTAACAGGTCATCATCGTCAGTTTCATCACAACCAACACTGGTCTCAGTGGTTAACCCAGAGTTCAGTAAGTTACTTAACATCTCCTTCATAGAATGTAACTGGACATTCTCCGAAGAAATTAAAGCAGCACAAGGTTGTCCAGTAAAACTGGTTCCCTTGGAACTTTGAGCATGGTTTATGGCATCCTGTTCAGCCACAAGTCTTGCAGCATTGTTATCCTCAGTGAATCTAAAGGCTCCATAGAGAGATACAAGAGTGTGACTGTGCAGGGTTTTGCCTTGTCTTAGGACAAGAATCATGTTTTCCCATTTGGATGGAAGAATATCACAGAATTTCTCAAGAAGAATGTCTTTGTCTTTTTCAATACCCAACCCTCTTAACTGATTGATAAGATTAGTGAATCTGGTGTAAGTGCCAGTTAGACTTTCATTGGGTAAAGCAAAGAAGGATTCATACTTCTTGTTCAGAGCAACCTTTCTTGTGACAATGGTGTCCTCACCCCCTTCAAACTGAATAACTAATTCATCTCACATTGCCTTGGCACTGGGAAACAACACAAGTGTTGGAATTAAGTCTTCAGGGACAGCAGCAAGAATCATGTTTTTCAGTCTGGTATCCAAATCTACCAGTCTGCGATCCTCATCTGACTAGTGGTCTTCTGGTTTTTCTCTATACCCTCTTCTTCCAATTGGATCAAGAAGAGGACTTACCCCAAGAGACATGCGTATATAGGGTCCATCCTTAAGGATTTTTAACATATACCTTTCAATCCCACCAAAATGAAGCAGCATTTTGGCCTTCCATGTCCCAAATGTTTCACCATTCCCATCAAATTTGGGAACAGGAGTATTTGAGTAAAAAACATGGACATGGTTTGGGGCATTGGGAGGAGGAGGAGGAGGATTGTTATTAGCATTTTGATTAGGTATGGTATTGTTAACATTAGTGTTTTCATCATTTCCAGGACCATTCTCACTTTCAGTAGTAGACATCTTAGCAGATCTAGGCAATTATGTTAGCCTTCTGCTCTGATACCACTTATAAGTCCCAACTCAAGAGATGGTACTAACTGAAGACACCTCTATGTCAATGGTGAGAGTTCTTTGCAATATAAACACAGAACTGGAGACGACCAGTTGCAGTGATTGTATACCAAGTCCTTGAATAGATTACTTAGTAGGTGACAAATAGAAAGACAATGCAATAAGTAATTAAGTATAGAATAAAAAGGTGAGACCAAGTTGTAATTTTCAAATGTATTTTATTTATTGGTACTAAATAAAATACAAGGTTGTTGCGGAATCAAGATAATACATAAATGTAAATATCCTAACAACCTATGAAATACAACTGATCTATACTAGAAAATTCTCTTTCAACAATCGAAACACTTAAAGTTGTGAAGTGTTCCCTTTTACGATTGAGAGAATATTGCACAAGTACACCAAGAATATTGCAAAAGTCTGAATATGCAAAGTTGTTTTCTTGTTGTGCAAAGACCTTTATTTATAGACAAAGTTGTCATTGGGAATCCAACTTTGTCGTATAAATATGGTTGACAGCATTTAAGGAAACTAAGTGAGTTCCTTTGAAATGCTTGATAAGGTAAGTCAAGACATTACTTTATCTAACCTGCTTTATGCATTTTTGTACTTTAATCATAAACAAATGATATTGTCTGTATAAAGCTGCATAAAGCAAAAAGGTCTTCCTCGTAATCAGTGTAAGGCATTGTAAAGGCTTTAAACTGATATTCTCCAGTTTCGATCTAAGTAGAATGCCAACTGGCTTCGCTACCATTGTCATTCTCTATCTTCCATTTGTTGTCTTTGACGTCAATTGGAATGTCTTCAGTTCTGATCAAATCTCAACTGGAGGAAGTTTTCAGTTGCATAAACTGTACGTTGCAACTAGACTTCAATATATTTCTGGACAAATCTTCTGGTCTCCAGATCCAACTGGAGACTGGCCAGTTTGGTCGAAACTGGTTCTAACACCGTCTTCCATTTTTTGAGGCGTCTTTGGTTTAAGAAGAACCTTCTTGTCATCACGACAACTCACAACCACAACAGAATCAACAGGCATAGAAGATACATTATTTGCACTTCCAGTATCACATGCAGTCGACATTTTGTGGAAAACAATATGCTACAATAAGTTTTGTGATAATAAAAATGGTGTTAAATATAACTAAAGTGTGGTATATATAGCCGATGTAAAGATGGTTGTAAAAAAATCAGTTTCCTTCTTTTTTGAAGGCGAAATTTGACCTGGTCAATATGAAACCATCATAAAACACACATATTAGAAACTGCTCAGCAAAAAATAAAGAAGGTACTAATCCTGTAAAACGCAACAGTTATGATACGCTAGACATGCAGTCAAAATAAAAATCCAATGGACGAAAATTAATTAACCATCTGGATCAAACGCTCTTGGAAATTCGAGAAGTGACGGTTCAGATATAGTAAATGTTGATACAATGTTATACTGAGTGTATAACATGATAAGTATAGTAACTTACACAAATATATACCATTTTAGTAGATGATTATACTAAAATAACATGTTATCAGTATATCAAACAATAAATTATAAATAGATTTTTAAAGTTGGAATTATAGTTAAGAAATAATTATTCTTAACATTCACCAAGGTACCTTTTTAGTGCATACTTATACTAACATTACATCTGATCAGTATATGATAAATTGAATAATGAGTTGTTTTATGAAGTTGACATTATGATCAAAAAACCCTCTTCTTAGTTAAATAATGAGTTGTTTTACTGAACGAATGTAATATGAAAAAACAAAAATAAATATATACATATGTAATAATAAAGATAAAATATATAAAAATAAATAAATATCCAATAATAAAGATAAAACATATAAAAACTTAAAGAGCGATTACATAAAGGATAACAATTCAGTAGTCAATAAAACTATATATGTAAACAAATCAAAATTATTAACGAAAATTACTGATCCCATGTATTTGTATCACCACGATCATTACTAACATCTGGTTTAAGGTCAACCACCCCAAAATATATTAAGTCAGGAATGAGATGCTTTTCCGGCCTCAAAATTGTTAATTCAAACTATGAACGAATGTAATATGAAAAAATAAACATAAATATATACATATCCAATAACAAAGATAAAATATATATAAAAAAAAATACATATCCAATAATAAAGATAAAATATATAAAAACTTAAAGACTGATTACATAAAGGATAACAATTCAGTAGTAAATAATACTATATATGTAAACAAATCAAAATTTCCAACGAAAATTATTGATCCGAGGTAGTACCCTTTCAAATGATTCGGTATTTGTATCACCACGATCGTTACTAACATCTGGTTTAAGCTCAATAACACCAAAAATTTTTAAGTTAGGAATGAGATGCTTTTTCGGCCTCGCAACTGTTAATTCAAACTGTATGTCCAAATGGCCTGCCGCTTTACCACCCTAAAACAATATTAAACCAAAAAAAAAATTCATAAGGATTGGCTTTATAAAATACTAATTCGATAATTGTTAATATTTAAATCTCACTAAGTAAAATTTAATTTACCTCATCATCTGAAAGGAAAACAGACTCATTGCATTCCTATTTCCAAAAGGCTTGGTACCAAAACCTCTTGTAGATTATTATATGTTATAGAGTCAAACTTCTTTGATAAAAATATATCAGGTTTATAGAGTAAAAATTTTAAATTGGAGTCAGCAACAACTTGACCAATGTAACCATCTACAGCCTGAATATGTTTTGATATCTTCATGTCAAAATGAATGTCCAACTTAGAACCCGAAAAGAACCACTGATACATCATAAAAAGAAGAGTAAACTAAATAATATGTTAAAGTTAAATACTCGTACATTTTGACATATCTTGATGTAAAAGCGAAGGTCCAATCCTTAAGCCTCATGATACAAGTATACGCCATTTTAGTCCCAACTATTACTAGATGGGTGCTGAAGACACCTCTATGTCGATGGTGAGTGAACTTTGCAACACGATCAATTAATCTGGATGTGACCAGTTTAGATTGATCGTGTACCAGGTTAACTGGAATTAAGTATTAAAGTGACAGAATATTAATACATGCAATAATATAAATGACGAGTATATAAACTGGTGAGACAATATGTAATTTTCAAGTGTATTTTATTTATTACTTGTTTAAATAAAATACAAGGTTGTTGCGGAACCAAGATAATACAAGAATGTAAATATCCTAACAACCCATGAATTACAATTGATCTAAACTTGGAAATTCTCCTAAACAATCGAAACACTTAGAGTTGTGAAATGTTTCTTTTGCGATTGAGAGAATATTGCACAAGTTCACCAATATTGCAGAATATATGTATTTGCAAAGTTGTTGAAACAGCTTGTGCAAGGACCTCTATTTATAGTCGAAGATTGAGCATGGGGATCTCAACTTCGATGTACAAATATGGTTGATAGCACACAAAAGTATTGTTTAAATAATCCTTTGTGTGTGTTAAATAAAGTAAGACAAAAGGTTACTTTATTCAACCCCTCTACATCTTTGTATCTTTATCCAAAGACAATATCATTGTCCGGTTAAAAAGATGTAGAGTAAAAAGGTCCTCCTCGTAATCAGTGTAAAGCTTTGTAAGAGCATTTACACTGGAGGATTCTCCAGTTGATTGATCTGGTAGATTGTCAACTGGGCTTCGCTGCCATTGCCAATCTCTATCTTCCATTTGTTGTCTTTGACTTCAACTGGAAGGTCTTCAGATTCTAGTCTTCTGATCTCAACTGGAGGAAGTCATCAGTTGCTAAACCTGTACAATGCAACTGGACTTCTAATATTTCGGACAATTCTTCATGCTCTCCAGATGTCACTGGAGAGCTCCAGTTTAGCTTAAACTGGACCTAACAAATTCCCCCTAATTGTCCTGAAATATTGTCAAGTGATTTCAAACTTGTTTCTATACAAGTTTAAGTTTGAAATACTTGAGTTTGATAAAACCTTGAGTTTCCAAGACATTTTTATAGATCATCAAATGTCTTGGATTTTGTTTTAAAAGCTTGTAGATCCTATCAGATATCTTACTTGTGAGTTACAATCTGGCAACTTGTATATACACACAATTTACACATAAGTTACAAGAAAGTATACAAAATTACAAGTAGATAGTTAGAAGGAAAACTCAAACAGATGGCCCTTCGCCAGTTTTCCTTCTTTTTGAGACTGATGAAATTGGCTGAGTATCCTCAGGATCAAGGCCTAATCTTTCTTCAATGTTTTCCTTGAACTTGATAAGATTTTGCAATACGTACTCCCAGCCTCTTTCAACTTTATTCTTCCTCTGTCTCCCCTCCATCAACCTCAACATTTCAACATGTTCGGAATGACCATACTGATGGACATCCGGGTTCTCAGTTGTCCTTTTAGGCCCACCAAAGTATTGTACCTCAACAACAAAATGCTTGGCACCAGGCTTGATTGAAACCTTAACATCAGTAATCCTGCCTCTATTGTGCCTTCGACGCTGTACATCTGACAAGTATGTGCGAGCTTCAGATTCATTTGTCATTTTGATTTTGCTCGTGCTCAGCTTTTGTGTAGCAGCTCGAATATCATCAGTTGTGGGTTCAGATGGTTCTACCCAAGTCCTCAGATTTGCATCTCTTGGCAAGGCTTTTTGTTTTCTCCCTTTGGACTTGGGTGGATTCAATACTTTGGTGACCGCCTTCTTTACCTGCTCAGTCCTCTTGAGAATCCCTTCAGACCTAATCTCTCTGGCCTTTTCCACCGACACATTCAAACACTTAGCATCCAGTTCAGCCTCATCATCCTGGTAGTGTTTGTCCAGTTCAACTTCAAGCATCTCCTTCAGTGCATTGACTATTCTTGGATCTTCTTTGATCTTCTTGTATTCAACAAGTGTCAAGCCAAGGAGTTGAGCATCAGTGATATCAACAAGAGGGGTTGGAAGATTTCTTCTTGATTCGAATTGGTTCACCTTCATTTGTTTCTTCCTTTCCTTGACCAGGTATCCCACTCTTGCTAACTTCTGACTCTCGCTTTCAGTAACTGGAGGCAACAAATCGACATTGCCAGTTTCCAACATTGGTGCATCGGTGGCCGGTTCCATAGATTCATCAGCAATGGCCTTTCCCTTATCAACACTCCCTACCACCACATCATCAAACACCTCAAACCCTTGCTCACCAGCCTCAGTACTGGTAGCCACCACAATCTCCTTCCCTTTACTTGAAGTCTTCACAAGAGTGTGAGGGGCATGTACCGACCTTTCCCCCTTGGCAGCATCTAGTCCCTGCCTGATGGCTTCAAAATCGGCATGACTAGAGGGCAGGCGATCTAGAGGCTGCCATGATTGCATTGTCTTGCACTCTTTGAAGACTCCACAAAGCATGCGAACTGTCCTCCAAAGATGATTGATCTCTTGAGACTGAGTCATTACATTTCCACTTGTCTGCTCTTGACTCTTTAAAATCTGTTTGAGTATTGAGAGATCATCTGAAGAGAGCCCAGTTGCAGGGACTTCCTTAACACTTTCAGTCACACCCTCCCTTCCTTTGCCAACTTCAGTGGTCAGATCCGATATGGCAGTTGAGTGTTCAGAGACCTTGCTGGCCAGTGTATCCAGACTGCACCTCAACCGATCAATCTCAGATGTAATAGGAGTGAGATCGACCTGGGGCGCTGCAATCTTGGTGATCTCAGACATCACCTTTTCAATCAAATTGTTTTCACTGGCAGCCAAGGTTTCTTCAATCTTGAGACCCACTGAAGAGGCCAACTGGTGCCCAAGCGCAGTCACATCTAGGCCAGGTTTGTTACAAAAATCTTGCACCTGCCTTTCAAGATTCTTAATATCAACCTCTGAAGATCTGACAGTACTGTTCAGCAGGTTGGATATTGAAGAGGTGACTCCAGATTGAGTCAGTGCGAACGCCTCCCTTAAAGATGTTGCCAGTTGATTGGAGGATTCCACTAACTCGTTCAGCTTGCCAAACACCAAGTCCTCATTGGCAGAGAACTTGTTGATCCCCAGGTCAACCACTTTAATATTTTGCAAGTGATCTTTGTGGTACCTGGAGAGGGACTTGGTGTTCCTATCGAGTGTCTTTTGAATCTCTTCCACCCTCGCGAGAAGGTTCGAGAGATCGGCTTGGAAAGACACGAATTGGCTGTCCAATGACGGAGGAGAAGGTGTCACTGGACCAGCCGAAAAAGCTACAGGTGCAACTGGACGAGGTATGACAATATTTGGTTCTCCAGTTGCAGTAGCATCAGTTGATAGAAGAGGAGGGGTTGTAGAAATGAAGGGAAGAGATTCAATGTGTCGTTCATGCTGAGAATGCTCAGGTGTGAACGACGGCGACGGTGGGGTTAGGATGTGTCTATTTCTAGGCACACCCATAGAAGAAAGTGATTGGTGAGAGGTGAAAATTGGAGGTATTTCTAAGCTTTGTACAATAGTTGGGGAAACTGAAACATGTGGTTCTTGGGGTTGACCAAGGAGAGAAGGGAGCTGATCAAGTACAGTTGCATCAGCCATCTCCTGGTCAGATTCTGTCTCAGATGAGTCCGAAGACTCAAGCTGAAACACACCCTCATTTATGCCAAGATCCATAAATGTTGGGGGTGGCTGAACAAGTTGTTCAGACTCCTGATGACCAGTTTGAGTTGCCTCAATGGTATCATCAGTTTGAGGATCCGTTGCCGAAGCATCTTCTCCCTGGACAGAGGTGACTGGTGCCTCAACCACAACTGCTCTATCCTCAGTTGCAATATCATCGGCAGCGGCTTCAGAGACCACTATCACAGATTGTGACTGGTCAGGTGCAGCAAGTCCAGATCTTGATCTCCTGCTTTTAGAGGATCTTCTTGCTTTAGGAACTGCCTGGACTCCTGCTTCTGCCACAGTTACTACTTCAGTAGACGAACCGGTGGGTCCCTCATTATTTTGAGGCCCGCCCAGTTGCCTTTCTGATTCACCAGATTGTGGTGCATCAGTTTTAGAGAATGCAAAAATCATTCTCGGGGACATCTGGACTTCATCAGAAGTGGACACCAGGTTGTCCAGATTCCTCAACAGTTCTGGCACAGAGAACAAGGATTGCGTGTTGTTGTACTCTTCCCTGCCCAGAATCTGAATGAAACAAAGGGACAGGAATCTTGAAAAGGGAACACAAGGACCCCTGTTGCCCTTCAACTTGAACACCAGGCTCCTGAACAAAATACCTGCAAAGTCCACCCTCAGTCCATTCCAAAGGCAGTAAGCCATCTCTGCCTGAAAGGAGTTTATCTGGTCCAATCCACCAGAACTCCCTCCCAAACTCTCCACCAAGTGAACCATAAAGAACTTCCAGGATGGTGAAAGCCCTTTCATTGTAATAGACCCCTTGGTCTTCAACACATCCCCCTCCACCATCTCCTTATTTCCCATATCAAGGAAGACCTGGCGGAAATTAATATTGGAGGAAATCACCACTGGATTTTCATTTTGTCTCCAGTAATTGAGGTTAAGGGCTTCCCTCAATGTTTCAGTGGTGATGGTACACGGGACTGACCCATCCTTTAGAGAAAAGGAGATGGATGAGCAGTCCTCAGAAAGAGAGGCAGTGTACCAGAATTCACACAAGTAGTCATGAAATAGCTTGTGTGGATTCAAAGAGAAGGCATCGCTGAGGGGAGAAATCCGAAGAAAGGATTGGATTCTCCCTATAAGAGAGTCAGCGGCCTGGAGCCCTTGAAGAGATGCCATTGGATTATTTGGATTTAATTTAATAAGTTTAGAACTTATGGGAGCACCAGTGGCACGAATAACATTTTGTGATGGAATGTACTCAGCAGTGAGTAGATTCACATCACGAGAACGAGATGAAGAAGAAGAAGATTTAGGAGCCATTTGTGAATTTAGATTTAGGGTTTTGGACTTAAAGAAGAAAGAGAGAAAAGGATCTCGAATTGTGAATGATTGAAAGAGTAAATGAAGGAATTTTGAGAGAAGTAAATGAGACGGATATATTGGTGGGGGTATATATAGGCAGTAAAATATTGCCAAAATATATACGAAAAGATATTTTAGTCTCCAAAAGTTTGAAATAATTTGTAAAAAGTTATTTTCCAAAATTTTGAGAATTCAAAAATATTTAATACTTCCCATCAAGCATTTAATGCTACGACGGCTGGTATTCCCACTCACCCACTAACTTCACCAATACCCATAAAAAGTGCAGTACATTTCAGCAAAAGTCTTGACACGTAAGACATGTCAGGTGACGTTCGTGAGTGCGAGGTTAGTACTCGAGTAACATCACGTGTCACAAGTATCCACCAAGTAAAACACAACGTTATGAAATCTGGCTGACCACCATTTTGAGACAAGACCAAACTAGCAACCAAAAGAAAATTTAGATGCCAGTTTCAACTGATGACCTTCAGTTGCATTTTTCAATAATTTATTTGAAAAATATTTTGAGTCTTTTTCCCCCTAAAAATGTGATCCATTTGATCAGTGACTAGTCTTTGAGTACATCAAGGCGTTCAATCTCCAACCAATCAAGGATCACCTGGACCATCCTCAACTGAAGGGCCTCTTCAGTTTAATGAGGATTTAACATACCCAGTTCACTGATGAGATGTTTAAAAGTCTTTTCATCAAGAGGTTTTGTAAAAACATCAGCTAACTGTTTATCAGTGGGGATGAAATGTATTTCAATATCTCCTTTCATAACATGATCACGAATGAAGTGATACCTGATATCAATATGCTTTGTCTTTGAGTGCATCACTGGGTTGTGAGATATAGCAATAGCACTGGTGTTGTCACAAAAGATTGGGGTTCTTGTGAATTTCATGCCATAATCAAGTAACTGGTTTTTGATCCAGAGAATCTGGGCACAGCAACTGGCCGCAGAAATGTATTCTGCCTCAGCAGTAGACATTGAGACTGAAGTCTGCTTCTTACTGGTCCAACTCACCAGTTTTCCCCCTAGGAAATGACATCCACCAGTTGTGGATTTTCTATCAATCTTACAACCTGCATGATCTGAATCTGAATAACCCATTAGATCTAACCCTGAGCCTTTGGGATACCAAAGACCAAGGCTAGGGCACCCTTTCAGGTACCTGAAAATGCGTTTAACAGCATGCAAGTGTGATTCTTTTGGATTTGCCTGAAATCTGGCACATAAACATGTTGCAAACATTATATCTGGTCGACTGGCAGTTAGATACATCAGTGAACCAACCATTCCACGATATTCTTTTTGGTCCACTGGTTTTCCATTTGGGTCAGAGTCCAAATTTAATGGAGCTGAAATAGGTGTGGTTTTTGATGGGATTGAATCAAATTTGTATTTTCTCAACAAATCTCTGACATATTTTTCTTGGTTAATAAAAATACCATCCATGGTTTGTTTAATTTGTAAACCTAAGAAAAATGTTAATTCACCCATTAAACTCATCTCATATTCTTGAGACATAATTTTTGAAAACCTTTTACACATTCCATCATCAGTTGACCCAAATATAATATCATCAACATAAATTTGTACCAGCAAGATATCACCTTTTTCTTTCAAGATGAACAAGGTATTATCTATTGCACCTCTTTGAAAACCATTTTTGAGAAGATGTTTAGTTAGAGTATCATACCAGGCTCTTGGGGCTTGTCGAAGACCATATAAAGCTTTGTTCAGTCTATATACCCAATGTGGATGCTTTTCATTTATGAAGCCTGGAGTCTGCGTAACATACACTTCTTCTTCCAATGTGCCATTCAGAAACGCACTTTTTACATCCATCTGGAAAACCTTGAATTGCAAGTGAGCAGCATAAGCCAGGAAAATTCTGATGGCTTCAAGTCTTGCAACTGGAGCAAAAGTTTCATCGAAATCAACACCTTCTGCTTGACAATAACCCTTGGCAACTAATCTAGCTTTGTTCCTGATAACGTTGCCATCTTCATCCATCTTGTTCCGGTAGACCCACCTCGTTCCAATGGGTTCTCTCTTTAACCCTGGAGGACAAGGAACAAGCTCCCAAACGTTGTTCCTTTCGAACTGGTTGAGTTCTTCTTGCATAGCTTCAACCCAGCTTGGATCTGCCATAGCCTCGTCAATCTTCTTCGGTTCAATCAGTGATAAGAAGGTGACGTTCAAGCATTGATCACTTGTGGCTCTTCTAGTCTGAACCCCACTATCTGGATTGCCAATAATCTGCTCAATGGGATGAGCAGCAGTCCATTTAGTGTATTGACTAGGTTGGTATAATACAACATCAGTGCAAGACACTTGACGATCTCCAACAGATGCAGCAACTGGAGGAGGATCAGTCCAAACTACTTCAACTTCATCATCAGTGTCAACTGAAGAGTTGACATGATTATCTTCAAACAAAGGTATATCTTGAAGAACTGGAGAAGCTTGAACTGGTTCTGATGTTGTTGTGGCACGCACATCAGATCCAATTACCAGTTTTTCAGGTAGGTTAAAACTGATAGAAGGATAAAATGAGGTGTCACACATGTTCTCCTTTTCCATTACTGGTTCCAAGACTTGATGTCTGGAAACATTTTCTGGTGTACTAACTGATTGATGAACCTGATCAGATACACCAAAATCAACTGGGACAACTGAAGATAAATCAAGGGTTGGTCTTTTGTTGATTGCTTCATTTGATTCATCGAACGTGACATGAATTGTCTCATGTACCTTTTGGAGTCTATAATTATAAACTCTATAGGCTTTTCTAATATTTGAATACCCCACAAAGACACCTTCGTCAGCTTTTGCATCAAATTTTCCCAACTGACTGGAATCGTTTAAAATGTAAACTGGACAACCAAATACATGGAAATATCCAATATTTGGTTTACGATTCCTGAGGACTTCATAGGCAGTCTTCCTGTGTCTCTTGACATAAACTGACCGGTTTTGGGTGTGACATGCAGTTGCCACAGCTTCAGCCCAAAAACAGGTGGGAAGACCAGATTCAGATAACATACTTCTGGCAGCTTCAATCAATGTGCGATTCTTCCTTTCAACCACACCATTTTGTTCTGGAGAACGAGCTGACGAAAAGTTTTGAGAAATGCCAGTGTCAGTGCAAAATGTCTCCAATTCTTTATTCATGAATTCTGTACCGTTATCACTTCGCAACTGACACACTTTCTTGGTATACTTGAGCTCAATTCGCTTGATGAGAGAGATAATTTCACCAGATGCATCACTCTTTGATCTGATAAATATCACCCAACAAAATCTGGTGTATTCATCGACCACAACTAAAGTGTATCTCTTACCAGCTTTAGTTTGAACATTCACTGGACCAAAAAGATCCATATGAAGCATGTGAAGAGGTTCAGTGATGCTGAAATTCTGCCTGGTCTTAAAACTGGCTCTTTTCTTTTTGCCCATTTCACACCCTGGACATGGCTTCTCCTTTTTGAAGGAAAACAAGGGTATCCCATCAACCAGTTGCTTTCTTGACAACTTGTTAATATTTTTGAAGTTAAGATGGGATAATCGTTTATGCCACAGCCAGTTGGTGTCCTCATCAGCCTTGACATAGAAACAATGCTCTTTTGGAGCAGGCTCCATGTTCATCATGTACACATTCCCTTTTCTTGGTGCAATCATGACTACCTTCCAATCCTTGTTAAAAACAGTGCCTTGAGCAATATCGAACAGTACCCTATATCCATCATCACAAAGTTGACTGACACTTATCAGGTTATATTTCAAACCATTGACAAATGCAACCTTAGTGAACTGAATCTGCCCATTGTCAACAACACCATATCCCTCAGTTTTCCCACTTCCATCATTACCAAATGTCACCGCTGGTCCATCGCAGACAGTGAATTCTTCCAGCAGGGGCTTACATCCGGTCATAGTCCGGCCAGCTGCGCTGTCCAGATACCAAATATTCTTCTTACGATCGCCCTGCACACCCAAGTAATTGATTAGTTATTTTTGTGAACCCATCTTTTCTTGATGGGTCCACTGGACTTCTTCTGAGAAGTCCCAGATACTTGACTGGGTGTTGAACTGGATGAGGAAACTGGAGGATTCTCTCCAGTTTCCGGAGTGAAGACAATTGGTTTTAGTGGAACATTGACCTTTTTCTTTTCTAAGTTTGCTCCTTTTTGAGCAGATTGTTTCATCTTTTGTTTTACAACTGAAGAGGATGCACCTCCTTCCAAATTCTTAATTCTGGCAATACAACTTTGTACCTGCCTTGACAAATTTTGGATTTGATTTTCCATTCTTACCAAAATGTTTTTTCTTCAGGCTGCTGGCCTTTGGACTTTGGCTCAGCGGGGGTTTTAGTCTTTAGAGTTGAGGACTCACTTGACTTATGAGGTAAAGGATTGTCACCATATTCCTTTTTAACTGGAGCTTTAGCCTTCTTGGCTCCAGTTTTGACCTCAACAGGGTTGGTCTTAGTGGATTCAGATTTGATTGTGCCAGAGGAATCATAAGGTGTTTCAATTTTAACAGATTCTGGCAATTGGTGAATTGTGGGTAAAACAGCTGCCATCTGAAGATCACCAGATTTCCAGGCAGTTTTTTGAGCATCAATGGTTTTAGAAAAAGCGTCATAATTTTTACCAGATGCTTGAACCCAAGAATTAATAACCATATGTTCTTTTTCAAGATCAAATTTCAGTTTTTGGTTATCTCTTTCCAATGCCTCGTTTTTCAAATCTGACTCTTTAAGAGCCAACTGGACACTTTGCAAATCATTTACTTGACTTTTCATGTTGTTTAATTCAACCAAAACTGTTTCTAAATATCTTTCACAGTCAGTTCTCATGGTTTCAACAAATAACAAGTCATCATTCAATGATTCAGCAATATCCAATTTCAGTTCTGAATCAATTTCGATATCATAATCCCTTACCTTCTTTAAAATGATATCAACCCATCTTCCAGATACAACATCATCCTTCACCACTGGTTGTTGACTCTCCAATGCCATGAAACACATATCTCTAATCTCTTCTTCATCATCAGATGAATCATCAGAGAGTTCCCATTTCCCTTCAGTTTGAGCCATCATGCACTTGTTCTTTTCTTTCTCATTATTTTGTTCAAGAGACATGAGAGCAATCTGGGCCTTAAGTTTCTTGTATTTGGCCTTATAATCATCAGTTTTAACAAAGTTTGGGACAATAGGACCAGTTTGGTTGTTCATCTGACTAGATCTGCATTCCTTCATGAAATGGCCTTTCTTACCACATTTAAAGCAGGTAAGATTAGCCTTATCCATTGAGATTGAATTGGAAGCATTATTGGACCCATTAAATCGATTAGATTTATGCTTAAACCTATTAAAGGTTTTCGCAATCATGGCAACCAGATCATCATCGTCAGTTTCCTCACAACCATCACTGAGATTAGTGGTTAGACCAGAGTTCAAAAAGTTGTTTAACATTTCCTTCATAGAATGTGACTGGACATTCTCAGTAGACATTAAAGCAGCACAAGGTTGCCCAGAAAAGTTGGCAGCCTTGGAACTCTGAGCATGGTTTAAAGCATCTTGCTCAGCGAGTAATCTTGCAGCATCATTATCTTCAGTGAATCTGAAGGCTCCATAAAGAGAGGCAAGAGTATGGCTATGCAAGGTCTTTCCTTGTCTTAAGACAAGAACCATGTGTGCCCATTTGGATGGCAAAACATCACAGAATTTTTCAAGAAGAATATCCTTATCCTTCTCCACTCCCAAGCCTCTAAGTTGATTAATTAGGCCAGTAAATCTGGTATAAGTACCAGTCAAACTTTCATTGGGAAGAGCAAAGAAGGATTCATACTTCTTGTTGAGAGCAACCTTTCTAGTGACAATTGTGTCATTTCCTCCTTCAAACTGTAGAACTAATTCATCCCACATAGATTTTGCACTAGAAAATAGCACAAGAGTAGGAATTAGTTCCTCAGGTATAGCAGAAAGAATCATGTTTTTCAATTTGGTATCAAGATCAACCAATCTGCGATCCTCATCTGACCAATGTTCTTCAGATTTCTCCCTGGTGCCTCTTCTCCCAGTGGGATCGAGAAGAGGGCTAACACCACTGGACATGGGAATATATGGTCCATCCTTAAGGATTTTCAACATATACCTCTCTATCCCACCAAAATGCAAAAGCATTCTAGCTTTCCATGTACCAAATGTCTCACCATTCCCATCGAATTTGGGAACAGGAGAGTTGGAGTAATGTACATGAACGTGGTTAGCTCCAGGAGTTGGAGGAGGAGGAGGAGGGTTAGTATTTAAAGGAGTAGTAATATTAGGATTAGATTCACTAGGACCAGAACCATTCTCACCTTCAGCAGCCATCGAAGCAGACCTAGGTTATAGAATTGAAACAATTCAACCTGCCGGCTCTGATACCACTTTTTAGTCCCAACTATTACTAGATGGGTGCTGAAGACACCTCTATGTTGATGGTGAGTGAACTTTGCAACACGATCAATTAATCTGGATGTGACCAGTTTAGATTGATCGTGTACCAGGTTAACTGGAATTAAGTATTAAAGTGACAGAATATTAATACATGCAATAATATAAATGACGAGTATATAAACTGGTGAGACAATATGTAATTTTCAAGTGTATTTTATTTATTACTTGTTTAAATAAAATACAAGGTTGTTGCGGAACCAAGATAATACAAGAATGTAAATATCCTAACAACCCATGAATTACAATTGATCTAAACTTGGAAATTCTTCTAAACAATCGAAACACTTAGAGTTGTGAAATGTTTCTTTTGCGATTGAGAGAATATTGCACAAGTTCACCAATATTGCAGAATATATGTATTTGCAAAGTTGTTGAAACAGCTTGTGCAAGGACCTCTATTTATAGTCGAAGATTGAGCATTTGGATCTCAACTTCGATGTACAAATATGGTTGACAGCACACAAAAGTATTGTTTAAATAATCTTTTGTGTGTGTTAAATAAAGTAAGACAAAAGGTTACTTTATTCAACCCCTCTACATCTTTGTATCTTTATCCAAAGACAATATCATTGTCCGGTTAAAAAGATGTAGAGTAAAAAAGGTCCTCCTCGTAATCAGTGTAAAGCTTTGTAAGAGCATTTACACTGGAGGATTCTCCAGTTGATTGATCTGGTAGATTGTCAACAGGGCTTCGCTGCCATTGCCAATCTCTATCTTCCATTTGTTGTCTTTGACTTCAACTGGAAGGTCTTCAGATTCTAGTCTTCTGATCTCAACTGGAGGAAGTCATCAGTTGCTAAACCTGTACAATGCAACTGGACTTCTAATATTTCGGACAATTCTTCATGCTCTCCAGATGTCACTGGAGAGCTCCAGTTTAGCTTAAACTGGACCTAACACGCCATAAAACAAATATTATATTAAACACAATCGTAAACATCTTAAAAGTGTAAATTTCAAACAATATAAAAAAATGCAATATGCCTAATCCTAAGCCAGACAAAAACCATAAAAAGAAAAGAGTAAATTAAAAAATATCGTAAACAAATTAAAAGTGTCAAATGCAAAGCAAAATTAAATTATGAAACAAACCTGCTCCTTAGAAAGACCAACATCTTCATCCAACCTCCACTGAACAACCTTGTTATCCTTGACATTATAAAAAGAAGAGTAAATTAAATAATATGTCCTGGTTGAATACGTTTTTACATATCTTCATGTAAAAGCGAAGGTCCAATCCTTAAGCCACAAAATACAACTATACGCCATAAAGCATATATTATATTAAACACAATCGCAAACATCTTAAAAGTGTAAATTTCAAACAATAACATAAATGCAATATGCCTAATCCTAAGCCAAACAAAAACCATAAAAAGAAAAGAGTAAATTAAAGAATATGGTAAACAAATTAAAAGTGTCAAAAGCAAAGCAAAATTAAATTATGAAATAAACCTGCTCCTCAGGAAGACCAACATCTTTATCCCACCTCCACTGAACAACCTTGTTATCCTTGACATACTTCTTAAAGTTTGACAATATGTGTTCAAACTCAGTAGAAATATATCGGCAAGATTCTTCAAGTAAATAATCAACATTATTGGAGTTTGCAAACAAAGTATCTTCAACACCGTCTTCCATTTTTTGAGGCGTCTTTGGTTTAAGAAGAACCTTCTTGTCATCACGACAACTCCCAACCACAACAGAATCAACAAACATAGAAGATACATTATTTGCACTACCAATATCACATGCAGTCGACATTTTGTGGAAAACAATATGCTAAAATAAGTTTTGTGATAAAAAAAAATGGTGTTAAATGTAACTAAAGTGTGGTATATATAGCCGATGTAAAGATGGTTGTAAAAAAATCAGTTTCCTCCTTTTTTGAAGGCGAAATTTGACCTAGTCAATATGAAACCACCATAAAACACATATTAGAAACTACTCAGCAAAAAGTAAAGAATGTACTAATCCTGTAAAACGCAACAGTTATGATACGCTAGTCATGCAGTCAGAATAAAAATCCAATGGACGAAAATTAATTAACCATCTGGATCAAACGGTCTTGGAAATTCAAGAATTGACGGTTCAGATATAATCTGACATTTTATCTAACTGCCCAAAATATTAGAGAAGTTAAGAAATATACGGTTGAGATTTATTTTCAATATTGATTCAACGTCCTAGTTAATTCTAGAACTTTAATTCATAAACGGCTGAGATTTAATCTCAGACTAACGGCCTTGGATATTCGGGAATCAAGGGCCCAGATCTAAAGTCAACGGAATCCAACGGCCCACATTGCAAGTCAACTTTTCCGAAATTCTCGGACATCGCGCGAACAATATATTTAGAATAAAGTACAATATATATATATATATATATATACATTGCAAGTCAACTTTTGCGAAAGGCATTTTTTTTTTAAAAAAAAAAAAGAAAAAAGAAAAGAAAAGAAACATCCCTCCATCAAAAGCATGACTAATTCCGATCAACTCATTTCTTTTATGAGATTTAGCTACTAAACTTTCATTTTATTTCATTTCTTCAAATAAATTAAGAAATAAAAAAACCATAGATAATAAAGTTTCAAACTTTTTAAGTGAACTGATCAAAGCTTCAAATGAAATAAAAATGAATATATGTTAATAGCGATACATTACTTCAACACCACCGCTACTAGATCCTTATATACAAGTTTAAAAAATCAACCAAACACTATAATAAATGAAGCATAAATAAATCATTTATAATTAATTATGTAGAAACATACAAAATAAAAAATTTAAAAAGAAAAAAATACCATACCAAGGGGAAAAAAGTGTTAGTCGTGTACATCTACCTATATATATAACAAAATCCTAAATTCTTCTATAAAAAATAAAGACCGTTAGATGAGTTCAACTTTTAATTACAACCCTTAAATTAAAATAATTATGTTATTACCAAAATTATTATTAAGTAAACACGCCCTTCTACTTTATATAGTTAACATTTATTCTATAATTGTATTCAAAACTAAATAGTTAATATATATATATAGATTTTTAGACTATACGTAGATTCACATATCAAAAGAACATATACTTTCTATTCGATAATTTTATCCCAAAACAAGAATTTCTAATTAATTAATAAATAATATATAAAAATAATATCCCGTAACTCAGTAAAGGACATACGAAATCTCATATAGAAATTCCTTACTTTCCATTTTGATTGTTGAATAGATGGATTAAAAAAAGAACATCACTATACGAAAAACTATAACTATACTTGGTTATATTTAACTAGGAAGATCATGCCGCGCGTTGCGCGAGACTGATTTTATCATTTCATGTAAGAAGTATGAATGTAACACGTAATGAACGACGATTGCATCGATATAAGTTTTCGCAAAGGTTAATTTTTTCGAATTTATATACAACCAATGTGATGATCCTTTTATGTAACCGATCATGAATATGTTTACAAAACACTTGGTGCACGGTTTTAGCTAGAGATAATGCCATGATCTTTATATGCAACCGGGCATAGATCTCTTTACAAAAGATTTAGAGCGTTATGATAATGTTGCTCTATTTATTGCATCTTGTGGTACCTATTATATATTTGTATCGCTCCTTGGTATTGTGCCTTTTTGAATAGTCGGTCTTAGTATTTGCATCAAATCCAAACAGCCTTCAAATAAATAGCCACCAAATAGATATGAAAAGCCCGGAAAAAGCCTGCAAAAAAGGAAATAATGCAGCTTCTAAACAACCAAAATACTGCAAAATTTAAACAGTAGCAATGTAGCATATACAATAAGCAACTTATCGAATTACTTTATTATTGTTATCATTCAGATTCGTAATTGATATAATTGATCTATTGAATCCAACATCAATTGCTCATAGTCACTTCAGAAATTGCTTCAAACTTTAGTTAACTAATATGTTACCGTTGTTAGCTTTAAGTAGTCCACTTGACCTCGATAGTCGAGCAACTTGAACTTTGATGCTCGTTATATTTTATAAATATATCTCATCCTGAATAATAAAGGATTAAAGCTCATTGTTATCTACGTAGCCAGTAACTATAAATCTGTGAGCTTCATGTTTAAATATGGTGAAACTAACAATAGAAGGTTAAGTGAAACATGTGAGCTTTATGTTTAAATATGGTGAAACTAACAATAGAAGGTTAAGTGAAACATTTTAGTAGATTAGATGTGTCAAATATTAAGTCACTTCGATTCACAATAGGAGTCTCCAAAACCCCTTGTTCGTGTAAAAAATCTAAATAAATCAATACAGTATTTGCATTGTTCTATGACTCTATCACATATTCACATTCTTAATAACTTAGGATTAAACTTGTATGTTGTCAAACTTATGCAACAGCTAATGTTTATAATTCATGCAAGTGAGTACAATGAATTTGACCTGTTTAAAAGGTTTTAAATCTCCAGAATCGGTGGATCGAGGCATACCAACTTGCTGCCTTGCTGGTTGTCGATTGTAGCTGAGGCTTTCCTGCGTTTAGTAAAAAAAAAATAATTTGGTTAGCCTGTATGAATGTTTAGATGCTATTATTAGTTAATTTACCTTTTGTGCGCTAACTTGAGTAGCGGACGATCCTCATTGTAGTGTCTGAAATCTCTGAGAGTGAAAACAAACAATGGGCTGCCGTCTTTTTAATTTGTTATAGCTCCCTAAGACATACATAGAGAAGGCTCGTTGTGAACTAAAACAACCAAGCTAAAACATATATTCTATTTATAAAAGAAGTTAAAGGAAACCCTAAAATGACTTCTTTTAAAACACGTTTTAAATTTCTTGGAATGGTTGGTGCTTGCATATTTGTTAACGAAGACATAGCTAGTGACATATGGTTGGAATCTTGGAATCCATCTTCTTGAAGCTCTCACCTATACTACCTTTGATGAAATTCCTGATTTGAGTAATTCCAAACTTTCACCTTCCATATGCTAATTAGCTGTGAAAGAAATTTCCACGAAACGCATGATATAATAGTCAATATATGAACAATGTTTAAAGAAATCAAAAGAAACAATTATTACTTCGTATCAATTTAGAGGAAAAAAATCTGAATATACTATGTTCATAACTGTGTTTGGTTTTTCACAGTGTTCGTGATCTATCAATATATTTAATTTTGTGTACCACTTGTTCCTAGCAGGGAGCTTTGAACAAAAAATGGAGCAAAATGCATCATAGTATATCAGCAATATACAAAGAAGAAAGGAATTTATCACTTACATTATAGTATTGCACGTGAAACCAGCTGAAGCTGCACGCCAATCCCAGGAAGCTAGTTAAACAAACAACTAAAAAAAGAGGACTTAGCTAAGAATCTTAATCAATCGATCCTAACAATAAACTAAACAAATTGCAATAAACTCGACAAATACATTAGTGAGACAATTAAACATCCAATCAAATAGTTTATTTTTCTAAAAATATCCAATCAAATAGTTAATAGTTAAGCCGACAATAAGTTGTAGAACAAAAATGCTTGTCTAAGAACTTACATGCAGAAATCCAAAGATCGCAAATCACCGCTCCAAGCCACGATCAATTAACGTTCCTATATAAAGAATGCAAATCTGGCTAAGAAATACATAAGATAAGAATGGATTCCAGATTTGAAACACACAATTGCTTGATTATGGTATTAAGTACTCAAAGACTCCTATCTTTTGTGACAATACTAGTGCCATTGCTATCTCAAACAATCTAGTCATGCATTACAAGACGAAACACATTGATGTCAGGTATCATTTTATTCGCGATCATGTAATGAAGAATGATGTTGAAATCCACTTTATTCCCACTGATAAACAACTTGCTGACTTTTTTTACAAAACCTTTGGATGAGAAAACTTTTTAAAATCTTATCAGTGAGTTGGGAATGTTGAACCCTTAATCTGGAACCTTGTTATGAACGCCTTTGTGACATTGGCAGGGTTCTTTGATTCCAGATTTATAAATCTATACCAGTAAAGCTATCGAACGCCTTTGTGATACTATCTTTGCACTGATAGATTTATGGATCACCATTCCAGGGGGAAAGACTCAGACCACATATCTTTATATATATCTAAGTTTTAAGGGGAATTTATTAATTTATTTTCTCACTGGACAAATTTTTCTGAAAAATGTTTCTAGTACCTTGTAAATGTGTCCCTCTCATTAATACTGGATAAGTTGATGTGCATGTTTGAAGTAACTTCTGTTGCTTTGTAAATGTGTCCCTCTCATTTGTTTATATTAGTTGATGTGCGTGTTTGAGGATTACCAGAATGGTCAATCTGGGTACTTACTGAAGTGTCCCTCCAGTGTACCATTAATGCATGTTCTACTGGCCTAATCCAACAGTGAAACTGGAGTGTCCAGTCAACCTCCAGATGCATTAAAATGAGTCTGTTTGTGTCAAATCATTTCTTTTTAATATTTAAGGATAGTGCATGCCAACCTTACAAATTTTTCATCTGGACAGTTACTGTTCAGCTTACGTAGCATGACACTTTCAATTTAAATGATGGTTTTTGTTACCTTGGGAAGACAAAAAGTGTTAGTGGGTATTTTTTGTGGGCTGTCAACCGTCATACATTTATGTGTGATGGGAAACATTAAATGCGGATGTCAAAACCGATCAAAACTGTTTTGAACTTTTTCAAACTTACCGTTTTGAATTCCATTTTCTCTTTCCTCTATAAATACTCGCATTTACCTTCACTTTCAGATTCATCTCAAAAAATCATTTACTCCCAAATCTTCAAATTTCTTCATTTATTTCCTTCTTCATTTACTCTCTAATCATCATCATCTCTCTTATTAAATTTCTGCTTTCACTTTCATTTTCATAATATCTAAAATGGCTCCTAAACCATCTTCTAAAAATCTTCTTGCTGCAAACTATAATCCTGTCAATAATGTCAAGAAGGCATCTCATATATCTCTTTCTGCTGATGCCATCCGCATAAATATGAATAACTGGATGGCAAAACTCTCAACAAATCACACTGCCACTTTTATCATTGGAAGGTTGAACACCTTCTTCTTGAGTAGTCCACTCTATGGTGCCCTAACTCTAAATCCGGGCAAAATGTATCATGAATATCTCTGTGAATTCTGGTATACTGCTGTGTACGTGGAAAGTGATGAATCCATCCACTACACCCTAAAGCAAGGCACCAAACACTTCACCATTACTGTTGATTCCCTTAGAGATGCCCTGAGGATGAATTATTTTGATGAAAATGAAATGCCCATTGAGATTCCATCTGGAATCAATACCAGGGAGGTGTGCAGGTTGATGGGGCACACAGAAATAGTGGACGAGAATGGTCAGCTGCTCAGGAAGGGCACTGTATATATGAGCAGGCTGACAAACTCATGGAGGTATTTCTTCACTCATCTTGTTGAGTGTTTGGGAAGCAGTTCTGGAGGTCTGGATCAGATTAACCAGACACAGCTCCAGATTGCTTACTGCTTATGGAATGGATACAGGGTGGACTTTGCCCAGATGTTCTTTAATGATCTGGTGGACAGACTGAGGGTCAAGAGCAGGAAGGCCTTCATTCCTTACATTCGATTTCTGTCCATCATATTCAGGAGGGCCCTGAAGAATGAGTACAATGTAAATACAACTCATTTTTCAATGTGTGAATATCTGAGGGACCTCAACCAGTTGACCTCATCTCCTACTGAGGTTGACATTCCATCGGTGATGCTCTATCAGTTCAGAATTCAAGAAGATGCAATTGCATCATCACCTGATGAGGAGGTTGCTGGCGAGCCTCATAATGATGAGGAAATTGTTGATGAAGTTAATGCTGAAAGGATACAACCTATTTCCCAAATTGCCCCAGATCTTCAGCAGCCTGGTGTGAATGTTGTTGAAATTCCACCTAACCCCACCAGGCCAAGGAATAGAACTCGTCGTCTGAGGAGAGACGGAGTTCTGGTATCAGCCCTTCCAGAATCTACTCATCAAGATTCTGGAGAAATGGGCGAGGAAACTACCCCAGTAACCACTTCCCCAGTACAAGTAGAAGGAAGTGGTGAAAAAAAAAGAGGATCTGGATCACCTCTTGTCATTCCAGTGGCAACTGCTGAAAGTGGAGACATCATGGCTGCTAATGGGTCCCTAATTGTTGAAGAAGTTGAAGGGGAACAAGTTAGGCAGGTTGAAGGAGAGAATCTGGAGCAGGTGGCTCAGATTGATTTAAATGTTGGGGTGGAGAATATACAAGTAGAGGACCAGGCAGGTGGAACCGGCCCAGATTGGGATATGGTTGATTCTCCACTATCTGAGGATAATGATTTTGATGTGAACATGAGTTTTCTGGGAGAAGAAGAATTTGATCGCACCATCCACTCTGTCTCCCAGTCAATTCTATCTGATATGCCTCCTCCACCCCCAGTAAATACACCAACACCCCTTCCAGAACAAACAACAACAATTCTTGAATCACCATCTGCTCCAGAAATTCAACATTCTGAAACACTGGCAGTCACCCAACCAACTGAAAATATCACAAGGGTGTTGCCAGTATCAACTATCACCAGAATTACCAATCCTTCCAGTGGTCTCTCCTCTTCTTCTTCAACCGAGGTCCAAGGCCTTTTTGATAAGGTGGCGGACCTGGAGAGATCACTTCAGGCTTCTTCTCAGGTTATTTCTGACTTCAAATCTATAATTTCCAATAATCTTAAGTCAGAAATGAACATTTTTGCTGGTAATGAGAAGATAGTCTTCGAGAAGCTGGATGAACTTGTCATGGCTACCAATAGAAATTCTGAATCAGTACAAGTTGCAGTCCAGGGTATCAAGGAGGATGTGGTAAGAAGTGTTCAGACTGCCATTCAAACTGAAGTTGCTCAACCTCTGGCAAGTCTGACTGGTGATGTTCAGAATCTGACCACCAGAATAAGCTCTCTGGAGAGTAGGCCAACCCTGGAGAAAAACTCAGTGGTCAGCACCTTTAGTGATGAAGTTGTTTGGAAGTTCAGAGGAAATATGTTGAAAGAAATCACTGAGGAGGTGTCTGAAACTCTCCTTAGAAATCTCCGAGATGGGTTGTTGCCTGAAGTTATGAAGATGATTGACGCCCAGTTGCCTCGCCACTTTCCTCAGGATCTTGAGATAATCAAAAAGGAAGTGATGCAGTTGAGGAAAACTGTAAACAACATTGCTCCAGTGTATGGTCGAACATTTGACTCTTCTGACAGACATACACTGGATCAGGTGTGGAATCATCTTCAGCCTGGAGATGCTTCCAAGGGGGAAGGTTCTGGTGCTGGAACAGAGAAGGTTGATCTCAGGAAGAAGATAGAAGTCTGGAAGAAGGTGATTGGTGAAGATGTCACTGGTACTAAAGCCAGTGGACAAGTTGAGGAAGAGGCTGCTGGTACTGATGCCAGTGAGCCAGTTTTTGAAGAGTTCCCAGATATCACTACAACGATGAAAAGTCTCAAAAGAAAAAAAGTGGTATCTGGGAAACCAACAAATGAGGCAGAAGAGTATGTATCTGCTGATGAGGCCAAGGCAAAGTGACTGGAGCAAGAGTGCATCTTAATTGAAATCTTCAAGAAAAACTTGAAAGATGACTTGATTGCTCACCAATTGGATATGGCCAGGCATGGGACTCTGGATTCTTACAACGCTGGTAGGTTGGGCGTACAAATTGAAGTTTACAAGAAAATGAAGGATGATCCTAGGCTAAAGAAGTGTCTGGATGCCTTGGATGATGTCTATATTCGATCCATGTATGCTCAGGATGAATAAGTATATGATTCTGAAATTTATGGGGTGAGCATACTGGATCTTATTGCCTAGAGAAGAGAAGAACTGAAAAATCTCCAGCAACAAGTAAGGAGTAATGCAACTGCTCTGGAGCATGAATATAGAAAGAAAGTCAAGGGTTTGCCTAAGGCACCAGTCAGGAAAACCAAAGCTGCCATAGATGCAGATCTCAGCACCTTCATTCCCTTGAACACAACCGAAAAGATTAATAAAGCTGCCAAGTTGCTGAAGAGAGAAAGGTGTCCAGGGAAGTGGATGAAATGGTGAAAAGGGCTCAGACAAAGGAAAAGTATGAACATTTGTCACAATTTAGAGTTTATGTCCGACCAATAATGGGTGCTGAGATCCATCTGGCAGAAAATCATGATAACTTCTCTAAGTTCCATGTCAAAATCTTCAGAGAAGGGAACTTTACTAATGAAAGAAAAGATACCTCAATCAGGGCTTTTGGATGGTCAGAGTTAAGAGAGATTGGGCTTTCATTCAGGGGTAAAGATGTCTCCCAGGATGTGAAATACTTTATGAAGAGGATTGGCAAGGAATGGATGAGGAAGGAGTTGATGGAGATGGAGCTGGGCTTAAGGACTTCTCTTACTTCGTCTTCATCTCCAGGTGTAAAGAGGAAGGCCACTGAAGAGCCAGCTGGGCATGCTGAAAAGAAATAGGCCTGACTCTAATATTGTACTTGTATTCATTTTAATGTTGATAAAATTGTAACTTTCCTGCAGTTGATGTCTGTAAATATAAGTTGCAATTCCTATTTTTTTTACAAGTACTTATCCAGATTAAGTCTAGAAATTAAAATGTACAAACTGGGAACACTGATGATCTATAAAGTGGCTCTCCAGAAATTTAAATTAGACTTAGTCAAATTTTTCAAGGATTCTTCAAGCACAAACTTGTATAGATAAAAGCTTGAAAATCCTTGCATAATTTCTAAACAAATAGGGGGAATTTGTTAGGTCCAGATTTACTGGACTCGCTCCAGACGTAACTACTGGAGCCCTCTGAAGATTTGTCCAGAAATTATGTGAAGACCAGTGAACAACTTACTTGTATAGAAATCTGGATTCCACCAGATTTGTTCACGGGACTTCACTCCAGTCAAGATCTTTCCACTGAAGAACATTATCACTGAAGTCGAAGACTGAAGTCTGAAGAAAGAAGTCTGACTGCGGAGCTCACTGGAAGACTTACCAGATCTCTTGACTGGAGTTCTTGTCAGTGTTCTAGACCTTACAAGTCTGAACACTGATTACGAGGAATTGACTTTATGTCTTTACATGCCTTTAACCGGATAATCCATTTGTCTTTTGTTAAAAGTCTTACACGCATGTAAAGGTGGTTGGTTAATTAGAAGACAAGTCACTATCATGTGACTTTATTCTTGTACTTTAATCAATGCTTTTAAGGAATTAATGTAATTTCCTTAAATGCATGTAACCATATTTGTACGGCAAAAAGAATATTATATTTATTCTTTTTGCCTATAAATACCAAGTCACTTCCTCGTCCAAATTACATACTTTTGCAATTTGGTGCCTTTGCTCAAATACTCTCGATCTAAACAGTCATACTTCACAACTTTAAGTATTTCGATCAAAAAGTTTATTTAGCAAAGATTAGATCACTTGTAATTCATACGTTGTTTAGATACTTACTTTGTAATATCTTGTTCCACAACAACCTTGTATTTTATTTAACATCAATAAATAAAATACACTTGAAAATTACATTGTGTCTCACCATTTACTTATTCGCTTATCTTTATATTGCTTAGGTACGTATTACGTTATATATTCTTGCATTTATATTAATCGTAATACTAGTCCAATCTAGTGCTTACTTGACATTTAATACTAGTCATCTCTAGTGATTACTTGACTTGTTATTCTACACTTGTGGGTTTAACCATCGAGTGAGGGACTTCACATTAATTTAATATTTTATTTTATTTTTACCTTTAGATATATTATAATGCTTTGATATTTTTTATAAGTATATTTATTATTTTGATAGTTTTTCTTTATGTGTGTATTTATATAAACATTAAACTACGTGAAAGATTGTAAAAGATGATTAATATAGTTACACGACCTAAGAAGAAGTCAAATCTATATTTAGTTTTTAATTATATTTAACTAAACAAAATTTGTTACCTTGAATTTCAAATTATCACTTGATACATTAATTTTTAAATTTTACTATAAAAACATAAAATAACTTTAATTGTAAATGCAATAGTCTTTATTAAAACTTTCTTTATATGTAAATTAATTAACTCATTATAGCAAAATATTATTACATTTTTTGCATCATGATACTAATTGATCGATTTTCAACATCTTCTATCTATGTTTGCCAATTTACTATACTATGAAACGATAATATGTATGTTCTCTCGCGTATTATTCTTACTTAGATTTACCTGAAAATAAATAGTTTCCGGTTATTGGTCGCTTTAAGATGATAACAAGTAGCCCAACAAATAGTGATTTTTGCATTTCCTAACTTTTAATCATCCCATCCACCTACCAATATTATTTTCATGGATGATCTATATAAAAAAAAAAAAGGTAAGAAAGAAAATGAGAGTTTTCAAAATTGAGTATAAGAGAAAATAGACATGAAAAATAGGCTGGTGGGAGGTTTTGTACAAAAGTTCTTAACCAATAGTATTGGTTTTATGTTATTAGAAGTGGATGCAAAAATTTGTCGTAATGAACACGTTCAGTGGTTATAGCAATCACAACATCTTTTATTTATAATACTATAACCAAATATGACAAGTTGTCTTATTTGGTGACAAAGTTAGACAACTTTGTCCGTCATCATTCATGTATCTTTCAAACAAGAATCTACTCCATATAAAAAAACGAAAGAATGACTTGCAAACATTGAAATATTGAATGCATCGTATATATCACATAACTTTTGGCCTAAAGGCATCAAGGTTACCCCATCAGCTAAGAGGTTGAGGGTTCAAGTGCCAAGGAAAAGTGTGACAAGTCTTCACTAAAAAAAACCAATACATGCGTATATCATATATCAGGCACGAAACGTGCCTCAGGTACCGCTATAAATCTGTCAAAAAAATGCGTGTACTTACATAGAAGTAGACTTGATTAACGCCAAAGTCGCATGTTCCAGCTTTCTATAAGATAGAGTAATATGTACGATAACAGGTTCAAAGAGATTCATTCTATCTTTCTATATATAAAACAAAAGATCAACAGAATTCATGTCTATCTCTACTATGTTAATCAGAACATCCATGCTATTCTTGACAACCACTAACTAACCACAACAAATTGCAACATACAACTTAGGGAAAAATAAGCCACGCAGAGGGAGCTAAGATTCACTTGCAGGTGTGCTAGAAGTTGGTTAAGAGCCATTTCTTTTAGCAAATAACTTGTTAATATCTTCTGTAACCACATTGCTCCTGTAAAAACCGCAACTGTTATTATGAAATAATCTTTAACCCAGAAAACAGTGGCTTGCCAACACTAAATTAGTAAATCCAAAGTAATAACACCAAAGAGAAAAGAGACAACTGCTTATGCCTATTCAAGGCAATATATTCCTTTGGCTTCACAGCCTTATCTCGTAGGAAAGAGAGGAAAAGATGGATAAACAAATACAGGCAATGCCGGCAAAGTGCATATATCAATTACATGCTTCCTTCCTTCCAAGCAAATAAGCATAACTGACTTCAAGGTCAGAAGTCATAGTTCAAACTTAAAAGTCAATAAATTTGTAGATAACCACATTAAACAAAAACTGTGACAGACACTAAACAAGAAACCATTTATGCAAAGCTAACTATGTATTCATGTTCAACAGGTTGTTTTCATGAGTGAGACCACTAACCTACTCACAAAAAAGTAACCTTGAAAGTAACAAACACTATATACACCACAAAACACCGACTCTAAAATTTGATGCAAAATTATATCACTTTAATATGGTAACTTTGTGTTTGACCTCCGAATTCAAGTACAGCCTTTTTTACAAACAGCAGGAGTAAATAGCAAAAAGGCAACAAGAATGTAAAGAAGAAAATAAAAAGACAAAACTTATCAAACTTTTAATACAGTAGTATTTTTTTGTTCTTTAGATAAAGTTCCATGTTGATGCAGTCATAAAGATGTTGATAAACTTTTAATACAGTAGTATTAAAACTTATCAAACTTTTAATTACACATGTTGATGCGGTCATAAAGATGTATGGTTTTTGTAGAAAGTCAGCTACATAGGTTTTGATTAGTTTGGAAACTTAAACTTAAACTTATTGACACGTCTAAAGTTTCGCTGAACAACATTCATAATAAACCTGTACTCAAATATCAGCATAATCCTACAATATTGATTCATTGATTGATAGTTTACCGGTCACAACTTAGAGCTCAAAACACCATATGAACTATACATAGAAGATGTATTCCTAAATCCTGATATCTAATTATCTATTTTTTAGCATAAACTTGGATAAACAGTTCGTCTGAGTTTCATACTGACTTCAACAAAGCTGACTAGCAACGGGAAAGCTGGAGTTAACAATTTACCTTTTCTTTGGACCTGATTAATGAGACTCTTACTCCAATATCACATAGCTTGAAGACTTTTACCTCTAGCAATATATATATATATATATATATATATTTCCCTTATAATGCAAACTGACTTAAGTAATTAAGAACTTGAAAAGTCTAAAATACCCTTAAAGAATTTCAGCCCCAAAAATGTCACACTCACACATACAGCATCCCCTGAAACCCTTTTCTCACACAAAATTCCACCCAAAGCCATCCCCAAATTCGATGACGGCGGCGGCCGGCCATCATCTTCACCTCTATCCACTGCGTCACCGTCATCTCCATCCCCATCCATCTCGATCTGCATCTCCGGTTTGATGTTGCTGCTTCGTCGTCGTCTTCTTTTCTTTTTTCATATAATTCACATTTTTTTTATATCAAATATTCTACAAGTATTTAACCCCTATCACGACAATTATCAATTCATTCATCTCAGTCAACACAAAGTCATGATTGCAATCACGGTTGATGTTGTTTTCTCTAACAGGTTAGACCTTAATTTCTAAATCCTTCATCAATTTTCAACATTTGATTCATTATTTGTATAATCAAACAAATGTCAAAATAATTTTTGTAAAGATTTAAATATCTTTTGTCGTTGAAAGTAGTGTTTAATGTTTAATATATGGTAGAATTTGTTGATTTTCAGTAATTGATCTTTTATGTGTTGAAACTTCTAATATCGAGTCTTTTTTCTATTTAGATTTATTATTTGTTTGGGACCGTAGCATCAACAACGGAAGGATTTTTGAATAATGAACAGAGGAACGTTTTGAACTATGAAACTAGAGCTGAAAAGTAGGTATACTTCAGTATTTCACGAACCATAAACTATGGCTGTCTTGAAACTTTGATTTTGAAATTTGCTTGTGTATGTGATAATTGTTTTTGGACCTCATAAATTTGGCTGTGAATGGAACCAACATTAATATTCAACTTTCTGAAACTCGAGCGAGCTTTTTTTATATGCTTTGGCTACTTTTTTGCAGGATCTTTAGGTTTGGATTTGAGAACTCAAGAAGGCTTCAAGAATTGTTAAGTGTCTCCTACATCTTCAAGTTAAAATTGTTAAGTGTATCCTACATATTCACCATTGTTTCATTATAGATACAATGGTCTTAGTTCCTTATGAATGGGGTGAGGACAGGAGCAGTCATAACTCATAAACAGTTTATGATTTTTCAATTGGGTTTATGGCATACAAATGTAACCACCTATGACCAAATGGTTATGTAATGTAGTGACCTATTCATGTGGCTATGTAATGTATGCACTTATGTTTTCTTGGCTATACTATGTAAAATATGTACGGACTTTACATAGTATAGCCAAAAAAAATACATAGGTTCTTACATTGATTGACCCAAATAAAAAGAACCTTACATAGTATAGCCAACAAAAAAATAGGTGCAAACATTACATAGCCACCTGAATAGGTCACTACATTACATAACCATTTGGTCATAGGTGGTTACATTTGTATGCCATTATCCCTTTTCAATTTATAAGTTTTTTGAGTTTTATCCATAACCAAGTTGTTCATCTTACTTCGGAAGAATATGTAACCAACTTTTCATACTACTAGTAAAAAGAAATCATTTCATACTACAAAGGCAAAAAAAAATCGGTTGCTATTATTTAGTAGATATACTACTAATTGTTTTCATGTAAATGATTATGAATAACAATGACTTAAAAACCAAATGCCATTGTACAATGTACAGATTCAAATAGCATTCATGCTGATCCAAATCATGATACTGGAAGTATTAAGAGATGGATTGTGATGTGCTTGAACTACAAGAGACAGTTGGCCGTCTCCCATCTCTGTAGGCTCTCATTCATACTTGATATTTTAATGCTGATGTGTTTGAACTACGTATATAGTATGAAGTTGTAAATACATAAAGGACATGGTTTACCCGTTTATTCATGTAAGATGACTTTTGATAAATGCTAACTCAACTCTTTTGTTCTTATAAGTCATTTGGAGGAAGGTTCTTCAAGTAAGTTGGACTTGGACACTAAGTGTTAAAATGTCTTTCAATACTTTGTTTTATTGCACATATTGTGCTTGGATTAATGTCGATTGTTCATCTATAAAAAGGATTTATGTTGCTTAAAATGCAATTAATATGTCCTTTAGCTATTGGTTTCTGTTTGATTACAGATGCGGCTTGGCTTCCGGTTATGGATTATATGTCCCTTAGATATGATGTATTATAATCTATTAAGACCAGCAACTACTAATTTTGTCGAAAGTGAGATATTAGTGAGATTTTCGTTACACGGTACGTGTATTTTACTATATACAATTCATAAGTTTGATCGTACATTCACATGACAACACACCGTCACACTTAACCACCACGTTTTAAGAAGTACCGCCGCAACGCGCGGGTACTCCTCTCTCTCTCTCTCTTTCTATATATATATATATATATATTCTCCAACCAATTCAGCCTATAAAGTTTTTTGGTCATTTTATATATCGATTACCTAATAGAAAATAATTTTTCAAAAACTCAAATATTCAATTATTTGATTGTTACAACTTAAACCTTATATACAATCCATTTTAATACGGCTAGTTATATGATCTAGAGTAGTCAGTTATTACTTTCAGTAAACAGATCCAAACAACCCCTTGACAAGATATTTGTAGAAAATTAAAATTATATAAGATTCTACCAATCTATAAGAGAAACATCGCATACAAGGTAATCTAACCTGCCACTAAGCTGAGGTGGAAAAAGAAGACCAGTTGTTGTCTCGGGACCAGTTTTCGACCGTGGAAAATTCCCTCTTGCAGTTTTTCCACGAGGATGAGAAGGTACCAGTTCTTTGGGATCTCTTTTGCGTGATGCATTCTGAGCCATGGCAGCTGCAACACGAGAAGTGTGGTCATAGCTTCCACTCGCATCGGATGGCAAAGAAGGTGATCCCAAGAGGAATGATGCATCAGGTAATTTAAGAGTAGAAGGCTTTGAGCTCTTTACAGTGCTGTCCGACTGTTGGACTTGGAAACTTGTTGACTTCCTACTACATATAGAAACCAATGAGACATACATATAAATGTATATAATACAGATATAGAAATTAGATATACATATATTATTACAAAGCCTGTTTCGTCTAAAATACCCACATAATTTTCGATTGTGTATTTTTTTGGTCCCTTTTGGACCATCGTACTTTCTCAAGCGTCCCTTCCAAGTCAAAAAAAATCTGGTTTTAAAACATTAAAAATTTCTAAGCGATAGATGTCAACGACAAATTAAGACTAATGCAAAACATAAATTCTGTTTATTTTTCTTTATTTTTATTTGAGATAATGGCACCGGAGTGTAACCAACTATTACCAAAAGGTTATGTAATGTAACCAACTACTCGACTAGCTATGTAGTGTAACCACCTTTGTTTTTTGGGTTATGCCATGTAAGTTACCGGCTACTTCAAGTTTCCATCCGGTTAAGCCAAAAATAAAGTTAGGGATAATGGCACCGGAGTGTAACCAACTATGACCAAAAGGTTAAGTAGTGTAACCAACTATGACCAAAAGGTTATGTAATGTAGTGAACTACTCGACTAGCTATGTAGTGTAACCACCTTTGTAATTCCACTAACAAAAATAAAGTTATTGAATTATTCATTTCTTTTGCTTCTTTTATCTTCTTCATTTCATCATACGGAGTATGCAACACAACCCAAAATGAGAATCTAAACCCATATATATTAACCCACCCAATTTATCATATCATCATCAATCAATATATCTTATCTATCACTATACATCTATATCTATATCTATATAAATTTCTCCTTCACCGTTGTAGACAAATGGTTTCACCACGCCGATTCATTCTATAATATTAATCACCACACTATACCATGATCAGACACATGGGTTTTGCTTTATTGGATTCCACAACTATTGTTAAAGATCTGAATGGCAATGGCTCAACGAAGGATTCAAAAGCTCAAAAAAAGTCCAATCATGTCGCTGGAATCTGCTGATGTTCTAACTGTTGCCGGAATCTGATGTTGTCACCATCTATTTGATAAATATCCAACTATTAATCTAGACATTTACACACAAATTTGATTTCTCAATAAAACCTACAAATCTTCAAACTTAGACCGATAGAAAAGAGAGTTCGCTTATTGCCGGAATCTTCAAAATCAAAATCATCGCTACCATGATCAATGTGGTGTATTTGATAGAGAAAAGAGGTGTGTGTATATATATATAATTGTATATATATAATAATTAGAAATATATATATTCTTAATATATGTGTCATGTGGCCCTTTTTCTTAATAAAAAAATCAAATAAAAATGAAAGTGGTAACCGACAACTTGTTTCCCATCCGGTTGCTTAAATTATATAACCCAACAAACAAAGCTGGTTACACTATTAGCTAGTCGAGTAATTGATTACATTAGATAACCTTTTGGTCACTGGTTACACTCCGTTGCCATTATTCCTTTTTATTTTTGGTAACCTTAAACAAAAAGATTTAGCTATTCAGCAAGCGAATGACATAAAAATAAAATAAAAAATATACAGAAAATTAATTCATAAGGGAAGGTAGAACCCTAATTTAATTAAACCAAAAACGATTAAAAAAATAAATAAATAAATAAATAATACTATCTCTCTCTCTCTCCCTCTCATAAGAAGAAAAATGATAAAATAAAAAATAAAAAATAAAAATAACCCTAATTCATAAGAAGAAAAAGAAGAACTTACTGGGTGGTGGGATGAGGAAGATTAGAACTTAGATCATTTTTGTGTGAAATTACAACATCGCCCCTGTTGGTGTTGTTACGACCAGGTTGTTGTGCTTCTTCTTCATCCGATGAGGCATCGTAATCCACCAGCGACATCTCTCTCTCCCTCTCTCTTCCCCCTATCTCTTCTGCATTAAATGTTTAATTAAGTTTCATATTTAGTCCTTTCAGTTTAAATATTTCTTCTTGTCTAAATCTATCTTTCTATACTAATTAGGGATGAGATCAGTACGGAACCGAACCATACTCGATCGAATTTGGACAAGAGTAAGAACCGAACACTGTACCAAAATTTTCGGTACGGTATCAGTTCAAAACCGGTATAGGTACCGGTATTCTCGGGAGTACCGCTTAAATACCGAAATGTGTCGTTTGGTCTTAGTTTTCATCACGACAAGTTGTTCGTGGAACTTCCAATAGGATTTATTGTAGTTCTTTTGGTTTAAAAATAAACTAATTGTTGTTTGTATTTTTATGAATAATTATTGTTAACAATATTGAATATATTCGTTATTACTTAGTGGTATGCATGTTGCTCTTCGTAATATACTGTAAATGAGATGCCTATTTGCTATGCATGAACTGTTAGAATATATGAACATAAACATACAAGATCACGAATAAGCGCAACGGAAGTAGTCGAAACATATATGCAATCACATTAATTAACAAAGAGAGAATTTAGACGTGTACCTTATATGCAAAGATCCAATTGAGATAATAATAATAAGATTATTATTAATGCTTAGGGTTTAAAGCAAAACCCCTCCACGATTGCACACTAGACACCCCGAATAATGTATGCTAGTACCCCGATCACGAACCTAAACAACCCTTTGTTTAATAACCCTTAAACTAAAGTCGAAAACCGAAAAACCCTTTTGAGAGGGTGTTTCGACCGAACTAAAGAAAGAGGGACAGAGGAGAATTGTTTGTGAATTGAATGAATAAAAAACCTATGAATTAGCCCTTGTATTTATAGGGTAATTTTAGGTTATCAATAACTTGGAAACTAAGCAACATTGTAACACCCCAACTAAGGCGGAACAATGAGATGTACAGAAAGTCGAGTATTCAAAACAAAGGATTATAAATAACATTCACCATAGTTTTGTTGGATAAAAGAATTTACAAAAGTACAAGCATGTGAACCAATTTCCAAGTATAAATGCGTCCACCGTACTTGAATATTAAGTTCACGAAACAAATAACAAGCACATGAAGTAGTATACTACAATGATCAAGGCGGATTCCATTGCCTATCACAAGGTTTGATCTTTGACTCCAAAGGGCAATGCAAATAATCATGAAGCATATAAATCCTCAATGCTTAAGCTTATTTCCTGAAAAGCATGAAGAAAAAGTGTCAACTACGAAAACGTAGTTGGTGAGTGCATAGGTTTTATATAAATCTTGGTACATCACCATTTTAATACTTAGAAAAACTGATTACTATTACATTTCGAAATATCCAAACCATATGATCGACAAAATTTTCATATCATGTTATCAAGTTTCCGTATACCATAATGTCATATCAAGACTTTGGAAAAATCCACAGTAAAATGTCAGGTTCTCGTTTATCAGATCATCATGAGAGAAAAAGTATATATATCGATTACTCATATATCATACCAAAATCATTCGGTTACCAAAATCATTTCAATATCACCAATTTCAACGTCTTTCAAGATATCATATGAGGGACGATACCCAATCCGTATGTTCAAACAATTTCCAATTATCAACAATATTAATATCAATTTCGCTTAACCACAAGGCATAATTCGATGTCAAATTTCATTTAGCCACAAAGGCATAATTTACATAATTTTGATGAGTAAATGCTTGAGCCACTACTACTACCATTTTATTCAAGTCCGATTACAATCCAATAATTCAATTCATAGCACAAGCTGTCAATCAAGTGCCGTAATAATAATTACAATAATGATAATGGGTCGTGCCATGGAGACGCCCGATTATCTTAAGGTAGTTAGAACACCCGGGGGCCAGACTAGAAGTGGAGGTTGTCACGAAGGCAGCCAACCTTCCAACGGTACGCTTTGGGTGGGCGGACGAAACCTAGTTGCGCAACTAACTAACTACAGGCCTCCACTTTCGGAGTAAATAGTAGTGTACCGAACGCCGCGGTTTGACAGAACTCAAGCTCATCACATAAATCCTTTATTATCATTTCATACTCATATATCAAGAATCATTTCATATAACAAACTCTCTTTCAAGAAACATTGCATATATAGAAAGTAGTTTCATTTATCATGCTTTTCACCCCGAAAGTAAAACACATAAAAGAGTTTGAAAGGGGGCTATGACTCACCTTGATATGCCGCATATTATACTCATCTATCCAAAATGGGTACTTCCCATCTATAGCTTCCTTGACCATATATCCATTAAGTTCCTCCATCATATTTCAAGCCAAGACTATCCCTACGATAGGACTAATACACGTAAGTTCCTATCTTAAGCCATCACTTAGAAATGCCACTTTCATTATGTTGCTATCAATTGTGGAATCCAAGTATATTGCCAACATTCGCATTGTTTTGGTTGTAGCGATTGATGGTGTAAAAGGTTACTTTAATGACATGCGTAGTTATAAGTTGTTAGATTTTTGGTAACTTGGCTTCATTTGTGGTTTCACTTGGCATCTTAGGTTATCATATAGAAATATCATCTTAAGTTATGTTATCCTTATTCATCATTTGTTGTATAACCGATTTTAGCGTGAATTAACATTTGTGAGATCAATATATATAGCTTGGTTAACATAATTACTTATGTCACTCTCACTTAATTATATTTGTTTTATTTTGATTACACTTATCTCATGAAATTCGTCTAAGGGTTATGGGCCATTATCAATTGGGCCAAAATGTGATGAGTTTTTAAGTGACTTGGGCTTAATTTATTTATTGGGCTTAACCTTAATTGGGTTATGTGCTTAATGGGTTATATTGGTTATTGGGCTTTATGGTTTGTTGGGCCAAGTGGGCCTACTGATTTATGGTTCTATGGGTTTAGTATTTGGGCCGGGTTAGCCCATTATGGTCTTTAGTGCATCTTTTAGCCCACTATACAAATGGTTAGTTTCCTTTCAAATTTTCTGTTTTTAATTCAGATTTTTATGAAATGTTGGCTACCAATTTGGGGTCAAGCCGAATTATTTGGACCTTCATGATTTTTACACAGTGACTTATATGTATCTAGTATTTTTGTGAATTTTTGGTGAATTTTTAAATGATGTTTGGTGTCCGTAAAAATTATCCAAACACAAACTGTCCCGAATGGCCACTGCTTGCGACATCAGAAGTTTTATAAAAGTTCTTGATGTTCTGATTGTTAGAAAAATCCCATGATTTTATTTTAAGTTCACAACACATTGAAATTTCTTTCCACCAAGTATGACCTCCTGGAACTTTATGGATTAGGAGATACAAATTGTTAAAGTTTATAAAATATTCATACAAAATTACAGTTTTGACCAGTTTTAGTAGAAAAATCATATCTTTCGTTTGGTTCAGTATTTTTGAGTAATTCCAGTTGGAGGTTAATCTTAACTCATTTTTCTACAACTTTTATTTTGAAAGTTTTGCTTGAAAATGTCCTCACATGTTCTGTTTACCCGTTCTAAGACAGGAGACCAATTCTGTCAGAATGTTTATTGGTTATATCAACTCACCAATGGTTTTGTTTGCTTGCTTTAACCTCTAGATTCCCACTAACAAAATTATTACTTTATTTTGTATCTCTTAATATCAAATATGCAGATTTCAATCAAATTTCAAGTTCATCAATCATCCTTAAAAGATCCATCTCAAGTCCCATATCAAAAATCAAATTAAACTAGTGCAAATCTAAGCATGCATGTAATCATCTCATCATATTAACAACAAATCTTTATCCATCTTCAATTCATCAACTTAAAAACATATTTTTATGAAAAACTCCAGAAATATATTCATCAAAATATATAAAAATATGACCATATTTCATAGGAAAATCACTTTAAAAGTTATTTAATCTATAACAACACTTTTGGGTCTTAAACTTGTTGAATCCTTGAATCTTTCTTCTAGATTTCAACATGCATGAGCATGAGGAAGAAGATTCTATCAACTTGCCTTCATCAAGTGTGTTTTTCAAAGAAAACATGAAGAAAATATAACCTTTTTGATAAAGATCTTTGAGTATAAGTAAGAACAAGATAGATTAAACAAAGAGATGAAGATTTATACCCTTGATGAACTCGGATTTGAAAGTGTTTTTGGGCAGAAATTTCGTGACCCATAAAAGCCTCATATAACCCTTAATCT
Source organism: Erigeron canadensis (assembly GCF_010389155.1). Lineage (NCBI taxonomy): Eukaryota > Viridiplantae > Streptophyta > Magnoliopsida > Asterales > Asteraceae > Erigeron > Erigeron canadensis. The sequence goes on from NC_057769.1 coordinate 17,257,918, forward strand.
TGTCTTGAAACAACCCTTAAATGTATCTTGAATCAACCCTTGATTAATTTAGTATAAACCCTTATTATTACTATAACTTTTAGATTGATTTTTCTTGCCTTTTTGTTGGTTATTGGAGCCGAATTGGAGAGGGAGAAGAGAGGAGAAAGTGCAGAAAATTTTGAGAGAAAGATGAGAGGTATGTGAGAGAGAAGGCATAGGGAAGTGACGGAGTGAAAGAGTGTGGGGGGAACATATGTCTTGGGAGTTTATCAAGCATGGGTCTAGGGAGTTTCAAGGATAAAAATGTAATAAAAATTCAAATTGTGTGAGTGTATGTGTGGTGTGTATGTGCCGTGGGTGTGTGTGTGTGTTGTAGCAAAACACATAAATTTCTTCTTTTGTTAAATATAGTGTAAGTATACATGTGTATGTATATATTTAGATGGGTATTTGATTTATAGGTGGATCAAGTAATTATTCGTTCATATAACTAGTTAATTGGGTCCAAGTGTTATATATGTGTGTCGTTTATATATATGTATGTATATATAGTTTTCATGTCTCAAATTGTTATTTAACTCTTTATTTATAATCTTTGCATTTTTATTAGACATACATATATTACTTGTTATTATTCAACTCTTTTCTATGCATAAGATTTATAAATTAAAATTTTTGGTTCATTGACATTTTGTCAAGTTCAATTAGAACTAATTATAGTATGAGATTTTCTTGAATGATTATAGTTTTTGTTTATGGCATTTCTAAGGCATTTCACTGTACTAGAGGGCAATTATCACTATGCCCTAAATGTCTAGAAGGCAATACTCTTAATAAACTTCTAGGGATAGATACCTAGATGATTATAACTAAGTTGTCCTAGTCGGGAATTGAGGGTTGTTACATCATTACCCCTTTAACATCAACTTCGTCCTCGAAGTTTGCTTGTTCACACGGTGATAAAATGAATACATTGACGATAAGGATAGCTTCACGGAGTCGTACAAATGTGAGAGTTCATATAGGTTTTATCACGACCCTTTTTGTTACTTACAAGCTTTTGATCTCCGTAGTTGGGGGCATCTCTTGCTTGGTGCCCTAACATTTCTCGTGTTTAGAAATTTCGAAAAGAAAAAGGTTACGAATGTTGCTCACTTCTTGAGACGACTAGAGATTAATCGTATCTAATTGTTGTGGACTGTCTATATTGCCTAGATCAATACTAAATAATGGGATGATCATAGGAATGTCAATACGGAGGTGTAAAATGAACGAACGGTTCGTAACGTGAGTTATAACAAAAATAGTAAGAGGCGTTGGGATATCAATCGTTGGTGGCCACTCATTTCTCTTGATCAAACTAATTAATATATTACTTTAATATATCAATTGTTATTATCGAGTTACCGTGTCATTTCGTGTGACCCCGTAGGCTTAAATTATTGCCGGACATGCGACTTATAATAATATGATCATATGCCAACAGCTCCTACTTGAGCATGTTACTATAAACGCAATAACATTGGTTGGCGTCTAGCAACACTCCAATGCTCCCGGAAATATTTAAGAATAGATTCTTAAAATTGCCAAGTTGAAATGATTTAGTCTTTAATATCCATTTGTTTAGATACCCTTGTTAATTATGAATATGGATCAATGTCATTTCATAATTTAACGATTATGTTTCTCATTTCTACAATTAATCAAGATTACCAAATTAGTCAAGACTCCTCTTGAGTTCATTTGGGTACGACCATACAAACATCTTAATTAATTAATGAGGGGCCCAAATGGTATCATACTTCAGTTGCAAATTGAAGGAACAAATCCTGTATTGACTACAAGTGTTTGGCCATGTCGTTTCTTAACATTTCTGAAAATAGCCCTTTATTACTGCCTTGTTCAGGACAGTAGGAACTATATCAAGAAATGCAATCCACACATGCATAACTCACTTGTATCTCAAGTCAAAGGATAAATAAAGTAACCATTTCACGAATTTTATTTAATGACGCCGATCCATAAAATGATAATTCGTTCTATGGGGTAAGTCTAATATTCACCATTTGAATATCATGTGAGTTTGGTACGATCCACCATCTTCAAAATATTCCCTTAAATATTTTCACCAATCTCTCACAATTGTCTTACTTTAATCATATTCCCATATAATTAATCGACAATAGACATTTTGAATATTCAACTAATATTCATTGATTTAAACATGCAAATATAGGACACAATTATTATAAAAATGAAACCACTTATACCACGTATAAAAAATTCATTTATTGAAAATAACAATTGTTTAACATCCCATTATCCAAATACTAATCACAGATTTACATGAAATAACTTAGCAATATCTAAGACCTAAGCCTTCTGCATGCTTGTTGAGCTTTCCCTTCGACAATGCCTTTGTAAAAGGATCTGCCAAGTTATTATCTGTGTAAACTTTGAGTAAATTGATTTCACGTGATTCGATTTACTCTCGAACATAGTGATATCTCCTTTGGTAATGTCTGGCACCTTTTTGAACCCCAGGTTCATTGGCAATGACAATTGCTCCAGAATTATCACAGTACAGATCCATAGGTGTATTATTTGATGGCATCACATCAAGCCCAGAAATAAACTTTCTGATCCAAACAGCTTCCGTTGCTGCATCCGAAGCAACTATGTACTCAGACTCTGTAGCAGACATAGCAACGGTAGATTGCTTCTTGCTCTTCCAATCTACTGCTCCTCCATTTAGAATGAAGACATACCCTGACCGAGACTTGGTATCATCCTTATCAGTCTGAAATCCAGCATCACAGTATCCAGTGACTTTAAGCTCTTGATCTGGATTTCCTCCATACACCAAAAACAATTCTTTAGTAGCACGCATGTACTTTAGAATGTTTTTCACAACAGTCCAATGATCCTCTCCGGGATTTTGCTGATATCGGCTTACAATATTTTGCGCGAACGCAATGTCAGGTCTAGTGCATCTAACCGCATACATGATAGAACCCACTGCCGAAGCATAAGGAACTCTCTTCATACGCTCCACCTCTTCAGGTGTAGAAGCACCATTCTTGTTGGATAAATTAAGTCCTTCTTGCATAGGTAAGTTTCCACGCTTAGAATTTTCCATCTTGAATCTCTTCAAGATTTTATCTATATACGCACTTTGACTCAATCCGATCAACCGATTACTTCTATCTCTATAGATTTTGATTCCAAGTATGAATGCTGCTTCACCCAAGTCTTTCATAGCAAAACACTTTCCAAGATAAGATTTAACGTCTTTCAACATTGGAATGTGATTTCCTATTATTAATATGTCATCGACATACAAGACAAGGAAAGTAACATTACTCCCACTAGCTCTGCGATATACACATGGCTCATCAGGATTCTGAACAAAATCAAACTTTTTGATTTCTTCATCAAACCTTTTACTCCAACTTCTTGATGCTTGCTTTAGTCCATAAATGGACCTTTGAAGCATGCATACTTTGTTGGGATGTTTTGGATCGACAAAACCTTCAGGTTGCTCCATATAGACTTCCTCGTCTAGAAAACCATTCAGAGAAGCGGTTTTGACATCCATTTGTCATATCTCAAAGTCATAGTACGCCGCTATGGCTAAGATGATCCTAATAGCTCTAATGTCTGCAACCGGAGAAAAGGTTTCCTCATAATCAATTCCAAAGAGTTGAGTATAACCTTTCGCCACAAGACGAGCTTTATAGGTGTGTATATTTCCATCCATGTCGGTCTTCTTCTTGAAGATCCATTTACACCCAACGGTTCTACCATTTGGTGGAAGATCAACCAAGCTCCAGACTTGATTGTCTTTCATGGATTTCATTTCCACATTCGCAGCTTCAAGCCATTTTTCAGATTCCAGATCTGATAATACAGCATTGAAATTAGGAGGTTCATTCAAATCTCCTACCACGTGTTGTTCAGACTTAATCATAAGATTTAATCTTTCACGAGCACGTATAGTCCTTGAGGACTTACGAAGTGGAATCGCTTCATCTTCAACTTGAAGTTCATCTTGAGATTCATCTCTTTGAACATTCCCCCCCCCCCCAAGTTGAAGATTCTTGTATCTTTAGAAGTTGACACATCTTCTTGATGCTCATCAAGTTCAACAATCCTCCCACTGTCTTCTTGAGATATGAGTTTCTTTTCAAAGAACTCAGCATATCGATGAACCTTGACAATGTTTTCCGTAGGAAAGTAGAAGTAGTAACCCATCGTTTCCTTTAGGTATCCTACAAAGATGCACTTGACAGATCTAGGAGCAAGCTTGTCAGACGTATCTCGTTTCACGAGCGCCTCACATCCCCAGACCTTTAAGTAAGACAATTGAGGAACACTCCCATGCCACAATTCATGCGGTGTCTTGTCAACTTTCTTAGTTGGAACCATATTGAGAATGCGAACAGCAGTCTCAAGGGCATAAATCCCAAATGAAAAAGGAAGAGTCGTATGAATCATCATCGATCGAACCATTTCCAACAAGGTTCGATTCCTCCTCTCCGAAACACCATTGTGTTGAGGAGTATATGGAGGAGTAAGCTGTTGAACTATTCCACAAGCTTTAAGATAATCCTTAAACTCTTGACTCAAGTATTCACCACCTCGATCCGAACGGAGGATCTTGATGGTTTTACCGAGTTGATTATCCACTTCACTTTTAAATTCCTTGAATGTTTCAAAGACTTCATGTTTATGCTTAATCAAGTAAACATAACCATAACGACTGAAATCATCCGTAAAAGTGACGAAATAGCTAGCACCTTTCCTTGACACATGTCTAAATGGGCCACATACATCCGAATGTATCAGTCCAAGTAGATCTTTAGCCCTTCCGGTTTATTTGGAAAAGGTTTCCTTGTCATTTTGCCAGAAACACAAGACACGCATTTTTCAAATGATTCATCATTTGATTGCAAGACACCGTCCCTTTGAAGTCTTTCAATGCGTTTCTTGCCAACATGAGCAAGCCGACAATGCCAAAGATAAGTCGAGTCCAAGGTGGACTTGACTCGTTTGCTAACTTGATACATTGAATTATCCTTTGAATCACAACCACGCATATCAATTTTATAAATACCATCACAAGCAATAGCATCAAAATAATGAACATTATTTCGAGAAACTGAAATTCCAATATCATTAAAGACATTAACGTAACCGTTTTTTTTCAACAAAGAAACTGAAATAACACCTCTAGTAATAGAAGGTGCATAATGACAATCGTTCAAGACAATTATTAAACCACTAGGTAAAACCAAATGATAATCGCTGATCTCTTCCACAGCTGCAGGTAGGCCATTTCCCACGAACAGTTGTAAAGATCCCGGCTTCAGTTTCTTTCCTTTTCTAAGCCCCTGTAAAGAATTACAGATATGAGTACCACACCCAGTGTCGTAAACCCATGAATTCCGCTTAGAAAATGAATATAATTCAATGGTGAAGAATATACCTGAAGTCCCGGACGTACCGGGCTGCTTCTTCTTCAACTCAGCAAGATACTTGGGACAATTTCGCTTCCAATGACCCACTTCATTACAATGGAAACAAGGTAGGTTCTTAGCGGAATGTTCCTTCTTCGCCGGAGGGGTCTTCTTAGGTTTAGGAGCAGCAACTTGCTTTCCTTTACCGTCAACCTTGCCCTTTCCCTTCGGTTGTTTGCCTTTTTGGACCTTACCCCCCTTTATCATGAGACAATTGGGAGTAGCAGTTTTCTTTGGTAACTTCTTTTCAAATTCAACAGCCATTGCAAGAAGTTCCGGAACGGTTTTATCCATGCTATGCATAGTATAATTGCGTCCGAATTCTTCAAAATCTTTAGATAAGGACTTGAGAATCAAACCAATTTGTACTTGCTTTGCATAAGGAAATTTCAACCTTTTCAACTGCTCAAAGTATCCTCTCATCTTAAGGATATGAGCGCTCACCGGTGTTCCTTGTTCATGTCGCAAGTCATGGAGTACATCGATAAGATCGTATAAGTCCACGCCAGCTTGCTTCTCGAACATAGACTTGAGTTCAGTAAGCATATCACACGGAAATGAATGCTCAATTGCTTTTGTAGGTCAGCATTCATGCTTCCCAGCATCAGACAAGCGACTTCATTATGTCTATCATATGCAGCCGCATATTCCGCTAATACTTCAGTAGAAGCATTGGCAGCAGGAGCAATGGGTCTTGGCTCTTCAAGGACTTGGTACTTTCTCTCAGCTCTCTAAACACCATTCTGTGACGATACCAATCATTGAAATTCGGTCCAGAAAGCTTTTCCTTTCCAACATCAGCCTGAACGCCGATTGATGTATGTTTTGAGTGGTATTGATTGTTGCCTCAACCGACAACCGTTACTTCTATCTCTATTCGATAATTATCCTTAAGAAATGTAATTTTACCCTTGTTAAATTCATCTAACAAATTACTTTCACTAAGGCTAGGATCCAACGTCTTTCAACATTGGAATGTGATTTCCTATTATTAATATGTCATCGACATACAAGACAAGGAAGTAACATTACTCCCACTAGCTCTGCGATATTACATGGCTCATCAGGATTCTGAACAAATCAAACTTTTGATTCTTCATCAAACCTTTTATTCCAACTTCTTGATGCTTGCTTTAGTCCATAAATGGACCTTTGAAGCTTGCATACTTTGTTGGATGTTTGGATCGACAAACCTTCAGGTTGGCCATATAGACTTCCTCGTCTAGAAAACCATTGAAAGCGGTTTTGACATCCATTGCCATATCTCAAGTCTAGTACGCCGCTATGCTAAGATGATCTAATAGCTCTAATGTCTGCAACCGGAGAAAAGGTTTCCTCATAATCAACTCCAAAGAGTTGAGTATAACCTTTCGCCACAAGACGAGCTTTATAGGGTGTATATTTCCATCCATGTCGGTCTTCTTCTTGAAGATCCATTTACACCAACGGTTCTACCATTTGGTGAAGATCAACCAAGCTCCAGACTTGATTGTCTTTCATGGATTTCATTTCCACATTCGCAGCTTCAAGCCATTTTCAGATTCGGATCTGATAATACAGCATTGAAATTAGGAGGTTCATTCAAATCTCCTACCACGTGTTGTTCAGACTCAATCATAAGATTTAATCTTTCACGAGCACGTATAGTCCTTGAGGACTTACGAAGTGGAATCGCTTCATCTTCAACTTGAAGTCATCTTGAGATTCATCTCTTTGAACATTCCCCCCCCCCCAAGTTGAAGATTAGTATCTTTAGAAGTTGACACATCTTCTTGATGCTCATCAAGTTCAACAATCCTCCCACTGTCTTTGAGATATGAGTTTCTTTTCAAAGAACTCAGCATATCGATGAACTTGACAATGTTTTCCGTAGGAAAGTAGAAGTAGTAACCCATCGTTTCCTTTGGGTATCCTACAAAGATGCACTTGACAGATCTAGGAGCAAGCTTGTCAGACGTATCTCGTTTCACGAGCGCCTCACATCCCCAGACCTTTAAGTAAGACAATTGAGGAACACTCCCATGCCACAATTCATGCGGTGTCTTGTCAACTTTCTTAGTTGGAACCATATTGAGAATGCGAACAGCAGTCTCAAGGGCATAAATCCCAAAATGAAAAAGGAAGAGTCGTATGAATCATCATCGATCGAACCATTTCCAACAAGGTTCGATTCCTCCTCTCCGAAACACCATTGTGTTGAGGAGTATATGGAGGAGTAAGCTGTTGAACTATTCCACAAGCTTTAAGATAATCCTTAAACTCTTGACTCAAGTATTCACCACCTCGATCCGAACGGAGGATCTTGATGGTTTTACCGAGTTGATTATCCACTTCACTTTTAAATTCCTTGAATGTTTCAAAGACTTCATGTTTATGCTTAATCAAGTAAACATAACCATAACGACTGAAATCATCCGTAAAAGTGACGAAATAGCTAGCACCTTTCCTTGACACATGTCTAAATGGGCCACATACATCCGAATGTATCAGTCCAAGTAGATCTTTAGCCCTTTCCGGTTTATTTGGAAAAGGTTTCCTTGTCATTTTGCCAGAAACACAAGACATGCATTTTTCAAATGATTCATCATTTGATTGCAAGACACCGTCCCTTTGAAGTCTTTCAATGCGTTTCTTGCCAACATGAGCAAGCCGACAATGCTAAAGATAAGTCGAGTCCAAGGTGGACTTGACTCGTTTGCTAACTTGATACATTGAATTATCCTTTGAATCACAACCACGCATATCAATTTTATAAATACCATCACAAGCAATAGCATCAAAATAATGAACATTATTTCGAGAAACTTTAAATTCCAATATCATTAAAGACATTAACGTAACCGTTTTTTTTCAACAAAGAAACTGAAATAACACCTCTAGTAATAGAAGGTGCATAATGACAATCGTTCAAGACAATTATTAAACCACTAGGTAAAACCAAATGATAATCGCTGATCTCTTCCACAGCTGCAGGTAGGCCATTTCCCACGAACAGTTGTAAAGATCCCGGCTTCAGTTTCTTTCCTTTTTCTAAGCCCCTGTAAAGAATTACAGATATGAGTACCACACCCAGTGTCGTAAACCCATGAATTCCGCTTAGAAAATGAATATAATTCAATGGTGAAGAATATACCTGAAGTCCCGGACGTACCGGGCTGCTTCTTCTTCAACTCAGCAAGATACTTGGGACAATTTCGCTTCCAATGACCCACTTCATTACAATGGAAACAAGGTAGGTTCTTAGCGGAATGTTCCTTCTTCGCCGGAGGGGTCTTCTTAGGTTTAGGAGCAGCAACTTGCTTTCCTTTACCGTCACCTTGCCCTTTCCCTTCGGTTGTTTGCCTTTTTGGACCTTACCCCCTTTATCATGAGACAATTGGAGTAGCAGTTTTCTTTGGTAACTTCTTTTCAAATTCAACAGCCATTGCAAGAAGTTCCGGAACGGTTTTATCCATGCTATGCATAGTATAATTGCGTCCGAATTCTTCAAAATCTTTAGATAAGGACTTGAGAATCAACCAATTTGTACTTGCTTTGCATAAGGAAATTTCAACCTTTTCAACTGCTCAAAGTATCCTCTCATCTTAAGGATATGAGCGCTCACCGGTGTTCCTTGTTCATGTCGCAAGTCATGGAGTACATCGATAAGATCGTATAAGTCCACGCCAGCTTGCTTCTCGAACATAGACTTGAGTTCAGTAAGCATATCACACGGAAATGAATGCTCAAATTGCTTTTGTAGGTCAGCATTCATGCTTCCCAGCATCAGACAAGCGACTTCATTATGTCTATCATATGCAGCCGCATATTCCGCTAATACTTCAGTAGAAGCATTGGCAGCAGGAGCAATGGGTCTTGGCTCTTCAAGGACTTGGTACTTTCTCTCAGCTCTCTAAACAATCCAGAGCTGACGATACCAATCATTGAAATTCGGTCCAGAAAGCTTTTCCCTTTCCAACATCAGCCTGAACGCCGATTGATGTATGTTTTGAGTGGTATTGATTGTTGCCATCTACAAAACAGACAAAAAGTTCAATTATCAGTATTCCGATAATTATCCTTAAGAAATGTAATTTTACCCTTGTTAAATTCATCTAACAAATTACTTTCACTAAGGCTAGGATCCAACTTGACATACAATCATTTCATCAGTTGATCTGCTAGAAATGACGGCATTCAAAAGGTAATCGAGAATCGATAATTGCATTCATGCAACTCCTAGGTTTATGGGACTTACAATAACACTGTAAATGGGTATTAAGTGTTTTCTAAACATGTTTTGTCCCATCTTATGCCACGGGTTAAGGTCTCACCTCTTAACTCATTTTAAGTCGCCCAATTAAGAACATGTAGATAGTCCACCGCTGTCTCACAACGAGTGGTAATCCACCTTGAAGAGATACAATTCACCTACGTCTCACGTAGAGCAAAAAGCACTGGCAAGTGTTTTTAGCAAAGTGGGTGGCATTGACTTAACTTTAAATGGGTAATGCATTTGATGTGAATCAAAAGTTTGTTTGAAGACTCATGCATAATCTTCGAAACATAATATTTTAATAAAATCATTTTTATAGTCTTACAACACAAGAGAGCTCGGTAGCTCCATTTGAACGCACAAAGAAGTGCAAGGGTAAAGGTATGCGATAAACGCGATTTAAAAAACCGCCCTTTTAGAAGGCTAGCGCACTCCGACTTATACCTCTCTTAGAGTTTGTTCAAATGGGTGAGCCGGTGTATCTCAAGGTTGCAAGACTCCAATTTTATTAATGAAATCTCTATTTCGATAGTTCTTAGTCAAGTTTATTTTTAAAAACAATTTTTGCATCACCTTTATACAACTTATAAACAAAATACAAAAATTAATAAACTTACTAATTACCGAACTATTTAATCAAATAACAAGTTAAGGTGGGCCACCTAAACATGGTCACTATGGTTCATGCAAAATTTCAATCACGGCTCCCCCTTCCGAAGATTGCGTAAGCCTTTAAACAAATAATGTTGCAAATAAAACACATATACTTGCTGTCTGGAAATTTCCAGCAGCTTGATGACCAGTTTACACCTGTTTCTGTTCCGATTCAGATTTCGACCAAAACTACAAAGTTGTAGCCCTATGTGTTGGAATTCTACAGTCCAAAGAATGACTCCTAATTCATTACAGATTATTTTATATGATTTTTCTAGTAAACTGTCGCACATCAGAAAATTACACGCAAAAATCACATTGTCACATAATTATCTAATAATTAACCCTAATTATTGGATCAACATGCTTTGCATAATATAACTCTTTATATATCCAGTAAAATCACAATAAAATTTTGCATGAATTTCATGTGATTTTACTATTTATTTAACAATATTAAATAAAACGATACACATAATCATGGAATTCATCACATAATTTATATCAATTCACAATTCAAAACTTGTTAGAGGGTTTCAATCTCCATTGAACAAGGTTAAAACTTTTAATTAAACAAAACCCTAATTTTTTATTTAATTAAAATCGAAATTAATAATTAATTAAAATAAGAAAATCACTTTAATTAATTAATTAAAATTCAACCAACCCTTAAACCCCCCTTCAAGTTTTGATCTTTGTAATTAATAGATCACATATGTGGCTCGTGATACCACTGTTAGAATATATGAACATAAACATACAAGATCACGAATAAGCGCAACGGAAGTAATCGAAACATATATGCAATCACATTAATTAACAAAGAGAGAATTGAGACGTGTACCTTATATGCAAAGATCCAATTGAGAAAATAATAATAAGATTATTATTAATGCTTAGGGTTTAAAGCAAAACCCCTCCACGATCGCACACTAGACACCCCGAATAATGTATGCTAGTACCCCGATCACGAACCTAAACAACCCTTGTTTAATAACCCTTAAACTAAAGTCGAAAACCGAAAAACCCTTTTGAAAGGGTGTTTCGGCCGAACTAAAGAAAGAGGGACAGAGGAGAATTGTTTGTGAATTGAATGAATGAAAAACTTAGGAATTAGCCCTTGTATTTATAGGGTAATTTTAGGTTATCAATAACTTGGAAACTAAGCAACATCAAGGCTATGGAAAGCCTTGATGAACCGTCCCCCATACATGGACTTAGGTCCAAGCCCACTTTCCAATTTTCACATTTTAATCCTCGCTTTTAATAAATTAAATATAATTAATCCTTTAACTATGTTTAATTAATTATTTCGTGATCAAACTAATTAATATATTACTTTAATATATCAATTGTTATTATCGAGTTACCGTGTCATTTCGTGTGACCCCGTAGGCTTAAATTATTCCCGGACATGCGACTTATAATAATATGATCATATGCCAACATGAACTACCATGTGTAATCATGTAATTGCAAACAATATTATTGTAAATCGAATTCTCAAACATAGATCCATATCATGGCAATTATTGGGGAAAATATAATGGGTTAAAAATTTTCGATATTTATTTTGATATACCGATACCGAACTGATTGGTACAAAAATCGATTTTGTCTCAAAACCAATACTGATACCGGCACCGAATCTCTGTCGGTACCGGTACCTGTTCAGTTTCTTGGAATTTTCGCCCATCCATCATTTTCCTTATACAAAAATTAAGGAAAAATACAAATTTCGTCCATGTGGTTTTTTAGAAAAACACATTTCATCTGTCATCAAAAATGAGCTTTTTTCATCCCTGTGGTTTTTCTTCTATTAAAAAAAGTTGTCCTTGTCGTTCGGTCCCTCACGTGCAAGTCACGTGAGTGTCTTTTCGTTAGTTTACACTAAATATCAAGGGGGAAAAAGGACAAGAAGGCAAAAAGACAAAAAGGGCCTTGATATTTAGTGTAAACTGACGAAAAGGCTCTCACGTGAGTTGCACGTGGGGGAAAAATAACGTCAGGGGCGACTTTTTTTAACAAAAGAAAAACAACATGGATGAAAAAAGCTCATTTATTGACGACATGGATGAAACGTGTTTAAATATGAAAAAACCACATGGACGAAATTTGTACCGTTCGTTAAAAATTATATACTTGTTAAAAAATTAGAAAAGAAAAGGTGTGAAATAATCTTCTTATCCTTAATGGGTTAGTTTATATCATTAGTGTCTATTCTTCTAAAATATATCTACTATCCGCTAGATCAATTATAATTACATTAATTACTACATCATCCGGCGTCATCACTATCATCACTTGTCGCCAGCACCACATCACCATCGTATTGCGCAAGTATTCTGCTATCTTCCAAAATGTTTCCACTTCCACCTTTACATCACTTAATTGGTTAGTTTATATCATCAATGTCATATCACCAAAATCTCACATCACCCATTTATAAGTTACGAGAGAAAGTACCCGCGTGTTGCGGCGGTGAAATGATAGGAGTGATAGGTCATAGGAGGTGATAAGTCATAGAGTGTGATAGCCAAATGCTTTAGCCGTACGAGCTCCGCCCTCGGATTTAAAAATTCGTCGAAGTATATCGAATGACATCTTTAATGAAAGAGCATGAAATTTTAACACCCACATAATTTTTATAATTTATTGATATATGGTTTTTGAGATAAAAGATTTTGAATAAATTATAGGAATAAAATGATTTATGTAGAAGAGAGAAAAAAAAAGTGAGTACTTCAGATTTGAGGAGAGAGAATAAAATGAATTGTTGAGATTTAAAAGTATTATAGATATATTAGGTAGAGATGTTTAAATTAGTGAATAAAGAATATTAGGTGTTTCAAATCATCTTTTGAGAATATAAAAAAAGATGTTCCTCTTTTATAATGTTGTATAGATATAACGCAAACACATACAATAGCAATGATTTATAACTTAAATACACATAAAAACAAAGCAAGTTCAAATTATAATCACTTCAAGTTGCTATAATCATCCAAAACACGCCCAATAGACGACGACAAACAAACATGTACATGAACCAGAATTGGGCTATATGTAAGATTATCACTGAGGCTGAGTGTACCAAAAGTTGTCATGTTTTTCTATAGTGTGTATGAAATTTCCAATTCATATGTAGATATGTAATGTATTCTTGTATCATGAAAACAATATAATGTAAGTGTTGCTTATGATCATATTATTATAAGTCGCATGTCCGGGAATAATTTAAGCCTACGGGGTCACATGAAATGACACGGTAACTCGATAATAACAATTGATATATTAAAGTAATATATTAATTAGTTTGATCACGAAATAAGTAATTAAACAAAATTAAATGATTAATTATATTTAATTGATTAAAAGGGAGGATTAAAATGTGAAAATTGGAAAGTGGACTTGGACCTAAGTCCATATAGGGGGACGGTTTCATCAAGGCTTTCCAAAGCCTTGATGTTTGCTTAACCTCCAAGTAAATGTTAACCTAATATTACCCTATAAATACAAGGGTTAATTCTAGGTTTTTCATTCATTCAATTCACAAAACAAATCCTCTCTTCTCTCCCTCTTTTTTTTGTTCGGCCGATACACCCCATCTCAAAGGGTTTTCGGTTTCGATCTTCAAGTTTAAGGGTTTTAAACAAAGGGTTGTTTAGGTTCGTGATCAGGGTATTAGCATACATTATTCGGGGTGTCTAGCGTGCGATCGTGGAGGGGTTTTGCTTTAAACCCTAAGTATTAATAATAATCTTATTATTATTATCTCAATTGGATCTTTGCATATAAGGTACACATCTCAATTCTCTCTTTGTTAATTAATGTGATTACATATATGTTTCGATTTCTTCTGTTGCGCTTATTCGTGATCTTGTATGTTTTATGTGTTCATATTCTAACAGTGGTATCACTAGCCACATATGTGATCTATTAATTACAAAGATCAAATCTTGAAGGGGGGTTTAAGGGTTGGTTGATTTTAATTAATTGTTAAATAATTAAAAGGTTGTTTTTCATATTTTTAATTAATTAAATTGGTTCTTGATTAAATAAAAATTAGGGTTTTTGTTTAATTAAAGTTTTAACCTTGTTCAATGGAGATTGAAACCCTCAAACAAGTTTTGAATTGTGAATTGATATAAATTATGTAATGAATTGCATGATTATGTGTATCGTTTTATTTAATATTGTTAAATAAATAGTAAAATCACAAGAAATTCATGCAAAATTTTATTGTGATTTTACTGGATATATAAAGAGTTATATTATGCAAAGCATGTTGATCCAATAATTAGGGTTAATTATTAGATAATTATGTGACAATGTGATTTTTGCGTGTAATTTTCTGATGTGCGACAGTTTACTAGAAAAATCATATAAAATAATCTGTAATGAGTTAGAACTCTTTCTTTTGACTGTAGAAGCCCAACACATAGGGCTACAACTTTGTAGTTTTTGTCGAAAGCTTAATTGGACCAGAAACAGGAGTAAATTGGTCATCAAGCTGTTGGAAATTTCCAGAAAGCATGTATATGTGTTTATTTGCAACTTGTTAAGTTAATTTGTTTAAAGACTTACACAATCAAGGTAACTTGATGCATGTGGTCCTCTTCTTCGGAAGGGGGAGCCGAAATTGAATTTTTGCATGAACCATAGTGACCATGTTTAGGTGGCCCACCTTAACTTGTTATTTGATTAAATAGTTCGGTAATTAGTAAGTTTATTAATTTTTGTATTTTGTTTATAAGCTGTATAAAGGTGATGCAAAAATTGGTTTTAAAAATAAATTTGACTAAGAACTATCGAAATAGAGATTTCATTAATAAAATTGGAGTCTTGCAACCTTGAGATACACCGGCTCACCCATTTGAACAAACTCTAAGAGAGGTATAAGTCGGAGTGCGCTAGCCTTCTAAAAGACGGGTTTTTAAATCGCGTTTATCGCATACCTTTGCCCTTG
Organism: Erigeron canadensis; assembly: GCF_010389155.1. NCBI lineage: Eukaryota > Viridiplantae > Streptophyta > Magnoliopsida > Asterales > Asteraceae > Erigeron > Erigeron canadensis. Next base: position 17,273,297 of record NC_057769.1, read on the forward strand.
CGCTTCTTTGTGCGTTCAAATGGAGCTACCGAGCTCTCTTGTGTTGTAAGACTATAAAAATGATTTTATTAAAATATTATGTTTCGAAGATTATGTATGAGTCTTCAAACATAAACTTTTGATTCACATCAAATGCATTACCCATTTAAAGTTAAGTCAATGCCACCCACTTTGCTAAGAACACTTGCCAGTGCTTTTTGCTCTACGTGAGACGTAGGTAAATTGTATCTCTTCAAGGTGGATTACCATTCGTTGTGAGACAACGGTGGACTATCTACATGTTCTTAATTGGGCGACTTAAAACGAGTTAAGAGGTGCGACCTTAACCTGTGGCATAAGATGGGACAACACATGTTTACAAAACACTTAATACCCATTTACAGTGTTATTGTAATTCCCATAAACCTAGGAGTTGCATGAATGCAATTATCGATTCTCGATTACCTTTTGAATGCCGTCATTTCTAGCAGATCAACTGATGAAATGATTGTATGTCAAGTTGGATCCTAGCCTTAGTGAAAGTAATTTGTTAGATGAATTTAACAAGGGTAAAATTACATTTCTTAAGGATAATTATCGGAATACTGATAATTGAACTTTTTGTCTGTTTTGTAGATGGCAACAATCAATACCACTCAAAACATATATCAATCGGCGTTCAGGCTGATGTTGGAAAGGGAAAAGCTTTCTGGACCGAATTTCAATGATTGGTATCGTCAGCTCCGGATTGTTTTAAGAGCTGAGAGAAAATACCAAGTCCTTGAAGAGCCAAGACCCGTTGCTCCTGCTGCCAATGCTTCTAATGAAGCATTAGCGGAATATGCGGCTGCATATGATAGACATAATGAGGTCGCTTGTCTGATGTTGGGAAGCATGAATGCTGACCTACAAAAGCAATTTGAGCATTCATTTCCGTGTGATATGCTTACTGAACTCAAGTCTATGTTCGAGAAGCAAGCTGGCGTGGAGTTATACGATCTTATCGATGTACTTCATGACTTGCGACATGAACAAGGAACACCGGTGAGCGCTCATATCCTTAAGATGAAAGGATACTTTGAGCAGTTGGAAAGGTTGAATTTTCCTTATGCAAAGCAACTACAAATTGGTCTGGTTCTCAAGTCCTTATCTAAGGATTTTGAAGAATTCGGACGCAATTATTCTATGCATAGCATGGATAAAACCGTTACGGAACTTCTTGCAATGGCTGTTGAATTCGAAAAGAAGTTAGCAAAGAAAACTGCTACTCCCAATTGTCTCATGATCAAGGGGGTAAGGTCCAAAAAGCAAACAACCGAAGGGAAAGGGCAAGGCTGATGGTAAAGGAAAGCAAGTTGCTGCTCCTAAACCTAAGAAGACCCCTCCGGCGAAGAAGGAACATTCCGCTAAGAACCTACCTTGTTACCATTGTAATGAAGTGGGTCATTGGAAGCGGAATTGTCCCAAGTATCTTGCTGAGTTGAAGAAGAAGCAGCCCGGTACGTTCGAGACTTCAGGTATATTCTTCACCATTGAATTATATTCATTTTCTAAGCGGAATTCATGGGTTTACGACACTGGGTGTGGTACTCATATCTGTAATTCTTTACAGGGGTTAGAAGGGGAAAGAAACTGAAGCCGGGATCTTTAAAACTGTTCGTGGGAAATGGCCTACCTGCAGCTGTGGAAGAGATTGGCGATTATCATTTGGTTTTACCTAGTGGTTTAATAATTGTCTTGAACGATTGTCATTATGCACCTTCTATTACTAGAGGTGTTATTTCAGTTTCTTTGTTGAAAAACAACGGTTACGTTAATGTCTTTAATGATATTGGAATTTCAGTTTCTCGAAATAATGTTCATTATTTTGATGCTATTGCTTGTGATGGTATTTATGAAATTGATATGCGTGGTTGTGATTCAAAGGATAATTCAATGTATCATGTTAGCAAACGAATCAAGTCCACTTTGGACTCGACTTATCTTTGGCATTGTCGGCTTGCTCATGTTGGCAAGAAACGCATTGAAAGACTTCAAAGGGACGGTGTCTTGCAATCAAATGATGAATCATTTGAAAAATGCGTATCTTGTGTTTCTGGAAAAATGACAAGGAAACCTTTTCCAAATTAACCGGAAAGGGCTAAAGATCTACTTGGACTAATACATTTGGATGTATGTGGCCCATTTAGACATGTGTCAAGGAAAGGTGCTAGCTATTTCGTCACTTTTACGGATGATTTCAGTCGTTATAGTTATGTTTACTTGATTAAGCATAAACATGAAGTCTTTGAAACATTCAAGGAATATAAAAGTGAAGTGGAGAATCAACTCAGTAAAACCAACAAGATCCTCCGTTCGGATCGAGGTGGTGAATACTTAAGTCAAGAGTTTAAGGATTATCTTAAAGCTTCTGGAATAGTTCAACAACTTACTCCTCCATATACTCCTCAACACAATGGTGTTTTGGAGAGGAGGAATCGAACCTTGTTGGAAATGGTTCGATCGATGATGATTCATATGACTCTTCCTTTTTCGTTTTGGGATTATGCCCTAGAGACTGCTGTTCGCATTCTCAATATGGTTCCAACTAATAAAGTTTACAAGACACCGCATGAAATGTTGCATGGGAGTGTTCCTCAATTGTCTTACTTAAAGGTCCGGGGATGTGAGGCGCTCGTGAAACGAGATACGTCTGACAAGCTTGCACCTAGATCTGTCAAGTGCATCTTTGTAGGATACCCAAAGGAAACGATGGGTTACAACTTCTACTTTCCTACGGAAAACACTGTCAAGGTTCATCGATATTCTGAGTTCTTTGAAAAGAAACTCATATCTCAAGAAGACAGTGGGAGGATTGTTGAACTTGATGAGCATCAAGAAGATGTGTCAACTTCTAAAGATACCAGCAATCTTCAACTTGGGGGGGGGGGGGAAATGTTCAAAAAGATGAATCTCAAGATGAACTTCAAGTTGAAGATGAAGCGATTTCACTTCGTAAGTCCTCAAGGACCATACGTGCTCGTGATAGATTAAATCTTATGATTGAGTTTGAACAACACGTGGTAGGAGATTTGAATGAACCTCCTAATTTCAATGTTGCATTATCAGATCCGGAATCTGAAAAATGGCTTGAAGCTGCGAATGTGGAAATGAAATCCATGAAAGACAATCAAGTCTGGAGCTTGGTTGATCTTCCACCAAATGGTAGAACCGTTGGGTGTAAATGGATCTTCAAGAAGAAAACCGACATAGATGGAAATATACACACCTATAAAGCTCGTCTTGTGGCGAAAGGTTGTACTCAACTCTTTGGAGTTGATTATGAGGAAACCTTTTCTCCGGTAGCGGACATTAGAGCTATTAGGATCATCTTAGCCATAGCGGCGTACTATGACTTTGAGATATGGCAAATGGATGTCAAAACCGCTTTCTTGAATGGTTTTCTAGACGAGGAAGTCTATATGGACCAACCTGAAGGTTTTGTCGATCCAAAACATCCCAACAAAGTATGCAAGCTTCAAAGGTCCATTTATGGACTAAAGCAAGCATCAAGGAGTTGGAATAAAAGGTTTGATGAAGAGATCAAAAAGTTTGATTTTGTTCAGAATCCTGATGAGCCATGTGTATATCGCAGAGCTAGTGGGAGTAATGTTACTTTCCTTGTCTTGTATGTCGATGACATATTAATAATAGGAAATCACATTCCAATGTTGAAGTAGACGTTAAATCTTATCTTGGAAAGTGTTTTGCTATGAAAGACTTGGGTGAAGCAGCATTCATACTTGGAATCAAAATCTATAGAGATAGAAGTAAGCGGTTGATCGGATTAAGTCAAAGTGCGTATATAGATAAAATCTTGAAGAGATTCAAGATGGAAAATTCTAAGCGCGGGAAGTTGCCTATGCAAGAAGGACTTAATTTATCCAACAAGAATGGTGCTTCTACACCTGAAGAGGTGGAGCGTATGAAAAGCGTCCCTTATGCTTCGGCGGTGGGTTTTATCATGAATGCGGTTAGATGCACTAGACCTGACATTGCGTTCGCACAAAATATTGTAAGCCGATATCAGCAAAATCCCAGAGAGGATCATTGGACCGCTGTAAAAAACATTCTTAAGTACATGCGTGCTACTAAAGAATTGTTTTTGGTGTATGGAGGAAATCCGGATCAAGAGCTTAAAGTCACTAGATACTGTGATGTTGGATTTCAGACTGATAAGGATGATACCAAGTCTCAGTTAGGGTATGTCTTCATTTTAAATGGAGCAGCAGTAGATTGGAAGAACAAGAAGCAATCTACTGTTGCTATGTCTGCTACAGAGTCTGAGTATATAGCTGCTTCGGATGCAGCAATGGAAGCTGTCTGGATCAGAAAGTTTATTTCTGGGCTTGATGTGATGCCATCAAATAATACACCTATGGATCTGTACTGTGATAATTCTGGAGCAATTGTCATTGCCAATGAACCTGGGGTTCAAAAGGGTGCTATACATTACCAAAGGAGATATTACTATGTTTGAGAGCAAATCGAATCACGTGAAATCAATTTACTCAAAGTTCACACAGATAATAACTTGGCTGATCCTTTCACAAAGGCATTGTCAAAGGGAAAGCTCAACAAGCATGCATAAGGCTTAGGTCTTAGATATTGCTAAGTTATTTCATGTAAATCTGTGATTAGTATTTGGATAATGGGATGTTAAACAATTGTTATTTTCAATAAATGAATTTTTATACGCGGTATAAGTGGTTTCATTTTTATAATAATTGTGTCCTATATTTGCATGTTTAAATCCATGAGTATTAGTTGAATATTCTAAATGTCTATTGTCGATTAATTATATGGGAATATAATTAAAGTAAGACAATTGTGAGAGATTGGTGAAAATATTTAAGGGAATATTTTGAAGATGGTGGATCGTACCAAACTCACATAATATTCAAAAGGTGAATATTGGACTTACCCCACAGAATGAATTATCATTTGATGGATCGGCGTCATTAAATGAAATTCGTGAAATGGTTACTTTATTTATCCTTTGACTTGAGATACAAGTGAGTTATGCATGTTTGGATTGCATTTCTTGATATAGTTCCTAACTGTCCTGAACAAGGCAGTAATAAAGGGCTATTTTCAGAAATGTTAAGAAACGACATGGCCAGACACTTGTAGTCAATACAGGATTTGTTCCTTCAACTTGCAACTAAAGTATGATACCATTTGGGCCCCTCATTAATTAATTAAGATGTTTGTATGGCCGTACCCAAATGAACTCAAGAGGAGTCTTGACTAATTTGGTAATCTTGATTAATTGTAGAAATGAGAAACATAATCGTTAAATTATGAAATGACATTGATCCATATTCATAATTAATAAGGGTATCTGAACAAAGGGATATTAAAGACTAAATTATTTCAACTTGGCAATTTAAGAATCTATTCTTAAATATTTCCGGGAGCATTGGAGTGTTGCTAGACGCCAACCAATGTTATTGCTTTTATAATAACATGCTCAAGTAGGAGCTGTTGGCTTATGATCTTATTATTATAAGTCGCATGTCCGGGAATAATTTAAGCCTACGGGGTCACACGAAATGACACGATAACTCGATAATAACAATTGATATATTAAAGTAATATATTAGTTAGTTTGATCACGAAATAATTAATTAAACATAATTAAAGGATTAATTATATTTAATTGATTAAAATGGAGGATTAAAATATGAAAATTGGAAAGGGGACTTGGACCTAAGTCCATATAGGGGGACAGTTTCATCAAGGCTTTCCAAAGCCTTGATGTTTGCTTAACCTCCAAGTAAATGTTAACCTAATATTACCCTATAAATACAAGGGTTAATTCTAGGTTTTTCATTCATTCAATTCACAAAACAAATCCTCTTTTCTCTCCCTCTTTTCTTTGTTCGGCTGAAACACCCCATCTCAAAGGGTTTTCGGTTTCGATCTTCAAGTTTAAGGGTTTTAAACAAAGGGTTGTTTAGGTTTGTGATCGGGGTACTAGCATACATTATTCGGGGTGTCTAGTGTGCGATCGTGGAGGGGTTTTGCTTTAAACCCTAAGTATTAATAATAATCTTATTATTATTATCTCAATTGGATCTTTGCATATAAGGTACACATCTCAATTCTCTCTTTGTTAATTAATGTGATTACATATATGTTTCGATTTCTTCCGTTGCGCTTATTCTTGATCTTGTATGTTTTATGTGTTCATATTCTAACAGTAAGTCCCAACTATATAATAGATGAGTGCTGAAAACACCTCTATGTCGATGGTGAGTGCATTTTGCAACATGTTCACTTAAAGCATGTCAGATTGGTCTTGTCAATGGAAGAACTGGGTGGATGTTGTGCAGTGGGTCTGTTGGCTATTGCTTTGAAACGGTTAAACGTTTTAGCAATCATAGCCATCAGATCATCACTATCATTTTCATCATAATCGGAAGAGATATTATTCATTGCTCCAGAATCCATTAATTCAGACATCATCTTCTTCATAGAAAATACATTCTCAGAAGACATTAATGCCGCACAGGGTGGTTCTGTATGACTAACCACAGGGGAACTAGTGGAAGCATGATTAATAGCATCTTTTTCTGCCTCAATTCTCTGGGCTTGATTATCTTCAGTGAATCTGAATGCTCCATACAATGTTTACAAAGTATGGGAATGCAAGGTTTTACCTTGTCTCAAGACCACGATCATGTGAGACCATTTAGATGGAAGAATATCACAAAATTTTTCAAGAAGTATGTCCTTGTCTTTTTCTACTCCAAGCCCTTTCAACTGGTTTATGATACTCATAAATCTGGTGTAAGTACCAGTTAATGATTCATTGGGCAGAGCAAAAAATGACTCGTACTTCTTATTCAAAGACACTTTTCTGGTAACAATAGTGTCATCACCACCTTCATACTGATTTACTAGTTCATCCCATATGCTTTTAGCAGTAGGATAGAGAACTAGTGTGGGGATAAGAGATTCGGGAACAGCCCCGAGGATCATATTTTTTAAAATATTATCTATATTAACAAGTCTTTTATCCTCTTCAGACCAATGTTCCTCTCTCTCTCTTCCCTTCCAGATCTTGCTCCAAGAGGATCAAGAAGTGGCTAGGAATATAAGGTCCTTCATTCAAAACTTTTATCATGTTCCTTTCAATTCCAATAATATTTAGTATCATCCTAGCTTTCCACGTGCCAAATTCATCACCATTCCCACTGAATTTAGGAACAGGAGTGTTTGAGTAGTGCACATGCACGTGTGGAGAAGCAGGAATAGGAGGTGGTGGTGGGGGATTATTGTTAACATAGTCAGTAGTCTGTTCAGTTTCAATAATGGGAGGAGGTCCAGTATTTAAAGGGTTTCCTTGTGTATTCTCTGGGTTAGCCATCAAGAAAATACAGATCTAGGCAAGTATATTAGCCTTCTGCTCTGATACCAATTGTGGTACTCACTCGATGGTATAACCTACAAGTGTAGAATACAACAAGTCAAGTAAGCACTAGATTGGACTAGTATTACAATAAATATAAATGCAAGAATATATATAAAGTAATACATACTTAAACAATATAAAGATAAGCAAGTAAAGTAAATGGTGAGACACAATGTAATTTTCAAGTGTATTTTATTTCGGGATTAGTGCGCCGGAATGTAACAAACTATACCCAAAAGGTTATAGTGTGCACGAACTAAAGTTTTTTTCTATTGTATGCATAAACTTAGTAACAATGTTCAAATCATGCAATGTGTATAAGTGGCAGCCCGTATGAGCTGCCACATGTAAAAAAAAAAGTTTGAACAAGCCACGTTTAAGGTTTTTATTGGTCGGTCATAAAAAGTTGCATGATATAAACATTTTTATTAAGTTTATGTATACAATAAAGAAAAACGTTAGTTTGTGCACACTATAACCTTTTGGGCATAGTTTGTTGCAATGCCGGCACACTAAACCCTTTTATTTATTGATGTTAAATAAAATACAAGGTTGTTGTGGAAAAAGATATTACAAAGTAAGTATCTAAACAACCTATGAATTACAAGTGATCTAAAATTGCTAAATAAACTCCTCGATCGAAATACTTAAAGTTGTGAAGTATAACTGTTTAGATCGAGAGTATTTAAGCAAAAGCACCAAATTGCAAAAGTGTAATTTGGACGAAGGAAATGACTTGGTATTTATAGGCAAAAAGAATAAATATAATATTTTTTTTGCTGTACAAATATGATTACATGCATTTAAGGAAATTACTTTAATTCCTTAAAAGCATTGATTAAAGTACAAGAATAAAGTCACTTGATAGTGACTTGTCTTCTAATTAACCAACCACCTTTACATGCGTGTAAGGCTTTTAACAAAGGACAAATGGATTGTCCGGGTAAAGGCACGTAAAGGCATAAAGTTAATTCCTCGTAATCAGTGTTCAGACTTGTAAGGTCTAGAATACTGTCAAGGACTCCAGTCAGGAGATCTGGTAAGTCTTCCAGTAAGCTCCGCTATATGTCAGACTTCTTTCTTTAGACTTCAGTCTTCGACTTCAGTGAGAATGTTCTTCAGTGGAAAGATCTTGACTGGAGTGAAGTCCAGTGAACAAATCTGGTGGAATCCAGATTCTTGTACAAGTAAGTTGTTCACTGGTCTTCACATAATTTCTGGACAAATCTTCAGAGGGCTCCAGTAGTCTTATCTGGAGCGAGTCCAGTAAATCTGGACCTAACAGGGGATTGTGTTGAAAATTAAGAGTATTTTTGGTATTTTAAAGGTAGAGAGTTGAAAAAGAAGAAAGGTAGTTTGTTTATTAATAGGGGATTGATATTTATACAATAAGATTTAGTCATCTACAACAAAAGTACAACTTGTATTACGCAGTGTACAACTGTATTATGTAGTATTGTTGTAGATGGCTAATATTTGTTGTAGCAACATGACTTCCCTTATTAATATAGTATAGATATAGATTAGATTTGATGTTTGATTTAGTTTATTTTTCCCTTTGTTAATTGATCAAAATGTTAGATATATTTAGGTTTTATGCCTTTTAAAGACATTTAATTTCTGTTTACGAACCCAGTTTTTTGGATTATACTTTTCAAAATTAAAAATACTTGCTATAGTGATTGCTTGATCCAACTTGATTGTAAATAGCATCTATTAGTACCTTGACCGTTTAATATAGTAAAGTTGAACCTTATTGGACTTTTATGATGTTATCCTTTTCTTCCAAATGGGTTTTCATATCTGTCGAAGGGTATCTTTGCTCCTTCTTAGGATGATGCAGTTGGCTCGAGTCAACTCGACCATACATGTTAATGGATGATGCAATAGTTTGGATCATACCGGACCAGAAGTGGTCCGATTCTTCTAAGGTGGATGCTTCATGGATCAGAGATAAACTGAATACGATGGAACAACACACAACAATGAGAGGACCGAAGGAGAGACCTCCTTCGTGTGGCGATTCCCTATTGGTAACTCACAAACCTCGTATGTAGGAGGAATGGTACGCCACGGTTCATTTGGACTGAACCTCCGATGAGAGAGATAATCATAGTTTAGATAGAGAGGAAGAGAGAGTAGTAAGTGTGGTGATTGTAATGTTAGAATGATAATCTGAGGGCACCTATTTATAGTCCCCACTTCGGGTAATAGGATGCTTCACTTTGGGAGTGCTTCATCACCCGGGTATCAGACTTTCCCTTGTCTTATGCATCCTTGTATTTATTGGACAATAGTGAGTCCCTTCTTAGCTGTTTCTTGAGGATTGGTTCAACTTACTCGTTGGTTCATTCTGATCACTGGTTCATCATACTTGCTGGTCCATCTGACTTGTCGATACGTCATACTTGCTGGTGCATCATACTTGCTAGTGCATCATACTTGTTGGTTCATCATGCTCACTGGTCCATCTTAAGTGTTGGTCCGTTCTGCATTCTGCTTCATCTTGCTGCTTCATCTTGTTTGTTGGTCCATCTTACTGGTCCATCTTACTTACCAAGATGAGTCTATCTATGTTAGAGGACCAGTTTAGTCTATACACCAACATGTCCCCCAGTTTAGTATTATGTGGTTATCACATGATACTAAACTCTAATCTTATATATATTTTTTTGTTTGTTCTTTCCCTCAGATGCTTCGGATGTTTGTTCCATCCCGTTTTGCACTTCTTTCGAGATACATTAATGATATCATCCGAGTGCTTCGGATGTTTGCTTCATCCCGCTCTACATTGCTATGGAGATATAATAATAATATTTTTCAAATGCTTCTCATGCTTACTCCATGCCATTGTACATCACTATGGAGATATATTAATGATATTATTTACGTTTTTCAGATATTTGCTTCATCCTGCTCCCTTCCTATCATAGTTACTACATTTAGTTTTTGCTTCACATTTGCCATATACTGGTATGAGATCATTGCCCTTTCTTTTGGATGAGACGTCAAGGGTTAAGACTCTTGGAATTTTCCAATCACACTTTACGTTCCTTTTTACCACCACTATACCCTTTTTAAAACACAAGTTTCACATGTATTTTTTGTCCATTCGTTCGCCTTAGGTATGATGCATCGGCTAGATTGGTTGCATCAGCTGGATCAGTTGGATCAACTGGATCAAGTGGATTTGCATGATCTATTGAATTGGTTAGATCAGTTGGGTTTGCTATATCAGAGGGATCAGCTGCATCGGCTGGATCGGATGCATCAGTGTAAGGTGCCCTATTGTTGCGTAGATCGTAATAAGATGTGATTCGTTATGTCAAGAGTGTGGAATCCTCTTGAGATAACTAGATTGCTATTGCCTTTTGTTAATTAATAAGTAATTAATCAACCCAAGGAGATGCACAAGGCTTGTGGTTCGTGTAGAAGAACACACGAAGGAACAAATAACCTTAGCTCGTAAATTCGTGAATATCTATCAAGAATTCGTAAATCATTAACCTAATTTCGTAGATTAGGTTTGTATTTATACTAGTTAAGTATTGGATAGTGTGGGCTTAGGCCTTAATTACGTAATAGGCCTGAAACAATAATCAACCGATCTGCCTCGTGCTGACGTCAGCATGAGGCTGATCCTTCATGTTGATGACGTCAGCACGAGAGACGACCCATTGTTCTTTGTTTGACTTTGTTTGACTCGTACATAACATCCAATCACCGTTTAAGTGTTCTACGACACTTATAAATGTTCTTGTACCTGCAAAACAATATATAACACACAAACACAATACAAAACACAAACAGATATAATATTGAAGTTCAAACGTAATCATTAAATATCAACACAAGTTCTTATTTAGATGATTACACATAAGTTCCTAAAAACATAAACGATAATCAAATCTATGTTGCGATTGTCACAACGAATCTGCATCTACAGACTCCCCCTTGACGATTGCAACTAGATCTCTTTAAAGTCTTCGAACTTGAACTTCAAAGCTATCCATCAAACAACAGTCTTGTGCTATTCGCATGAATTCTCTCTTGCAAACAATGTGCGAGAATGTTGCGATAGCGTCTTTCCTCTACTCTCCAAAAATCCACTGCTGAACAAGGTGTATGCAAAAGTCTTCTCTGATCACCTCTTGACAAATTGACAACCTGCATTGGATCACACATGCGTAGCAACATCTGTTTCTTTGAATCAATAACAAACATCTGTGCTTCGCCTGACTTGATATCTATCTGCCAAAATGTCATCTCTGTCAGCATATCTTGATCCCATCTGATAGCGGGAACCTTCTTAACACATTTAATCCTTTCCTGAACAAACCGAAATGTGCCATCTGAATTCTTAATCTTCTTCAAAGGTGTTGGCTTTATCAACCTTTCTTCTGGCTTCAGACCTCTATCACTGAAATACTTAATTCTTTCATTTCTGAATCTATTCCAATAGAAATCTGCAAGTCCATTGCTCTGAAGATTAACGAACCAGTGTCTTCCCAAATCTATCATGTCAGAATCACTGAGAGAGTAGAAGTGTCTTTGACTTATTAACATGTATTGGCAACCCTTCTTTCTCTTGATAATAAACAATTTGATTCTGTGATCATAGAACCAACTTTGTATCACTGAGAAGTATTTGGGTGCATCCTTGTCTGAGACAAACTCCCAAAACATTGATGGTTTATACGTATCACGTATCATCAAACCAATATGTCCTCTATAACCTGGAATTAGTCTATTAATAATAAACTCATGATCTTGCTCCACCGGAGGTATATTAAATCTTCCAAGGTCAACCTCTCGTGTAGCATCTATATTCCAGTATAGATCAAAAATATTATCATGTCCTTTATCAAGTATATTTGCATATACCGCAAACCTCAACCTTGCAGCATTCTTAGGTTCATCTGGACTATCTCTGATTGGATTAAGATTGAGATGTTCTACTTCAGCTATTGGTTCAACTTGAATGACTTCATCTTCATTAAAGACACGATCAAAGTCATAAGGTGTCTCAAGCAACCTTTGTCTATCAGCTTCCGAAGTAATGAACTCTCCTTCTTCCAAATCTTCATCATCGATACTTTCTAGATCTTTTTCAGCATCAAGATCGTCCAATGCACCTATTGTTTGAAGCTTATCTGCAATTCAAACGATTTACATATACAAAGATAAAGAACATAAATCATAAGTCAAGACATAATAAATAGTATAAATACATAAAAGAAATTAAAATAAATAATACTATATCATAAATATAATGCAATAATTACATTAATATTTATCTTATAATCTTTATCTATTTTAACTTACAACAATAATATTATATCATAAATATAATGTAACACATACATTCATATTTATCTTATAATTATTACAAAAACAAAAATAAAAATCATTAGCACTAAGGTTCATAATCCGAATCTGAATCCTAATCTGACTCTGACTCTGATGATGTATGAGTTAACCCTGACTGTTCTTTCATTTGATCCCTAAGTGATCCTGGATCATAATAATCATCATAATCCATAATCTCTACTCTAGCTCTCATATGAGCTTGTGGATCATATCCCAATCTCTTTTCTAGTTTATGCACAATTAAAGGGTGCAAATCTGACTCTGTAGAGGCATTGGTAGTAGAATCAGTCTTAGTTGACTCACTATCCTGAGTAGATTTTCCTTTGCTAAGATTTTCTTTTTCTTTATGATTATGAGGATCATTCACTATCTCCCTTTCTATTCTATTAGAATTACAATCGGAGTTACCTAAATTGGAATCTTCCCCGTCATCATCGTCATCATTGTTATCTGGATCATCAGGATCTGCATCTGGAGCGGTCATCACAGTTTTGCCTTTATCTTGAGTCCCAGAAGTACTAGCACCAGCTGTACTAGCAATCTCTGACTCTCTTTGTCTTGATGACTCCCCCTGAACATCTGCAGTCTCTGTATCCATAGCAGCAGCATCAGCAGCATCTTGATCTTGACCTCTATTCTCTGGCTCACCATCTGTTTGTTGTTGATTTGGATCTTGAGCTCGATCTTGATCATCATGATCATCATCTCTAGTCTTCTTTGCTAGCTCATCATCCTTACAACCATCTTTATCTCCCCCTTGAGTCAAGAATTGGTTAAGTCTAGATCCAAGAGAATGAACAAGAGCTGTCATCATGTCCATCTCTTCCTGATGCTTAGCAGCTTGGAGCTTTAGCTGACTCTCCAAAGCTGTAACCCTCATCTCCAACATCTTCTTCTCTGAAAATAAACGACTCAGCTGCACTTGAATAGGTACAGGTGGACGTGAAGTAGAAGCAACATCAGATGTAGAGGCCTAAGGTGGCATCGTAACTTCAAACGAAGGCATACGAGCACTGGAACTTCCTGTGGGAGGCATCTGTGGTCTTTGCAGAGGAGCCAACAGACGTCTCATAACTGTAGAAACAGGAACTGTAGCCTGAACAGGAGCAGACGAAGGCCTAGGAGCAACAAGTGTCAGCTCTGGCTCTTGACGAACTGTAGACTCCGGAGCAGCAGGAATTGTAACAATTGTAGCCTCAGTGACAACTTGTGCGCGAGAACCAATTCCTCGAATGATAAACTTTGGTCTCAACCATCTCTCCCCAACAACAACACCAGCAGCAGAAGGAGCAGACACAGAAGCAGGAACATCAGAAACTGTAATCAACACGATTTCCTCAACCGAATTCACATCAACAATGGCGTTTGGTTAGTGTGTGTGTTCTTGGTGTTTGTGTGTGTTTTGAGAGAGAATTGGGATTAAGAGTGTGATTTTTCAGGTGTGTTGTATGAATTGTAAGTTGTTAATGTATCAAGTTGTTATAATTTCTAAGGAATTGAGGGCTATTTATAGTCTAAACTATCTAACTATGCTAATTAACACTATTAGCCCCTCAACCTTAGAAATTATCAACTCATGACTTAACAACAAGTAAGTCCATAACTTAAATTACAATGTATCACTATCTTTGGATTTCTAACATTCTCCCCCTTAGTGATATATTGTAAGGTCTGAAGTACGTGTTGATTTGTCTTGTAGGAATGAATTTGATGAGCCCGGTGATGAAGACAATTGGTAAGTTGAAACAAGTCTTCAAAGCTTTCTCATTGTCTTTGGAGAACTTGATTCAGTATTGGTTTTGGACTTCTTAAAGTTAAATCATCTGTTGTTTCTCAATGTTCTTTGAGAACAGAGAATGATGAGTGTGTGTATTAAATCTTCGAGGATTGTTGAATCATGAATCAGAGTTGTCTTTTGAGGTGCAGAAGGTATGAATTTGTTCTGAATTCTTCAATCTTCGAATCTTGAAGTCACTTCTTTGAAATCTTGAAGTGTTGTTGTATAACTTGAAGATCTTACTCTCCTTTGTCTTGAAACTTGAATCTTTTGTCCTTTGAAATATTGATCTTTGTCACATTGTCTTGTACACTTTTGAGAGTAAACATTTCAATAAGGTTTTGGAAAGTCTCTTATGAAGTAATCATGCTCCTCATTAATCCATAAGTAATCACATTCTCTTTGATTTTTGAAGCGAGTTGAATGATAGTATCTCTGAAAGCAATTGAAACAACTAAACACAAACTTTTTCTCCTTGTCCTTATCAATCATTCTAATTTCTTCTCCTAATCAATAATCAATCATACTATTTTCTCCCCCTCATAATGACAAAGTTGGAAACCAATGTCATTATAAAAACATTGATTGATTTGAATATTTAGAAGAAATAATCATTTTGGATAACCGTTGTATCATGGTGTTGGTGTTTTCTATGTTCGGGTGATGAGAAAAGAAACCGGATAAGAATGATCCGTTTGCATTCAAAAATTGAAAGGATTAATGAAATGACCGAAGGAAATGTATTATCATTTATCGGATTTCCTATGTATCATTGAGACATGCACAAAGCAAACCTCTAACATAGTTTGGTCTTTTGGCTTTCCAACCTCAAGAATGCTTTAAAGAATGTAAACCATGGTCAGTGTCACCTAGGCGTTCGATAACCATGTTCTACTATCCTTAAAGACTTTTATGAAAAATCCAAGGTCACAATAGACTTCTTGTTACCTCAATAATTACAAAAATGCAATTATGAGACCTACGTTCAAAGCTGGAAATGATGTTAGCAATGGTAGGATTTCCATTTGATCATCGTGAAATATCTATTAAGATATTACTACAAATGATCCGGCTATATCACAAAGATATGCATGTATATCACAAAGATATGACCCAAATGTGTCCTAAAGAATGAATAACGATCAAATTAATGATCAATTATAAGAGCTCTAGACACAAAGTGATCAAATGAAGTCGGGGACTGGAGTAGAGTGTCACCCTTTTTCAATATCAACATCTTCCAAATGAAGAGTTAATAGAAATTAGAAAATCTCCGTGAGAAGTAAAACAAGCATTTGTTAAGAAACACTTGAGTGGGTTGGTAAAGATGTGCATCGCTTCATTGGGTCCATGAAGGCTTTTTCAATACCGAAATATCAACAAATGACATCTGATAGAAATGTGTTTTACCCGGCGATTTTAGAATTTTACAGAAGGGTATCAATTCTTTTAACCCTTTTCTCACAACATGATCACCATAACCTCTAACTGTTCGACTTTACTCCCTCCAACTTAGTTGCACAAATTCATCATCACTCAAAAATACCCTCACGTTCTAATGAAAGAAGTGAATACTCCGGGGTTAGATTTCATCGGCGATGATGAAATTCATGGAGTAGAATTTTGAGAAAAACCTAGTCGCTCATGTGCAAACTAAACACCGAACTTCCTTTGAAGAAAATATTTTGAAAAAATCATCAAATGTGAAAAAAAAAATTTAAAAACACACTTGAAGTTTGAAAGAGATTTGAAATCACAAACTCCCCCTTAATCTATGCAAGGATAGATCAAAAAGATTTTCATAGAAAAGGTGGAGCAAAAATGATTTGTGTGAAATCAAAACAGGTTTTATGAAAAGTGAACTCAATCAATTGTTCAAGATGAGATAACTCAGGAGTACACAAAGGCGTTCAATCCTTTGCTTCTCATATCAACAATTGAGAGTTTTTCAAACAGGTGTAACAAAATTGCAATTAACATCTTGTATTACACATATACATTCATATAACACTACATGGAAGTACACAAATACGTTCAATTCCGCGTTATCTTATATCAATTTATATGTATAACAACATGAATTAATTCCATCTTTGAAACATAAATAATTTTTCTTTTTTTTAAGACCGGGTTGCATACAGAGTATATGCAAGCCATTGTGAAATAAATAACACAAATAAGCACGGGTTATACACTGAGTGTGCATAAGCCATTTTGAAATAAATAGTTCAATGAAGAACGGGTTGCATACTGAATATACGCAAGCCACTGTGAAATAAATAACATTAAGAAAATCTTTTTGTTATTTTCCAAAAAAAATTTTATTTTTGTATTTGATTTTTGGTTTTTCAATTTTTAATTTTTGAAAAATGAATCAAGAATTCTTTCCATGGTAAAGTGAATCAGGGATCAAGACTTAGCATACCAAGTTTAGAGATTAAGAAATTAAACCTCTTTTCGTCCAGTGGTCAGTTCCCACGAAATAGAGTTCGATGTCACCTTTCTCAACATGATCTTTGAGAAAATGATATCTCACATCAATGTGTTTTGAACGTGAGTGGTTGACTGAGTTGACGGCAATTGCAATGGCACTTTGAGAATCACAATAGATAGGGACACGATCATATTTCAGACCATAGTCGGTAAGTTGTATTTTCATCCATAACACTTGAGCACAACAACTAGCAGCAGCTACATATTCAGCTTCTGCTGTTGACAGTGAGACGCAATTTTGCTTCTTGGATGACCAACTTACAATCTTATCCCCTAGGAATTGTAAAGTACCAGATGTGCTTTTGCGATCAAGCTTACAACCTGCATGATCTGCATCTGAATAGGCAGTTAAATTGAATCCAGTATCCCTTGGATACCAGAGACCAAGATTGGGTGTACCTTTCAGATAACGAAAAATTCGTTTCACAGCTTGGTAATGTAAATCAGTAGGAGCGGCTTGATACCTAGCACACATACATGTTACAAACATTATATCTGGGCGAGATGCTGTAAGATACAACAACGAACCAATCATGCTTCTATACCTCTTTTGGTCAAATGGGTTCCCATTTTTATCAGCATTTATGTTTGTACGAGCAGCCATTGGGGTTGAAATTGAAGAACAGTTAGTCATTTCAAACTTTTTCAACATATCTTTTATGTACTTACCTTGTGATATAAAAATACCAGTTGGTAATTGTTTGATTTGTAGACCCAAGAAGTAATTCATTTCCCCAATCATGCTCATTTCAAAATGATTGACCATTAGAGATGAAAAATTTCGGCAAAAAGTTTGACTGGTTGACCCAAAAATAATGTCATCAACATATATTTGGACAAGTAAAACCTGTTTACCTTGTTTACGAATAAATAGGGTAGGGTCAATAGTACCTTTGGTAAAGCCTCCTTTGAGTAAGAAAGTAGATAAGGAATCATACCATGCTCAGGGTGCCTGCTTCAAACCATAGAGAGCCTTGTCTAACCTGTAGACATGGTTCGGCTTGTTAGGATCAACAAAACCTTCAGGTTGTTCCACATAAACTTCTTCTTTGAGTTCTCCATTCAAGAATGCTGTCTTCACATCCATTTGAAACACTGTGAAGTTTCTGAATGCGGCATAAGCTAAGAATATACGAATGGCCTCCATTCTAGCAACAGGAGCGAAAGTTTTGTCGAAATCCACACCAGGTTGTTGGCAGTAACCCTTTGCTACAAATCTAGCTTTGTTCCTTACTACAACTCCATTTTCATCCTTCTTGTTCTTGAAAATCCACTTGGTGCGAATTGGTTCTTCTGTTCTTGGATTTGGAACCAATCTCCATACTTTCAGTCTTTCAAACTGAGCTAATTCATCTTGCATTGCTTTAACCCACTCTGGATCACAAAGAGCTTCAGAGACGGTTTTGGGTTCAATGTTACTCAGTGAAAGTGCAACAAGACACTTATTGACTGTAGTACGGGTAGAAACACCAGTTTGTGGATCTCCGATGATTTGTTCTGTAGGATGATCCTTGCGTATACGTGACCACTTGTTGTCATGAGGAAGAGGATCTTGTTGATGAAGGTCAACATTATCATCATTAAATCCAGAGTTCTGTTGAGCAATGGAATCATAGCTTGGAAGAACTCTTTCCTCAAAATTTGGATGATCAAAATCCAGTGGTACATACACATTTGGAGTATATGATGGATTTGTTGTTTGGGTGATTTGAGAAGGTTGTTCTTGATCATTCTTTTGAGAATAAATATCACTTGAAGATGATTCTTCTTGCTCTGTAGAATTTGAAGATGATTCATGATTGTTGTCTGGAACTGATTCATTTGTTTGAATGGGGTCATTGTTCGGAATTGGTTCATTGATGACTTGAGGTTCCTTTTCTTGAATCGGTTTTGAGTTGTAGAATTCTTCGAAAAGAATATCTAGCTCTTCACTTGTTGGAGTTGGATATTTCTTGAATTTTGAAGCTAAGGTAGACGTCCTTGATGAAGCACTTGAAGTACTTTGATCACTAATTGTTGGTAGCAAACTTTCTTGTTCAAATATCATGCCAGACATCTCGTCAAACCAAACATTCATGGTTTCTTGAATCATGTTTGTTCGACGATTAAAGATGCGATATGCAATCGATGTCTTTGAGTAACCAACAAAGTAACCTTCGTCACCTTTCCTTTCAAACTTTCCAACATTTTCCCGATCATTCAAGGTATAACAGACACACCCAAAAATATGGATGTAATTGATGTTGGGTTTGCGTTTGTTAATAACCTCATAAGGAGTCTTCCCATGACGCTGATTAATGATGGACCGATTTTGAGTATGACATGCAGTGTCAACAGCTTCAGCCCACATGTTTGATGGTAACTTGGAATAAGCAAGCATTGTTCTTGCCGCTTCCACCAGCGTACGGTTTCTCATTTCAACAACACCATTTTGTTGCGGGGTACGAACAACAGAGAATTGGTGAGTAATGCCTTTTGATTTGCAAAATTCATTGAAGATGGCATTTTTGAACTCAGTACCGTTATCTGAACGGATATAACGGACTGGAAGTTGAAGATTCACTTGAGTGGAAGTGATGAAATCGATCAGTATTTGAGTTGTTTCATCTTTTGAAGCAAGAAACTTGACCCAAGTGTATCTAGAATAATCATCAATGATAACCAGAATATATCTCTTCCCGTTTCTGCTTTGTACTTTCATAGGCCCACAAAGATCCATGTGAATCAAATGAAGAGGTGCCAAAGTGTGTGGAATTTTCTTTGGTTTATGAGAAGTTCTCTTGATCTTCCCAACTGCACAAGAAGGACAGACATGCTCACTTTCATATTTGTAGTCAGGCAAGCCTTCAACAAGTTGCTTGTTGACTAATGCATTGATGGTTTGATAATTCAAGTGAGAAAGCCTTCTGTGCCACAACCAAGAATTTTTCGATTTAGCTTTTGAAACAAGACAGATATTATCAGTTGGTTGGTTATCATCAAGATTAACTGTGAAAAGATTGTCTTCACGATCTCCGCATAGGATATCAACTCCATCTAGAGTTTGGACTTTGCACAGAGATTGTCGAAAAAGAACTTGAAGATTGTTGTCATAAAACTGTCCAACACTGAACAAGTTATGACTCAGGCCTTCAACATAATGAACTTTCTTGATGACAATTCCGTTTCTTTCAATCTCTCCATAACCTAGAATTGGAGCGAAATTGTTGTTTCCGAAACGAACAGTTCCCATGAATCTTTCAACAAAATTCTTGAGCAATGATTTATTGCCAGTCATGTGTTTTGAACACCCGGAATCGAGTATCCATACACAGATGGTTATTTCCTGCAAACAAAAATTTAACCGACTTTAGGTACCCACTTAAAGACGGGTCCTTTGTGGTTAGTTAATACAGGCAGGGGATATAACTTAGGAAATGCATACAAACATGCTTTCATGTCAACATACTTGTTAATAAGCACATTATCAACAAGCATATTTGGATTAAACAATCGAATATTAATGCATGAATCAAAAGTAACATGTTTACCAGCATTCAAACCATGCATCTGAAAACAAGAATTAACATTGTTTACAACATCACAAGGCCTAGCCTTGGCACCATTAACATTGTTTAACACAGAGGACTCAAAAGATAAATTGTTTGACTCAACAGAAACATGCTTCTTCTTTCTACCATCTTTTCTTCTTCGCCTTTTCTTCTTTTTATCAACATTAGTAATCTTAGGTACTAATGACTTAGTTACCCATTTAGACTCACTAATCAAGTTCTTTCCACCTGTTGTATTGGCATTAAGAAGATTAGAACGATAATTTTGAAGTACTTTTATCTTTTTAGACTCTTTTGGAGATGCGGAAACTTCTTGTTTCTTAGGTTTATCATGAGAAAACCAGCCATATCTATCCCTATATCTAGTTGCATTATTTGAAGCATCCCTAGTTAGCAAAACTGAGCTAGACTTAGACACTTTTGAATTTGAACTAGACTGAGGTCTAGACAAAGAAACATTTGAATTGATTTCCAGAAGTTTCACTTTGTTGTATTTTATTTTAGGTTTGGTCTCATCTTGCTTGGTTTTGACATGCTTTTCTGGGGTAGGACATTTTTTTTTTAACTTATTGATTCTTGGTTTGGTGACAGTCTTTGGTTCAATCTTGATGGGTTTGGAAGTAACCTGTTTCTTTGAATAATATGAAGTTGGAGTTTTGAAAAACGATTTTGGAGATTCCTCTTTTGATTCAACTTTGATTTTGGTAGATTCAATCTTTTTCTCAGTTTCAGAGTCAAAAACATATTCTCCCTCCATGAATTTATCAAAATCAGATTTGTTGAATGATGAAATCGGAGAGAATTTTGAAAAATCAGGAGTTTTGTTTTCCAACTTCACACTATTGGTTGTCTCAGGAATAAAATCAACTTGAACTGTCGCTTCTTTGGTTTCACAATAAAATTGAGTAGAAGTATCAACACCTATACTAGCACAAGGCTTAGGGTGAACAACTAACTCTTCATGAAACTCACAGGTGAAAAACCTAACGTAGTACCATATCAAAACTAAACTATGCGCAAGTTCGTCATTCGATAAATCATATTGCACATAATCATCAGCTATTTCAGTAGCAGTATTTCGACATGAATACTCAAAAGAATCAGTTAAGGTTTGGGTGGAGGAATCAGTAGATGAAACATATGTAGTCAGAGTTGAATGGTCTACCAAGAGACTGAAATCAGTTTGTGTAAAAACATTCACACAAACTTTCTTGATATCAACAACAATTGATTCATTCTTTGAATTCGGACTTTGAGACTTTAGATTATTGATAAAGTTTTGTTGAGATTCCACCTTTAGTTGTAAACCTTCTATTTGTTTTTCCAAAATTGTGGATGGAACATACACTTTAGTTGGTTTAGGTGGGGAAACGACAGATTCTTGGTTTTGAAAATTAGATGCAATTTCTTCCAATTCAAAAATTGAAGACTTTTTCATTTCGTAAGAAGTGTTGATGGCATCATAATTAACCAAAAATTTATTGTTTTGAATTTTCTCAACTTCATCAGTCTCAAATTCGTCATCCAATGGACGTATGAATTGTTGAACCATACCAAGTCTCAAAAACTTTTCATCATACAAGGGTTCAATCTTTTCTTTGGCTTTTTGCAATGGAGTGATATTCTCAAATCCCAACCCAAGAAGAAGTTCTGATCTATCAATCTTTGACTTATTGAAATAGGCAGTGAAATCCAAAAGAGGGTTTTGTTCAACTTTGTACAACTTTTCTTGATAGAAAAGTATATTCTTTGTATGTTCCTCAATTTGTTTTCCAAGATTTTCAATCTCAATGCCTTTTAAAAAACAGTTATGATTTAAATCAGAAACTTTTCTTTCAAGTGCAATTGTTTTTGGTGTAGCTTCTTGAAGCTTTTTATTCAGAATATCAATATCCATTTGTCTGGCATTTGCACGGAGCCATTCATTGGTCTTTTGAATTTCAAGATCTTGATTGGCCTTTTCAAGATCAAGAATGGTCTTTTCTAAATTATGACACTTTTCCAATAACTTAGAGTCAGGGGACGCATTCATTTCACATTCTTTGACCAACATTTTTTCTTTATAGTTTTGAAATTCTTGTTTCATAGCATCATACTCAAAAAGAAGTTTAGAGTTTTCTTCAAGAAGTTTTGTGTATTCCCTTTTTGAAAATACAATGCTATTTTTCAATTTCTTGTTTTTGTTGGCTAAAGAAGTGTAATGATTTGTTAGGTTTGATAGAGCAATTCTACAAGACTCTTTATCTTTAATTGATGAAAAAGTAGAGTCAAGATTTACCTCATCATCGGGATATTCCTCTTCAGTGTTGTCAGCCTCCAGCATCTTATCTTTGCTCAACCTTGCCGTGAAACATACATTGGCAGACAGATCTTCATCTTCATCATCAGTAAGCAAGAGCCACTTGTCATCTTCAGCAATCAAGGCTTGACCGGCTTCAACTTGCTTTGCTAGAAGCATCTTCTGCTTGTAGTATGCATAATCCTTTTTGCGAGGCAGTTTGCAATCCACAGCAAAATGACCAGGAAATCCACAGTTGTAACACTTTTTGTCAGATTTCTTCTCTTTCTCCATGATTTGTTTCTCATTATCTGCTTTCTTGTCTCTTTGCTTGGAGACAGTTGTTTCACCTTGTTCAAAACTCTTGTGATGATATTGTTCCTTCTTTGGAAATGCACTTGTTGATGAAGTTCGAAGATTGTTGTTAGTTGGCCTCGCTTTGAAATATTTCTTCTTGAAATGCTTGGTAACAGCGGCAAGAGCTTGGTAGAATTCATCAGGAACACCATCTCTTGGAGCCAAGTAATCTTCTCCTTCCTCATCAGACGAAGAAACAATAGTCATTTGTCTTTTAAGAGCCTCAGAAACCTTTCGTTCAACAACCAATGCCAAAGGATCAGTAGATACAACTTCTGGCACTTTGTTGAATGAATTTTTGCTTAGAACTTTACTCTCATTTAACTTGAAAGATTCATAAAGAGTATGAATGGTGAATTTGGTCAGATCTTGATGTTGTTTGATTTGGGTTCCATGTTCTTCCCATTCGGAACCAAGTGCTTTGATAAACTTGATGTTCAACTCAATCTCATCTTTCTTGACCTTGTTCTTTCTCAGTTCATTGATCACATTGCAGAATCGGTAGTAGACTGACTCAAGAGATTCATTTGGAGATTTCTGAAAATTGTCAAATTCGGTTAAGACATTAGTCAGTCGAATTGTTGAAGTTACATCAGAACCTTCCATTTGTCTAGCAACTTCATCCCAAATCTCCTTTGCTGTGTCGTAAGAATCAACTGAGCCATAGATCTCATCAGGAAGTGCTTGGTACAAACATGACCTAGCTCTGTTGTCAGCAGCAGTACGATCTCTTTGTTCAGCGTTTAAAAGATCAGGAGTCAAAATGGTACGGGTAGTTGGATGACGATTCATAGCAAGTCCATTGATGATTGAGTCCTTAAGCATGTGACCATTTGTTTGACGTTCAATGTAATCCATGAACCTTTTCTTCCAAAGTCCATAATTACCACGATAAATAACTGGTGGTCTTGTATCAGTACCTAGAGATAATGCTTCACGAGTAGTCATTTGAAATTGATTTGAATTGAGAATTGAATTGATTTTTAAGAAGTTAGAAAAATATGAAACGATCTAATTTGTGATAAAATTGAAACGATCTGAATTTGAAAAACAGAATGAAACGATCTGAATTGTAATGAACAATGAAACGATTTGATTTGGATTCAGATTGAAACGATCTGAATTTGAATAAAAATGAAACGATCTAAAATGCAGAATGAAACGATCTGAATTGGAGTGAAAAAGAAACGACCTGAACTGGGATTTCAAGTGAAACGATCTAAATTGTATGAAGAATGAAACGATCTAATTCTGGGATAATGAAACGATCTAATTTGAATTAAAATTGAAACGATCTAATATTGAATGAAGAATGAAAATTCTAAGTGTTCTGAAATGATTTGTGTAGAGTTTTGGTATGAATTGTAATGAAATGAATTGAGCAAAACCAATCACGAAGATCAGTTACCCAAAAGTAGTATGAAATTACTCAAACCAGAAAAAATTATGAGTGAAACTTGAAACGATCTAAAAGAGATCGTTCTAGTTTCTAAGAGAACTGAAACGATCTAAAAGTTTTGGTTCCTCTTCAGAATTTCTCAATAACTTGTGTAATTTTCAATAACTGAATTGACCAAAACCAATCCAAAGGATCAGTTAGCCAAAATCAGTTATTCACAACACAACACTTGTCAAAACGATCAAAATTTGAATCGTTTGACAAGCCACAACACTGATATGAAAATATGAAGGAAAGAAAACTGAGACGATCTAAATTAAGATCGTTTTAACCGTCGTCTTCAACCTCTGAACATGAACAACTCCATTGACGAAATTTAAAACTTCAATATCTTTTGATTTTCTGAGAATTGGTACATGAAACCACTTGCAAACGGTTTGTTTTCACCTCAGCAATGATCCGATAACACAACAGAATCAAATCCCAAATTTTAGCGCCAAAAACTCATATCTGGACTTTTGATCCAGATTGAATTAGAACATGAAACTTGACAGGATTATGTTATTAACTATGAGGAATCGATTGGTGAACAAACATTTGTGATTTTATGTGATTTGAGAGGTTAATTTTTGGATTTTCAGAACGAACAAAAATGACGAACAGAAGCAGAATTAAAACAAAATTAAATGTGATTTGTGATGAGAAGTGATTGAATTCAGTTATGGATCGAGATCAGAACGATGTTTAGCTCTGATACCAAATGTAATCAACACGATTTCCTCAACCGAATTCACATCAACAATGGCGTTTGGTTAGTGTGTGTGTTCTTGGTGTTTGTGTGTGTTTTGAGAGAGAATTGGGATTAAGAGTGTGATTTTTCAGGTGTGTTGTATGAATTGTAAGTTATTAATGTATCAAGTTGTTATAATTTCTAAGGAATTGAGGGCTATTTATAGTCTAAACTATCTAACTATGCTAATTAACACTATTAGCCCCTCAACCTTAGAAATTATCAACTCATGACTTAACAACAAGTAAGTCCATAACTTAAATTACAATGTATCACTATTTTTGGATTTCTAACAGAAACCGAAGCTCTTATAGCAGCAACCAATGGAGTATCACCAACAGTAGGTGCATGAGACCTCTCCATGGCTTCAGAATAAGCAGCAAACTCTCTATCAACTTCAGCTTGAGATCTTGCATGTCTTCTTCTTCGCTTTGGCAGTCTTTCTTCCTCCTCTTCATCTTCTGAATCCTCAACAACATTAACCGGGACTTCAGAAGGACCAACATCAACATCAACTAGAGCAGAGGGAGAAGTAGAAACTCCAGTAGATGGTGGTACAAGATTTGTAGGATCATCAATATCCTCCATGAGAGCATCCATATCAGAATCATGCTCCAAATCACCAGCATACAGAGGAACATCATTTAGTTCCTCAAACTGATCAGCTCGTTCTTCATGAAGATCTTCATGAGCCTGATCATCATCACCAGCAGCAGCAGCAACGGGTTCATCATCCTCCCAACCTTGTCGAGGTGCAACATAGTTAGGATTAATCAAATGTCCGAACAGAGGTGGATTATCAACCTCAATCGGAACATTTCTTCCTGACACGTGCTTCATTCTCTCAACAAATGCCTTATAAGTAAGACGACCTAAATTGAACGTAGGATCGTCAAATGGCAAAGCAGCTACAAAGTGACGAATTATGATCATCACAAATCTTGGAAACAAGTAAAACTTTTTGTCGATTCCAAATGATCTCATTTGCCTTTCAAAATTATCAAAAATGTACTGAGAAAAGTTGTATGGCTTGTTCAGCACCAAAGCAACCAACTGAGATGCATTCTGGATGTTCATCTGATCATGACCAGTACTCCGATGACTCATAGACCTCAACAAATAGTAAGCAAGGAGCTTCCATTTGCCGCGAAGATTCTTCCTAAAATATGGGTGTGTAATGTTACCAGCATAACCCATACGACGTAGAGCACCATCATAGAATTCTTCTGTAAACTCAGTAGGACCTTGCTCCATGTCATCAACACCTAAGCGTAAAATAGTCCTTAAGTCTCCAGCTGAGAACGAAATAGAACGTCCTCCAACAGTAGTGCGAATGTACAAATGATCACCCATCTGCATTGATCGGGCTGAGTTCCAAAACTCCCGAATGAGACTTATTACCAACGGAGGATTCTCGGTCAACGTAAAGTTAATGCGACAACGTCCAAGAAACTAGAGAACACCGTGAAACTCTGCAGTGCACCCCGTCTGCGTGATGCTGAGATCGAGTGCAGCATTGTGTTAGAATACACGAGCGTTATCACCTTGTCCAGCCATACCTGCACAAAAACAGACAAAAATGACAAGAAAAACGAAGTTAGAATAAACGAAAATTAAAAATTAGGGTTTGGGTTTTCTGGTTCGTGATGACGTCATCATGAGGAAAATTTCCCTCGTCGTGACATCAGCACGAGCCAACATGAACCCAGAAACACGAAGTACAAAACATCTCCATACGATGTTAAAATTAATCAAAAACATCATCGTGGACTTGTTTATGTTTCGTGTATGCCCAGAAAACAAAATCGAAACGAATTCGATGAACACGAAGTTGGTTCGTGTTCTTCGTGTGAATAGTGACCGAAACACAAATCTCTTTGATTAATCTTGATTTAACACTTGTTAACCTAAAGTTTGGTTAGATTTAACATGTTTAAACATCAATTAATCTAATTTTAAGTCCAATTTAAGTCCAAATCATCAAAAATCAAAGATCTAATTCATGGTTCATCCAAGTTACTGTTCACGCGAGGTAAAATAAAAAATCGGGCATTATAACGACTTGTAATCGTTAATTTTTATAGTCAAAACATCAATCAATCATCCTAGATTGGAATTAAACCAATAAACCTGGATGAAGAACACGAAGAAATAAGGAATCGATCGAACTAAAGAGCGAATGAATAGTAGCACGAGGGAGACGAAGTTCGTGTGATTTACTTAGGGTTAATTTCGATTAATGGTAATTAATGAATAGTAACAACCCATATATATATTCGAATCCACATGGGTCGGGCCGAACACATAGTTCGTGGGCTTCGTGATGACATCAGCGCGAGGCATGCTGGCGTCAGCACGAGGTGATTTCGAATTCCAGATTTTAAACCACATAAGCTTCATTCCTTAGCCAAATTTCATGAACTTTCAGAAATTTAAACAAGGAAAAATTCCAGAAATTCCAGAAACATAATCCTGTAGATACTCGTTACTAAGAACCTGTATCTACTCGAATATGCTATCATAAATCATCCGTACTAACTTGTCATCACAATAATGTATCAAATAAATCTTACATTATTATCTTGACATAAAATCGATCATTTCTTCATTGATGTTCAACTCAACAATGCAAATCATTTTAATGTATAATGCATTACAAAATATCATATCAACAACCTATCACATTACATCTTAGGTTGTGATCTTGATAATAAAACTATAACCTATCACACTAAGTCTTAGGTTAATTACAAGGCAATCCATCCTTGTAACACAGTCTGTAAAAGCAATTTCTGGTAGGCTTTTATTGTCCGTCGCAATGCAATCCCAATAAGCAAGCGAAAACAATTTTGCCTTCAATCACAATCTGAAATGTTTGATGCCAACTACATTTAAGAATGAGTTTATTATCTGTAACCTGCACACTTAACAAACTTCATCAATGCATCAAAAACAACAATAAAAATATCATAAATATGCAAAACAACCAATAACTTAACCTAATAATCATTACAAGATCTAAGGCAAGTCCAATCTTTGTCAAGCATACTTATCAACCACAAATAATTGAAATTTCAAAAATTCACATGAAACACATTCAAAAATATTTTGACTTTTCAATTTTCAAAAATCATTTCATTTTCTAAATTAAACGACTTATGTATTAATTAGAAAATCCATCTTTTAAACATTTATACCGTAAGCAACAAGACTTATATAATTCACTAAGAATTATAACTTTTAATGCTTATCAAATCTCTCGTGCAATAAGAACTAGTTTGACACACAAACTGACACTTATTACAAGAACCAAAATAAAAAGAAAAATGAAAACAAAATAAACTACAAAATAAAACAAAATCTAAACTACTTTATTTAGTTACAAGAAATTCTAAGTTTCTGCAGATTAGATCAGATTAGCATTTACATAAGTCTGCAAGTAAGAAATAATTCTTTTATTATTAATTATGAACAGTGATTCAACCACGATTACTAGTATATTTGTCCTCTTAAACACTCGGTACTTCCAGTTTCCTTTGAATTATGACACTTTCGACATACCCTGGCCAAGGACAGTCACCATGTAACCCGAGTAGCCTAATATGCCATTGAATAGTTTGCGAACTTATGTGAGCCACTTTCAGATATACTTCCGTAATCGATACAAGTACTAAGATAACAAATATTCAATATATATTCAAAAACA
Organism: Erigeron canadensis; assembly: GCF_010389155.1. Taxonomy (NCBI): domain Eukaryota; kingdom Viridiplantae; phylum Streptophyta; class Magnoliopsida; order Asterales; family Asteraceae; genus Erigeron; species Erigeron canadensis. Next base: position 17,302,456 of record NC_057769.1, read on the forward strand.
TCCTTAAACAAATCATGAGACACTTTTTAGATAAAAGAATTTAATTACACTGTGATTTAACTTATTTGCTTTTGCATTTAATTATTTATAAGGAACCCGTGATTTTCTATGAGACCCATGTAGCGAACTTTCTGACAACCTATCCCAAGTTGGAAGCTTTAGGTAGGCTAGGTATACAAAGACACCCCGAGGACATACTTGTCCGTATCTCAAAGACCACATTAGCCCCTTAATTTTCATTCATTTTGTTTGCATAAAAATATCACATTTACTTTCATGCTCATGATTGGTAGAGGTTTTTGCCTATATATTGAACAAATCTTATAGTAATACTAGATCTTTCACAAAATTTAAGGACTAGATCAATTCTTTACTGAAAAGCAAGAATTCTCAGCCATATATCTGAATATGTTTCCCACAAGAACATTGTATAAATTAAGTTCAGATTAAGGAAACCTTGCTACTTTGTGTCTACCAATATATCCCAAATTGTAATCACTGAACTAAACAGTTATATTACGATTAAGCAGACTTCAAAGCTAAGTATCCTCACTTCTAATCATCTGACAGCATTAACTTAAATCTCTCCCATATTTTTGTCATTTTCTCATTTTTCACATTTTTATGGTTTTTATGACACTAAGAACTCTTTTTGTATTTTTATGACTCTAGCTATTTACAGACACAAACCTACAAAATTAGTTCTTTGAGAGATTTAGTATGAATCAGCATTCTTCATCCCATTGAGAAGAATTAACTTCTCAAATCGAGTCTTATCAAATGCTTTGACAAATCAGCTAAATTATCATCGGTTATAACCTTTTCCAAATGAATTAACTTCTTTTGGGCACAATCACGCAAGAAATGATGTCTAATATCAATATGCTTGGTGACCTTATGCATGACAGGGTTATTTGTAATGTCTATAGCTGACTTACTGTCTATTCTAATAGGAGTATCAAGAAAATGCATACCGTAGTCACGAAGTTGTTTCTGAATCCACAATACCTGGGAACAACAGCTACAAGCAGCCATATACTCTGCCTCACATGAAGACTGACCAACGCATGTCTGCTTCTTGCATTGCCACAATACTAATCTTCCTCCTAACAATTGACAACCTCCAGTCGTAGACTTTCTGTCATTGTTACAACCGCCAAAGTCCGAATCAGTATATGCAACAAAATCAAACGTTCCTCCCATTGGATACCATAGACCAAGCCCTTGGTTTCCCTTAAGATAACGTAGAATACGTTTTGCTGCACTCAAATGTGACTCTTTCGGACTAGCTTGAAATCTAGCACAAAGACAAACAGCGAACATAATATCTGGACGCGAAGCAGTCAGATACATCAATGAGCCAATAATAGCACGATAATAAGTTGCATCCACAAGTTCATCTTTCGGATCAAGAACTCCTAAACCATGATTTTGCTGAATAGGAGTACCATATGTCTTGGACTCTAACATTTGAAACCTCTCCAAGATGTCATCAACATACTTAGACTGGTGAATAAAGAATCCATCCTTCCTTTGATCTACATGTAGTCCGAGGAAAAACTAATTCCCCCATAGCACTCATTTCAAATACATTTTTCATGCTCATCTCAAACTCTTTGCACATCTTTATATTAGATGAACCAAAAATGATATCATCCACGTAAACTTGTACAATTAGATAATCTCGCTTCTTCCACTTGATAAACAATGTGTTGTCTATCGATCCTCTTGTAAATCCATTTGTCAACAAATGCGTCGACAACTTTTCATACCACACTCTGGGTGCTTGATGCAATCCATAAAGAGCTTTATCCAATCGATATGCTCTTCTTGGATAATTCGGATCTTCAAACCCTGGTGGTTGGTGAACATACACTTCTTCTTTAACTTCACCGTACAAGAAGGCACTTTTAACGTCTAACTGATTCACCTTTATACCTTTGAAACTTGCAAAAGCTAAAAATTACCTTATAGCTTCAATCCTAGCAACTGGTGCAAAAGTTTCGTTATAGTCATATCCTTCTCGTTGTGCAAACCCCTGAACAACCAAACGTGCTTTATTTCTGGTAACGATCCCTTTGTCATCTCGTTTGCATTTATATACCCAAATTAGTTCCAATCGGTTCTTTTCCTCTAGGCACATCTACTAACTCCCAAACTCCAAGTTTTTCAAATTGAGCTAATTCTTCTTGCATAGCTTCAACCCAACATGGATCTTGAAGTTCTGCCTTAACATTCTTGATTCTCTTAACACGAACTCCATAAATGTTTTCAGTTTCGACAAAGAAATTTATCAAAATTTGCGGAGTTTCATCTTTCGATTTAAGAAAGAATACCCATGAGAATCTCGAGTAATCATCAGTAACCACCAAACAGTAATACATCCCACCGATACTTCTTACAGTTACTGGACCAAATAAATCCATGTGAAGTAACTCAAAAGGATTGTCAATAGAATTTTCTTGTTTCGGTTTATGTGCAGACTTTTGCTGTTTACCTTTCAGACAAGGTACACATTTGTCTTTCATTCCAAACCGTTTCATGGGAACGCCGTCAACTAAACCATGTTTGACAATGTCAATCATCTTTTGGAAATTGATATGTCCCATTCTTCTATGCCATAGTAACGATTCAGATTCGTTTGCTTTTGATAACAAGCAAACAGACTCCTCTGGATTATCAACACCTAACACAAGGCCATAGATGTCTCTCTTCCTAGGAGCTTTCAGCAGGATCCAGTCTTCAGGAATAACATATCCTGGTTTCAATATAAGTGCTTCTTTCTCATTAAAATGGACAGTGTTACCCTTGTCACAAATCTAAGAAACACTTAATAAATTATGTGATAACTGTTCCACATAATTGACTTTCTCCAGCGTAATCTTCCCATTGACAACATCACCTTGGCCCGAGATATTGCCGCCCTTGGGACCTGCGAAACTAACATACGACCCATTTACATCTTCATAATTGGACAAAACGTTCTTGTCCCCTGTCATGTGCCGAGAGCATCCACTGTCTACATACCAAAGACTAATAGGCTTCCTTGGTTCTCCCTGCACATTAGACGATAAGATGGTTAGTTTTTGAAGGGTACCCAAACCTTTTGAGGTTTAGGTTTGCCGAATTCATTTCTAATGATTAATTCGGTCCAATATCTATCGCTCTTTAAGGAGCCTTGGATGAAGATGGTGTCACAGACTGTTTCTTAGGTGAAGTGAAACGAGTCTTAGGAGGTGAATTCCTTGGTGAGTGAGTACCAAATCTAGGTTGACTCCCTAATCGATCATTGAATTTAGACGAACTATTAATTCTAACAGAAGGAGATCGATTTTGTTGAGCCATCTTCCTAGGTGAATTACTCCTTTGAGGTGTACGAGAACGACTCAGACTTACACTAGTAGAAGTAGTATTCTGTGAAGGTCCCTGTCGTTTTGGAGTCTTAGATCTATTATTATGAGCAACAATATCTGAGTCACTAGATCCTCCAGAAGACATACCCTTGTCAGGACATCTCCGTTTCCTATTTGGACAGCAAACTTAGCAAAAGTATGGAATAAGGATGTCCTACTTCATAACAATAGAAACAAGATTTTTTAGCTCTTGCTTTCTTAGCTTTAACATCAAACTCAGCTGAAGTCATGCCTAAACATTCTTTAAGTTCAATTGTGGCTGACTCTTCTTTTGATAAACCAGTTGACTCATTTTTACCCAAAAAATGTACCTTCTTTTGAGAATTTTTATGATTCTTGTATGGAGTTAAGGGGACTTCACTAGACGTAGATTCATCCTTATTCCATACTTTATCAATCTTGTCATAATCGATCTTTTCAAAATCAATTTCATTTGATGTAAAAACAGTATCACATCCTTTCATTGTAAAACATTTAATGTTCTTATTAACAGGACAAGTCGACTTTACTTGACTAGATCCTTTAGAGGTACTAGCATCATACACTCCATTCTTAGGATCCATTGGCTTAACAAATGAACTTTCAAGCTTATGTTTCTTGTTAAGCTCTTTAATTTTATCAATTGAGCTTTTAGAGTTTTTAGGGGTCTTTGGATCAACATTTTGTTTTTCTGAAACTATTGAATCTATTTCACCACTGTCAATCTTTTCAGTAAGCTGTGTTAGAGACTCTGTATAATTATCATTAAACGGACCTCTAACTTCATTATAACTCATACCCAAACCACTTTTATCTTTTGAATCCCGTGGTACAGGTTTTTGCATCTGCATTGATCGTATTAAATCAGATCCCCTAATTTGATCTAGTCTTGTATTAAGCTTAACTATTTCCAACTTTGCGTCAACTAATTCTTTCTCCTTTTTAGGAAAGTCTTCAGTTAGTTGAGCATATTGTTCATTTCCCACTTTTTCCATCAAAACTGACTCTATTAGTTTTTCTTTTAATGCAAGAATATCCTTATCAGATGCACGAATTTTATCTTGATAAAGACTTTCTTGTTTTACCAAACCAGAATTTTTGGCAAACAAAGAGTCGTTTTCTTTTTTAAACATGTTGTTCTGACTAGTTAAGTTAATAACTGACTTATTCAAAATAAACACCTCAAGTTTTAAATCCGACAACATTTTACACACGTCAATTATAGAAGATAAAGAACAAGATACCTTCTAATCTGCAGCCTTGCAATCTGCCTCAACAGGATTTGATGACTCTTCCTTTTCTTCAGATGTTTTTACTGCAGTCATTTGTTCACTCTCAGATCTTACTGTCTCAGCAACATTACACATATTCTTCTGTACTGTCTCAGATGCACTTTCTTCACTTGAGTATACAACATAATCAATCGTTGCGGCTACCTCATCATATAATTCTACCATATAGGCATGATTCGAGGTATCATCGGATTGTGTATCCCATTGATAAGTACCATCTGGATTTTGAACAACAACAGCCTTTGAATCCAAAAACGGTGATGAAACAGGCTGTTGTGGAGTAACAGGATATGTAATCATTGCTTGCGTCTTATGATTATTTGGTGTAACACCGCCTTGATTATAATTTTGACGACCAACAACAGTATTATCAATCCTTTTAGGCCTTTGACACTCTCTTGCAAAATGACCAAATCCATCGCAATTATAACATTTCACCTTGGATTTGTCAAAACCTTTAGTGCCATTACCCACTTTTTCCATCAAAACTGACTCTATTAGTTTTTCTTTTAATGCAAGAATATCCTTATCAGATGCACAAATTTTATCTTGATAAAGACTTTCTTGTTTTACCAAACCAGAATTTTTGGCAAACAAAGAGTCGTTTTCTTTTTTAAACATGTTGTTTTCTGACTAGTTAAGTTAATAACTGACTTATTCAAAATAAACACCTCAAGTTTTAAATCCGACACCATTTTACACACGTCAATTATAGAAGATAAAGAACAAGATACCTTCTAATCTGCAGCCTTGCAATCTGCCTCAACAGGATTTGATGACTCTTCCTTTTCTTCAGATGTTTTTAGTGCAGTCATTTATTCACTCTCAGATCTTACTGTCTCAGCAACATTACACATATTCTTCTGTACTATCTCAGATGCACTTTCTTCACTTGAGTACACAGCATAATCAATCGTTGCAGCTACCTCATCATATAATTCTACCATGTAGGCATGATTCGAGGTATCATCGGATTGTGTATCCCATTGACAAGTACTATAATGGATTTTGAACAACAACAGCCTTTGACTCCGAAAATGGTGACGAAACTGGCTGCTGTGGAGTAACAGGATATGTAATCATTGCTTGCGTCTTACGATTATTTGGTGTAATACCGCCTTGATTGTAATTTTGAAGACCAGCAACGGTATTATCAATCCTCTTAGGTCGTTGACACTCTCTTGCAAAATGACCAAATCCATCGCATTTATAACATTTCACCTTGGATTTGTCAAAGCCTTTAGTGCCATTACCTATAGGTCTACCAGTTCTCTGAGTGAATCTTCTGACCTTAATAGTAAGCATAGCAAGCTGCCATTGTAGATCCATTTCTTCTAAATCATCAGGATCTATTTGATTGTAATCCTCATCAATTACTACAGGATCAGTAACCTTTCCCCCAATAAATGCTTCAGCATTACAAAACGCTGAGTAAATACTCATTCTTCCTTCTGCAGAACTCATACTCATTGGCATAGAGTGGAAAGATTGTACATTGCTCTTAACATTTGAATTTGTATTGTCATAAGCAACATATCTGGCATTACCATCAGCATCTACTATTGGTGTAGTTTCTGAAAGACTTAGAAATGCATTATTTCCTGAGCTGGAACTTGCTAAATGGACAGACTTAGCATGATATAAGGATGGATCTTGTGTAAAATCCGAGTGAGTGTCTTTAATCCTTCTCTTCATGTCTCTGTTCTTCAGCTTGGAGACTACCTTTTCAAAATCCCATGTACTGTATTCCTGATCATCTTGAAGTTAATGAACATAATCAGTCCAAGTTTTAGGCAGTGAATCCAGAAACTTATCAACTAGCTCAGTTTGAGGATAAACAACTTCAAAGATGACAACTAAGTGGTCAGATGACTGAATCAAATAATAATCTCGTCAAGAGATTCCCTTGAGCAGCTTGATACGGTTTTTCTTCAAAGTTACATCGCCCTCACAATATCTTTCAAGAGCATCCCATAAATCCTTTGAAGTAGTGTACTTTTTAAACAGATGTACACTATCTTGAGGCAAGGCCATAATAAGAGTAGACAATGCCTTTCCCTCAACAGCGTATCTTTTACGTTCTTCAATAAGCATATCAGCATAAGTATACCTACTGATTACTCCGTTCTTCTCATATGAAGGCCAATCAAAACCTTGAGTTATTACTAGCCACATTTCCATGTCAGTGAGACGAATGTAGTCTTCAAAACGTCTCTTCCACATCCAATAATTTTCCATACGGAAAAGCTTTGGAGGTGTATTACCCCGAGCAACCTCATGATCGTGCATGATCATCTAGCTGATAAGTAAGGCATTGGGTGAGTTTGCGGCAGCTAGTAAGGTCGTCATTTCGAATCTTTTGAATTCAAGTAAAACGAAAAGACTACTTAGTGTATAGCACGAAGTTCGTATAGCACGAAGGACACGTGGCACGAAGTTCGTATAGCACGAAGGACAAGTGGCACGTGTAACACCCCGACTACGGCGGAAACACGAGATGCCACAGAACGACATGGTACAAAAGATTAAATGGAAAACATCTTAATTAAAGTCTTAAAACCATTCCAAATTAAACGATTACATAGTTCAAAGTAAAGTGTTAAAAATCATAACATAAGTCCAAATCCGAATAAAAGATAAACTTGTTTGCATTACAAGTCTTCGTTCACCATGCAAACACAAAGTCCAAAAGCGGTCCATAAGCAAACCTACTGCTCTAAACCTGAAAAGCATGAAGAAAAAGTGTCAACTACGAGAGTTGAGTGAGTTCATAGGTTTTTAACTAATACAATAAGCATATATACACATCATCACGAAATAAATTAGGAATCACCAATTTCCATGAACATTTCCAATTCATCCTTTGATAAACGTTTGTTCAACTCACTTTTAACCCATGTAAATAAATCCTTGCATATGACCACAAGGGTCTAATTCCATTATCTTAGATGAGTATATACTTGAGCCACTACTACTACCATTTTATTCAAGTCCGATTACAATTCAATAATTCAATTCATAGCACAAGCTGTCAATCAAGTGCCGTAACATTAATAACAATGATGATAATGGGTCGTGCCATGGAGACGCCCGATTATCTTAAGGTAGTTAGAACACCCGGGGCCAGACTAGAAGTGGAGGTTGTCACGAAGGCAACCAACCTTCCAACGGTACGCTTTGGGTGGGCGGACGAAACCTAGTTGCGCAACTAACTAACTACAGGCCTCCACTTTCGGAGTAAATAGTAGTGTACCGAATGCCGCGGTTTGACAGAACTCAAGCTCATCACATAAATCCTTTATTATCATTTCATAGTCATATATTAAGAATCATTTCATATAACAAACTCTCTTCCAAGAAACATTGCATATATAGAAAGTAGTTTCATTTATCATGCTTTTCACCCCGAAAGTAAAACACATAAAAGAGTTTGAAAGGGGGCTATGACTCACTTGATTTGAGAGTAATGGGGGCTGATCAAATACGAGATGTGTGCTTAGTGATGTCGTTCCCCAAGCAAGCCTAAACCATGGTATTCAAATATACACAACGTAAGTGCGTGTTACATGAACTAGTGAACTAGATCATGAGATTTATGCTAGTAGGCTTGCCTATCTTTGGTTGTTACTTAATTATGGAATCAAAGTGTATTATGATGTTCAAGATGTTTGGTTAAATTGGAATTGATGGTAAGAGTAGTTTTTGCGCGTTTGTTGGAATTTCGGTAATTCGGCTTTGATTCGCGAGATTTCTTTTGCACACTTTGCTTTGTACTACTATTTGATATTGGTACAGTAGTATTTTGGATTTTAAAATATATTTTCTGATTTATATTAATTTCCTTGATTTATTATTATTTAATTAATTATTTATTCCATTTATTCATTAATTAATTAAATAATTCCTTATAATTATTCTTAGGTTCTTAAATTACCTTTAAAATTTATAGATAATTATATTTTGATTATCTACTGAGTATTATGCTTTTAAACTTGTAACATTATTTATTTATTTATTTATTTAAGCTTTATTACTTATTTATTCAATAATAGTGATTAATTAGTGATTTTTAACTTAGTTAGTTATTCTTAAATTATGTAAAACTTGGTTCTTTCCTTGAAATTACTTTTCTCCAGTAGGTTTAAGTTATTTTAATCCTATTTATGTGATTTTGTCCAAGTTCATGATTTATATAATTTATTATTGATTTATTTATTCCTTAAAATCCCTTTTAAATTCACTAAATTATAAAAACACTTAGAAATCATCACAAGAGCTTTTGTCTAAAATCACAGGCCCTTTTTAGGCAACTTTTATAAATAAAAATTTGTAACCATTCAATCTCTCTTGTGTTCTTATAATTTGAGGACTTTTAAACATAAAATCGTTTACCGATATAGTGATTTTTGCCTCATTTCTCAACCAATTTAAATGCTTCAAAAGGGATTTTTGTTCTTATTTCATTTTGTCCAGAATGTCCATCATATTTTGATGACCTAAGTCGTGATTGTGGTGGTGGTGTGCTATGTGCAATTTTGTGCTTTCGGTTGGTGATTATTTGACCCGAAAAGACTATTTTTGAGCTTATTCTTGCCATGCATCAAATGACTTGAGTTTTATACTTTTAATATGTCATATTTCCAGTATGTTCATCACATTTTCATGGTCATATAGTTATGGTGCATGTGTGTGCTCAAAATGCATTTTAACAAGTTTTCGGTTTTCGATTTCAAGCCTATTTTGCCTTGTTTGGTTCCATAATCATATTTTTGTTATTACCATAATTTTTCCAGAACATTAACTTTGATTTTAACACATTTTTCACTTATGACAAGCCTAGCTTCATCTCATAATCCAAACAATAATCCAACCTTCTTAAATCTAGCATATAAGCACTTAAATCAATACTTTTTAACATAAAGATTTAACTATCAAAAATCCATCAACATAAAAATATGTTTTTCATGAAATATTCCAGAAATATATTTACAAATATTTATACATCATGTTCATCTTTTTATATAAAAAGTTACTTTACAATCTATCAACACATATCCACCTTTTTGATGCTAGCTTTTATAGATCCAATACTTTATCAATAAAATCTATATTTTTATAAATATTTCCAGAAATATTACTTTCATAACATGCATGAATATAGCCATCTTTCAAAGGAAAAATCACATCAAAGACTATTAAACTTATATCCACACTTTTGGGTCTTAAACTAGTTGAATCCTTGGATCTTTCTTCTTGGATTCAACATGCATGAGCATGGAAAGAAAGATCCTATCAACTTTGCCCTCATCAAGTGTATATTCAAAAGAAAACATGAAGAAAACACAATCTTTTGTTAAAACCTTTTTAATATAAACAAGAACAAGATTAATCTAATAAAGAGATGAAGATATATACCCTTGAAGAACACTTTTAGATGATGAAAAATGGCAGAAATTTCGTGGCCTATACCCTTCAAAATACCCTCAATCTAGCCTTGAATTAACCCTTAATCTCTAGCTTAATCCAACCCTTGCTTAGCCTAACTTAAACCCTTATTATTATCAAGTATTAAGGTTGATTGTTGTTGGTTTTCTTCTTATTTCTTGGCTGCCGAAAAAGAGAGAGAAAAGGGAGAGAAGAAGAGTGTTTTTGAGAGAGAATTGATTAGTGTGTGTGAAATGGGAGTGTAGTGTGTGTTGGAGTGGTGAGTTCCAAGACTTAAGGCATGCAAAATTTGAAATGGAGGGATGTATGTGTGTGAAGGGGGGGGGGGGGCGGCCTCATGGGGGGGGGGGGGATTTGGAGGGGTTTAATTTTTTTTTTTTATATAAAATTTTGTTGTATAAGTATAAGTGTAGGTATATGTTAAGTGTGGATTTAATTTGTAAGTGTTTTGTTAGTAAAATATAAGTAATTGGTTGTTTTAGTTAGGAATATGTATATGTGTGTATAAGTCATGTATATTTATGTGTGTGGATATATTTTTGTATTTTTAGTTGGTTACATAGGTCATTGGTTGTAAATTTATATTAATTTTTAAGCTTATATGCTTACTTATTAAGTTTTCGACGCTTTTACGTACATAATACGTCCAATTATATTTTTAGTTGAAAATTTTATTTATCATGATCATATCCTCTTGATTTGGTTTTATTTTTGATTTGTTGGGCAATCCATAGGAATTTTGATTGGTATCTCAATTTGCGAGCCTTAAGTTATTATTATCGCATCGATTGCTCACCTCTAAAAATTTTTGTTCCGAGGTACTTTCATTAGGAAATTCTTTTACATATCATTAGCTTTAGATTACTAATTTGGGGCATTACCTACTAGCTTCAAGTATAACTAGGGCTTGCGGGAACGTACACAACCTAACTAGCACATATATAATATTAAAAGTACGGTTGTTACATCACGAAGTACGAAACACAAGTCACGACCTAAGTCACGAAGAGTGGTTCGCGCTGACGTGGGACGAAGTGGACACGAAGTCTGTTGAGTGATGTAAGCACGAACACGAAGTTCACTTCGTGCTGACGTATGCACGAAGTAACACGAAAAAGAGCACGAACTTGACCAAAAACACGAATTTCGAATTGATTTTGCAATCAATAGCGAATCAAACAATCTTAAACCTTCTGGTAATCAACCTTAGGGCTCTAATACCACTTGTAAGGTGCCCTATTGTTGCGTGGATCGTAATAAGATGTGATTCGTTATGCCAAGAGTGCGGAATCCTCTTGAGATAACTAGATTGCTATTGCCTTTTGTTAATTAATAAGTAATTAATCAACCCAATGAGATGCACAAGGCTTGTGGTTTGTGTAGAAGAACACACGAAGGAACAAATAACCTTAGCTCGTAAATTTGTGAATATCTATCAAGAATTCGTAAATCACTAACCTAATTTCATAGATTAGGTCTTGTATTTATACTAGTTAAGTATTGGATCGTGTGGGCTTAGGCCTTAATTATGTATTAGGCCTGAAACAATAATAAACCGATCTGCCTCGTGCTGACGTCAGCATGAGGCTGATCCTTCATGCTAATGACGTCAGCACGAGGGACGACCCATTGTTCTTTGTTTGACTTTGTTTGACTCGTACATAACATCCAATCACCGTTTAAGTGTTCTACGACACTTATAACCCTTGATTCTATGTTCTTGTACCTGCAAAACAATATATAACACACAAACACAATACAAAACACAAACAGATATAATATTGAAGTTCAAACGTAATCATTAAATATCAACACAAGTTCTTATTTAGATGATTTCACACAAGTTCCTAAAAACATAAACGATAATCAAATCTATGTTGCGATTGTCACAACGAATCTGCATCTACAATCAGCTGGATTGAATGCACATCTGGATCAACTACGACACCCTTCGCAACTTTTATACCAAGTATGGTATTGATCTGTCTTACCATCCTATTGTGTCCAGTTGATGTTACTATCTTACTATGTCCTTGAAGTAAGATGGGAGTGTACACTTGTTCGTTCGAGTGGGTCGTTGCTCATATACCTTTGACTTAATTCTTCTTTTTCGTTAGTGAAAAATTTCATTTACATATTACCCAAATTGTTCCACTTGGTGTGATGAAAGTTATCAATTTTGAAGTAGTGTGTGGTGCCCTCGGTGATTCAGCCACTATTCCGTTGTTTTGGAACTTTTATAATCCGGGAGGAGTTGGCCAATGGTATTCAATTGAAAACAAAGAACACTTTAAACCATCTTGGAGAAATAGGTGTGTATTTCAAGTGCAACTGTTATAATGGACTGGGAAGATCGGTTATTGATGCTTGTATTGCTCCTATTGCCATGGAGTGACGGTCCTCTACTGAGACGATCAACCCCATGCCGAAGGGGGGTACTTATGATGTTCCTTTCTTCGAATTGGTGCAGCGACCGATGATGCTCTTCCTTACGTCGAGACCTTTCTTCCTCCATCTTTTGAGTTTTCTTCGTTTTGTCCTCCTTGTTGTCTTGATTCAGAAGAAATTCGTATCAACTAAGATACTTAGACATAAATGACTTGCTTTAATTAATGGGTCTCTTTCGGGTCCTCTCCTCCCCCCAAGAAGAATAAACGTGTGAATACTTCTTTTACAAACGTTAGACTCCCCGATGGGAAGCTTGTTGTGAGAGATGATGTTGATTGCCACTTCTCCAACGAGGATATGCCTTTTGAGATTGTCTAAGCATTCTTATGACGCAAAAGTGGTTCATAATGTTCCTCTACATTGGATCGCTCTATTGATACAATTTCGTCCAAAGTTATAACGGTACTACCGATCATTCTCGTGGTGAGCTTTTTGTTGTGGGAAGTGAAAAAAAATGACAATGAGGATGATGAGTTACAATGACCATGTTATCAAGTATGTGGATATCTCCCGTCATAATGATTGTGAAGGTGATTCAATTACAGTTGCTGCTTAAGAGGATAAGTTGGACTATATTGTGGATGATGGTAACCATGAAATATAGTGATGATGAAAGCTTTGACGATCCAAAGGTTAAGGGTCAAGGACAAAAAAAATTTATAAATGAAGAGAGCACCAAATCGGAGCAGATGCTTGACGTTTCTTTTTTGTTTTTCAAATGAGAGGTCCAGCGTAGTGGTGATAAGAGTTTTGATGATCTAAATGTGAAGGATCGGGGAGAAAGTACTTTTGTAATTGAAAAAAGCACCGAATCAGAGTAGATACATGAGATTGATTCTTCCATTCCAAAGGAGAGGTACAACCCGTAGTGGTGAGTTCTATCTGAATTCTCCGTTGATCCTAATCTATGTAAGGATGTTGCAGATCGTATTGCCACCCCAACTAAAGTAAGTCGTATGTCGCATACAACGAACGTTATTCAAGATAAGGTAAATGTTCTCTTGGACCAACCGAATGTTATTGTTCCAGCTATGAGACAACGTTGGGAGTCTTTTATTTAAGTCTTATAAATGCAAATGTAAGCAAGTTCGTGCCCATCGGTTTTGTGTTAAGGTTTTGGATTAAGAAAGAGAATAAAAGATTTAGAGAAACAAGTTGCTTGTTCATGTGATGATTAGATGGAAGAGCATGAGGTTATGTCCTTTTCGTGATTGATAAGCAGTTGAAACCGCTTCGGTTGGAGAAACATCATTTGAGGAGGAAACTTCAAAAGGTTGTGTTTAAAATTTTATCCATTACGGTTGGTTCATCCCATGAGGGTGGTGCATCCTCCTCCATTACTGCTGGAGGACTTTAGAAAGCATTTAAAGAACTCATTCTAAGCGTCCCATAACGGTGGTGCATCTTCCTTATATGGCTTTGACAGATGGGCTTTACGGGAAGTGTGAAATGTTGGAAAGGAATAGTGAACCCATTGAGGAGTGTAACTGTTGGATTTTTAGTGAAGGTGTTGGTTTGGTGGTGCATCAGATGTGTCACATACCCGAGTTATAAAAGGACTTTCACAGGTACAATTGACTTGTAGTGATTCGGGCTACCAAGATGGATTGAAGACAAACTATCTTTAGTCGTCGCTTTAAAATGGCATGTAAGATGCACTAGGATATGACCTCGATGCAATGATTCAAGTGTCAAAATGCCTAGACTGATTTTAGTTCATTGAAGCTGTCATGTGTGGAGAAGATGTATACCTTTGTAGAATTAACCTTGGATGTCCTTCACCTTCTAACACTTGGAATGATTGGTTGTTTCCTTCCTCTTAAGTTTTTCTCATATGTTTACTATGTGATGTGTTTCAACTCTTCTGATGATGCACTAACCTAAAATGGTATGCTATCATTGATATGTTTATGACTTCGAATGATGTATCATTGAACTAATGGTATTATTACTATGCATCCACCACTTTTGGTTTATCCTATGAAAAAGCGACTCCTATGAAAAAGCGACTATCATATGTGCATTGCTTGTATGTTAGTGCACCCTTAATTGGTTATACATATGGTAAGAAAAGAGAATACATTTTTATGACAAATGCATAAATATGATGATGCAAAGGTAATGGAGTGTATTCATTACTTGAACTAGAAATACTTAATAAGACCATCGAATGAGTCAGTACGTCATTGTTATAAAATGTAAAAGGTACGGATAAGTGCCGAAACGTACCTCGCGCTAGATAATAAGACCACTGAATGAAGCGATGCCTGCAATATCATTTAAGACAAAAGACGTGGATAAAGTGCCAAGACATACCTCTCGTTAGATATTAGTACCACTGTATGAAGCAGCATCTTATTCTAACTTGTGTGCTTTGCTAGATAACACGAATAAGTTTGTTTCTTCTGGAGTAACGAAGCTTTATTTGCCTATTGTGGCAATGGAGATTTTATTGTTGAGGAGCAACGGGAATTTGTTTGCTTTGCGAAGCAATGAAGATTTATATAATTCATGGAGCAATGGAAAGTTATTTCCTTTATGGAGCAATGAAGTTTTATTTGCTTCATTCTATGCTTGTAGCATTTTTTGATACCAAGTGAGTTGTTAAGGCGTCCCATTAACATAGTTTGATTTGTTTACCACCGTGGCGAGGTTAGTCATTTCACCAATAGGGAGTGTATTAGTAGGTTCTCAACCTGTCAATGTGCCCAACCGTTGTTGAATACATGGAGCTAATTTATGAGGTCGCTCAACCTTATGCCATTCCTTTAGGAAGCATGTTCCTACGGAAAGGGGCTATGAAGAGGGGGCAACCCAGCCCATATACTTGCGCATGTTCACATATATTCGTCCATCTGTTATGGTTCAGATGTATTTGATGCCAATCTGGTATGAACCCCCTTAGAGGGTTTGCTTTTTGTTACCACCATACCATCATCCCTGGTATCCAAAGTGTATTTTGGCTCTCTTGGATCATTTGTTATCCTTATGATTTTGTAAAATAAAGTTGCAAGAAAATGTATATAATACTTGTGTTTTATTTGTTTAGATGTAACAAACAAGAAGTAATTTATTTCATGCTTGTAGACAAAGAACACCATCTATCTCATGAGTGATGTGTTTTATACTCCATAATATTGAATGTAACATAATTAAAATATGAGGGTCTTACCTTGGCTATGAGAAGATCGAAGAATAAAGGACACAATTAGGCTTTGTGTAACCCTTTGTCTCGAGCTTGCTAGCTTCATTCGATCGATATATCTACATTTTGATTTTATAATTCATTGATTATAATACTTTTCCCTTTGTTGCACGCGTTTAGCTTGTTTTGCAGTTGCCCATTCTCACTACTCCTTCAATGATTTGAGGTTCATTCTTGACTCCTCCTCATTACCTTCTAAATATCAGGTCAACGTTTGGTACATTGGCATGCCTATTTTTCCTAGGATTACTGCTTCGATGCCATAAGTGAGGTTGAATGGTGCCTCGTGGTTCTTGTTTTTGGCATCTTTCAATCTGTCTGCAATACATGAGTTAATGGTACATCGTGTCACTTCCTTTTCAGTGAAGGCTTTCCGTAGTTACATCACTATGCTTCTCCTAGCTCTTTCCACTTATACATAGCCTTGTGGATATGCCACTGACATAGTCATCTGCTTCATCAGGTCCAACTTTATTTCCTCCCCCACGTTCTCTTGAGTCTCTTCTTTATTTGGGAAACTCCATCGGGCTAGTTCGCCTAGTTTTCTTCATCATATGTGGTTGTTTGCCAAGATGTTCCATACGTCATTATTTCTTCGAGCATACTCTGATGTTGCTTCTTCTATGGGGTGATGGATGTTATTACTAGGTGTGTACATAGCCTCTTGTTGTGTTCCTTCTCGTGATCCCGGTCATTGTGTTGATTCTTGTTGATGCTCCGGACCCTTATAGTCTTTGGTTGGAACTCGTTGTTGCTCGATCACATTTAGGACTTTTGTTCATTGTATTTCTTTGATTGGGCTTCCATGATTTTCTGTTGCTGCACCGACTTGGTGCTTCATTGTCTTTCATCGATTAGGCCTCCATGATTTCTTGTTGTTGCACTGACCTGGTGTTTCATTCTCTTTCGTCGATCGGGCCTCCATGACTTCTTTTGTTGCATCGACCTGGTGCTTCATAGTCTTTTATTAATTCGGCCTCCATGATTTCTTGTTGCTCCACCGACCTAGTGCTTCATTACCCCTAATATAAGCTTTAACCATTTCCATGATTCCCTATAAAGTCTTTGGGAAATTAAAACTTAGTCTGCCACGGGGTTCAAACCAAAGCAGAACTTGAGGGCAATTGGTTCATCCCTTGATTGTGCGATTCCCAAAGGTTATAGTTCAGTAGGTGATGTGTATTCCATCAGAACGAATGGACCCGAACTTGTGACTTTGTAAGTGTTGCGGTCCCACGGATGGTGCCACTTGTCGAAGGGTATTTTTGCTCCTTCTTGGGATGATGCAGTTGGCTTGAGTCAACTCGACCAGACGTGTTAATGGATGATGCAATAGTTTGGATCATAAAGGACCAGAAGTGGTCCGGTTCTTCTAAGGCGGATGCTTGATGGATCAGAGATAAACCGAATACGATGGAACAACACACAACAATGAGAGGACCGAAGGAGAGACCTCCTTCGGGTGGCGATTCCCTATTGGTAACTCACAAACCTCGTATGTAGGAGGAATGGTACGCCACGGTTCATTTGGACTGAACCTCCGATGAGAGAGATAATCATAGTTTAGATAGAGAGGAAGAGAGAGTAGTAAGTGTGGTGATTGTAATGTTAGAATGATAATCTGAGGGCACCTATTTATAGTCCCCACTTCGGGTAATAGGATGCTTCGCTTTGGGAGTGCTTCATCACCCGGGTATCAGACTTTCCCTTGTCTTATGCATCCTTGTATTTATTGGACAATAGTGAGTCCCTTCTTAGCTGTTTCTTGAGGATTGGTTCAACTTACTCGTTGGTTCATTTTGATCACTGGTTCATCATACTCGCTGGTCCATCTGACTTGTCGATCCGTCATACTTGCTGGTGCATCATACTTGCTAGTGCATCACACTTGTTGGTTCATCATGCTCACTGGTTCATCTTAAGTGTTGGTCCGTTCTACATTTTGCTTCATCTTGCTGCTTCATCTTGTTTGTTGGTCCATCTTACTGGTCCATCTTACTTACCAAGATGAGTCTATCTATGTTAGAGGACCAGTTTGGTCTATACACCAATAATATCCGTCCTTATCATTCCAGATATTGTAGGCTCAAATTCTTCATTAAAACGTAGCTCGTTATGAAACTCGAGATCCGTATTCGTTGTTGTAGACATCAGATGGGTCGCATCAATGGACTTCGTTGAGTGGACACGCGAATCTACGAGGTTGTTGATGATCAAATCACTCACACCCTTTTATGGTTGATTTTCACACCGATACTAATGCAATTTAAAATCAAGTTCGATCAAACTCGTTCAAATGAAATAAAAATAAATTAAATGCAAGATGTAAAAAATCTAAACCTATGAAATGTTAAGATAAAACTAAATAGCTCATTATTTTGGTAAATGAATATACAATACACATTATGAATTTATATATTGGTCATTTAAATGGAAAATTGAAAAGAAAGTAAAAATAAATAAATAAAAAAAAACATTCAATATCATATATGAATTAGGGTTCCAATATTATTAAAAACATTATATGTAATTGTTGAGATGTATGACACAACTATAAAGGTTTTTATACTTGCGATCTTTGGTGTTGGAGTAAAAGTCACTCTTAGACTTTTGGCTTCTAGAGACAAAGTGTTAAAAACTTGGTAAGTAAAAACTTTAGAGGTTGCTTTACCGGTTTACCGTCTTACACTTGGTAATAAAATGATAAAAATTAAAGGGAAAATTTCATATATGTCCTATATTGACACCCTAACTATATATTTACCTAACTTAAATTAATAATTACATATATATTCAAATTTTGTTTAGATTATATCATATTTATCCATTCTGTTGTAATATGATTTATAATCACATATTCATAGGGAAATAAACCTATGATTTTGTTTGCCTTCAAAAAGATGATTTTGTCATATTATTTGTTTGGTTAAGGGTGCCCTTTGGTTAAACCCTAACTAATTGTATTTCTTGTTATCATGCACAATAAAACTTCATACAATAAGTTGGCATTATTTACAAAATCTTGAATATTAAATGGATAATTATGAATTTATGTCAATCGTTAAGAGTAATCTTAAAACTTCAAGCTAAAATTTTTTGCTAAAAAATACGAGTTCACAGCTTTATCCATGACGGATATAGTGTACCCATTATCTGTCTGCGACCCGCAAATGGTTACATATTTATATCTGTATCGTATCCACGGATAAATTATTAAAATTTCTCAGTCCATGACAAATGTGTATCCGTTGGTTACGGGTTTTTCTTGCACGTTGCTATCCCTATTATTACTTGCCTTCAAAAAGATGATTTGTCATACTATTTGTTTGGTTAACCCCTAACTGCTTGTATTTCTTGTTATCATGCACAATAAAATTTCATACAATAAGTTGGCATTATTTACATAATCTTGCGTATAAAATGGATCATTTTGAATTTATGTCAATCGTTAAGAGTAGCCTTAAAACTTCAAGCTAAAATTTTGCTAAAAAATACAAGTTCACAGATTTATCCATGACGGATATAGTGTACCCATTATCCGTCCACGACCCGCAAATGATTACATATTTATATCCGTATCGTATCCACAGATAACTTATTAAAATTTCTCAGTCCATGACAAATGGGTATCCGTTGGTTACGGGTTTTTCTTGCACATTGCCATCCCTATTATTACTTGGATATACAAAAGCTTTCTTACAGTGTGTGTGTGTGTGTGTGTGTGTGTGTCTTTGCTCTACTTATTCATACCCGATCACATATGTGTAATTGCAGCTTCAAGATGTGTTTAGATCTTGTAGGGCTTCACTTTGTGAATTACTTATATAATTCGGTTAAAATGTAATTGGTTGTTAGTTAAGAAAGACAAATAGAGAATTTATTGAGGAAACTTGATTATAAATCATTTAATAACACGATAAATAGATATGATATAATCTAAATAAATTTTGGATATATATGTAGCTATTAATTTAAATTGGGTAAATATGTAACTGTTTATAGAAACACTATCAAAACGCATCGTTTTATGTAAAACGCCCCGTTGGTTACCACGTTTTATATTAAACGCCGCGTTTGGCCGGGTGTGTAGATAGTAAAATGCAGAGTGGAATTACACGTGGTCTGACAGCCATTCCTCTGTTTTAGGTACCGTTTTACATAAAACGCTGCGTATTAGGTTAAACGGTACCTAGAACTGAGGAATGACTGTCAGAACACGTGTAATTCTTCTTATAACTTTTACTATCTACATACCGCCCAAACTCGACATTTTATATAAAACGGAACGACAAGTGAGACGTTTTAAATATACGGCCGTTTCGGTAGTTTTGCTTCAAACAGAACCAAAATCTGTTGTACTGGCCACACATACTCGAAAATAACTTTTACAGGCAATTAATTACCGCAAAACGGAAAATTTAGATATCTGCAGGCTGTGGCGGTGGTACGCTGCTACTCTTCCTACCACCAGGCCAGTGGCGGCAAATCCTCAATCTTTCACGTACGTCTTCTCCAACTCACTTTTTTTAAATCAAATGTATCATCTCATCTCAATTTGATTATATGTGAATTCCAGTAAGAAAATGATCACACTTTGACTATCGTTTATTATTTGATAAATGTTGACCTAACTTTGACTTATGATTTACCTTGTAATGTAATGTAATTTTTTTACAATATGATATACTCCGTATAATAATATTATTATTGCATATATTCCAATATACCTGAATGTATTGCGAAATTTTTGTTGTTATGTAAAGTTTTTAGTATTGCAAGAAAGCCAATAAGCAGCACTGATCCCATTAAGTGCGATTTTGTGTTCAAAATTAAATATTACTTCACGTAAATGCACATAATAATACACAAACACTTTAAATTTAGCATTTTGTGTTTAAAACAACCACCTACAATAAGTCATACTCACTTGAAATGAGAATGTCTGTCATTTTCTTGATATACAATCAAATGAAAGCATCATTAAAGTAAAAACATGCGAGAACAATTTAATTAGGCCTTTGGATTCTCTTGATGTTACAAATAAAAGTGGAAGTTTTAAATTGAAAATGGGGATTAGTATCCTGTAATATAACAAACTTTGGACGAATGTATATAGTGTGAAATAACTAAAATTGTGTTCATTGTATGTAATCATCTTTTAATTATGTCTATTGTATGTAAAAAGGCATACGTGGCAACCATATATAGCTGCCAGTCTGCCACTTTTTAGTTTTTGATTGGTCGGATACCTTTTTTTACATACAATAGACATAATTTAAAGATCATTACATACAATGAACACAACTTTAGTTAAAGATACTTTTTAGTTTTTGATTAGGCATTCGTCCAAAGTTTGTTACATTCCAGGATACTTTTCCCTTGAAAATGGGACAAAAGGGTAGTTTTGGTATTGGATGAAAAGGCCCACAATACTTTTCAGGAGAGTGAAAAAGTCTTGAAAAGAATAAACAAAACAAATTTACCAATATACTCCAGATTGTACATGCTTGTGTGTATATATATATGTGTGTATATGTATATGACTTGGTTTTGTGTGGAAGTTTGTATCTGGTTTGATTATTTTCTTCGGAAAAGTCATGGGCTGAAATAAGCAACAAAGTGTCCGACTGATTTCAAATTTTATTTTTTTTTGGTCTAGGAGAAGTGAGCAGAGATGGTCGAGTTACTAGGAGGATGGCTCAAATATCTCAGTTTGTCATATGAGCTGATATAAACGCTACACATTGCTTCATCGACCAGGTAACGTTCTATATATCTCATAATTGGTAAAATATGCTTTTATTTCTTGTCTGTTTATATGATGCAAATACATGTGAATATGTGAGTACTCATATCATCTTTTGAATGAATATT
Source organism: Erigeron canadensis (assembly GCF_010389155.1). Classification (NCBI taxonomy): domain Eukaryota; kingdom Viridiplantae; phylum Streptophyta; class Magnoliopsida; order Asterales; family Asteraceae; genus Erigeron; species Erigeron canadensis. The sequence continues at coordinate 17,324,112 of NC_057769.1, forward strand.
ACACAATAATGATCAGTTTGAAATTCATTAATTTCCAAGCATCACCAGTAGGGAGAGCATACTAGGTAACTGTTTCCCATATATGTATAAAAAGTATAATTTCCAAATTATATTTTGAAACCATGCCATCCAACCATCTAGTCATTATTGGAATCTAAAAAGGCTGCAACTTCCACTCGGGTTGGCCCTGAAGTCCATACTAGCCAGTCATGTTGTGTCAGTAGATATATCAATATGGCATTTATGGAGAAACCTTGCTTTCCTTGATTCCAATCATTAAGTGTTGACACCAGCTGCATTCTTGATTTTGTTTTTCTCTGTTCAAATTATATAATGGTGTTTCCTGTCGTAAATAGTAACATACTTTTGCATAGAAAATATAGAGGTTTCCAGTTATCCAACAGCATGTGCTGCTGTCACCAAGAAAGCAACAATTTAGGGTCCAACAAACCATATATATTTGTTCAATTTGTACTGACAAATATTTTAAAGATTATGCACTAATTATTATTAAAGCTTTGTAAAACTCTGGAAGGCTGCAGGCTTGGCTTTTTCAATCTTTGCGTCTAATAATACATTGTATAATGATTTGTCAACTTTATTTTAGGAACAGATGTGATATCTGATTTGGTCCATTGTGATCAATATTTGGACCTTTTTTAGCTCAAGCACCCTTTTGCTAGAACAAAATTAAATTGTTCTTGAGACAACCAGTACCTCATCGTTTGATTAGCTTACTTCCATAGTCAATCTTGCATGTTCCTAAGTCTTTGGTTTCAGTTCTTAAACATAAACATCTACTTATTACGGAAATGATATAATTCATGGAGTTGCTTGCATGACGAGGCAGGTAACCAAAAATAGAGAAAACTATCTATGCGAGAGTGCGATATGGATTGGCAAAGAAAATTTCTAAAAGTTATGGATTTTTGTGTTGGCCTTCCTGCATTTCAACAGAAAAGGTAGACATTAACGTTCGGAGTCAAAAAGGTTGTTGGTTGCATTGTACATATTTATTTACAAGGAGTCAAAGAACTTGATAACTACATCACACCATATAATAAATAGTACAATAGGAATAAATTTTTTTGCTTAATTTACATCAATTAGAATCCATAAAGTCACTTGTTTTGTGAGTTTAGCTACTAAGAAGGTGTCGCAACATGCTCAAAGAATGAAGTTCAACTCTTCCAAGAAGTTGACTTGAAGCTTTGGATTTTCAAACTCTTCTAAAGAGCTACTTTCAATTGTTGAAGTCTCAAAAAAGGAAAAGGGAAAGTTCAAGTCAACTTCTGTTAAGAGTCGGGTCTATCATGTGCAAGTGAACTGAATCCGAAGCTCATGATTATATTTTTCCTCTCTTCCAACTCCTTGACCACCACACATATCTTTGAAAGGGTCATTTTCGCCTTTTCAAAATAGTTGTAACTTTTGTCATATGTCTAATGATCCCTTTTGAAAAATTCTCTGGCCAGGAGCAAGGATTGCTAAAGGGTCATAAGCCAATTTCCTCCGTTGAAAGGTCTCCCACTGTTGACCAAAGTGGGCCCGCCACTCATCTTGTGTGGCATAATGTGGTAAATATTGTTTGACACCAAGGCGGGATTTCTTGCAAAAGTCTAGTACTCTTTTATTCTGAGTCAATATGTGTTCTAAACCATCTTTTCCTGTGGATAAAGGATTCGCTTGTGATAGGAGTGCCACTAGGTAGAATATATCTTCTTCTGGCAATACTGCTGAAGTACTGTTGTTCCATCTGAAATAATAAAAGTAACATATACTCTTAGAATGATCTTTATATGTACTGAAAGTTTCAATTAGCCCTCTTGACTTCATACATAGACATTTAATACCCTTAAGAAGTGAAGCCTTGTTATTTACAAATGTCAAATGAATCTTAACTAGTTAAAGGGCTCCATTCATCAATTATTTTTATACTTAAAAAATTAGTGTTCAATGTTTATATTTATGAAGTAGAGCAACTGATTTGCCACCCTCAAGTACAAGGGTGTCGCTACGCTATCTCATATATATTATTAAGGATTTAGAATTTTACTTTGATTTATTAACTGGGTAAACAAGGACAGGGCCATTGCTTGTATCTGCTAAAATTTTTCCAAAAACTTCATCAGCAAATTTGTGTATATTGCTTTTTGGAACAAGTAGATTTAGCCATGGGTGTGGCACGTCCCATAAACCCTTTTCTTGTAATTTAATCTCTGCTGTATGAACTCTGTCGAGAAACTCTACATATGTAACTTCGGTCATGAACTGTGTCGATGGTATATAACTCAGCTCAGATAGCATGCTCTCAATTTCCTGTAGCGATACAAATAATAATGGTTACTAAAAATATATAAATTCATATTTAGATTGAATAGGGATAGTAGCCCATTTGATTTTGAAAGTTGAAGTGGTACCTCATTAGTTGTATCGCCCTTGCCAGGGTTGAAGTATTTTGCTAACTCAAGGCAAAAGAGTGTTTTTCCTTCTGATTTGAATTGGCTTGCTTGATCATTGTATTTTGGATTAAATGATGATCTCCAGTTGTTAAGGAGACCTGTTCGGTTTATAACTACAAGTCCCTCGATGTAATCAAATGATTTGTCTGCAGTAATCAATTGCTCCTGGTCTTGTGTAAATGTTGTGAAATCGGAATATAAGACTCTGATCCATTTTACCTGTTCATATGGTGAAAGTGAAATTGGTCAAGTTAGTTAATCTTTATTAGCTTAGAGCTTAATTTTGTAGTTTTATTGAAAATTTGAAATATGATATAACTTAGTAAATTACCATTTGCGCAGCTGGTTCCAGTGAAATTCTCGCTCGAGTAATTATTCCGTACTGCCCAAGTCCACCAAGAACACCACTAAAAAGATCTGCATTCTGTTGTTCTGAACAAGTCACCACCTCTCCCTTTCCTGCATCCATATTGTAGGTATTAATATCTTATTCTATATAGTTTATATATTGCTCTATTTATATTCGATAAAGTATTAATTCATATACAAACCTGTAACAACTTCCAGCTGGTGGACATTACTGATTTGTGGACCATGTCTAAATGCTTGTCCACTAATTCCCGCATTGGACAAAGTACCACCGACTGTTAAATGCAAATAATCCGTCCAAGATTTTGGTGACAACCCATGTTTAAGGCTCTCTTTTAGGATATTTATCCACAATTCCCCACCAGAAACATCAACATAAGAATAATCGCCAATTTCAAAATGCATTTTTGGTGTTTTTAATGATTCCATGCTGATTACAATTCCCCTGTGAGCTTGTGCTTGACCTTGAATGGAGTGACCATGGCCTCTTGCTGCAATCGTGAGCTCTGAGCTCGGACCCAATTCCCATATATGCCTAACCGTTGTGGCTATATCAGAAACTGTTTTAGGGTGCAAGACTGCTAAGGGTAGAAATTGGAACTGTTTCCCATAATCTTTAGCTGCAAATTCATTGTTGATGAAACTAAAATGTCCATTGACACTTAGAGTGGTTAATGAAGATGGGATATTTGAAAAACAGAGGTTTAGTTGAATAGCTAGAAAGCTTGACAACATGATCATGAAACTTCTTATGAAGAATAAGTTGGTATGTCTAAAGATACTTAGCGATAGAAAAAGTCTCATTTTCGGTTATGGAAATAAAGAAATGAGGAGGGAATTTAAAGAGATAATTTGGTTGGCAGTGGCACAGTCAGTGATAAGGATCCGTGCGTAGACTGTCTGCTTAAAGTTTCTTACTCCCTGGTTTACCTTTTTAGCTTCCTTTTGGGCCTTCTGTTTTTTAATAAGAGAAGCCATCATACATGTCATGTTGAAGATCTTAAAGTCACAAGAAAGAAAGATTTCACAATCTTCGCACTTATTTCTTCACAGTTGCAACTATATGTGCACATATTAACTTCCCCTTTTTCTCTTTTTTTTTTCTCTGCATGACTACAGGTGTTCGATTCTTATTAGTGTTCCTTCCGTTAATCTCCACAAATCTAAATGGCATAGTGGCATCAAGGGGTCTACAAAATTTTGTGAATTTCAACAAAGTTTGACCTACGCATGGTTGTGCTGTGCTAGGACCGGGAGTTGACAGCTCACAAGAAGACACATGTCACCCGTAAACAGTGATATCCAAGTATGTAACCCGACCTATATATATTTGCGTTAAAACTTCATGCAGTTTTCCGTTAAGTTGAAAATGTATTTTGCATAACTGATTGTAGCATATTCAGTAACTTTCTTGAAGATGCCAAAAGTAGTTGTACAAGATATTGAAGTAGGCCTAATAGCAATCTTTTGACATGTATGCTTTCTTGGAATATTTAATGCTCAAAGTTGAAGCACGAACGTCCATTGGATGCCAGGATTCATATCCTGTCCCTCCATATCACAACACGATTGACCCTTTTTCCTTTGTGGGCTATGTAGTGTGAAATCTGAACCATTAAACTCCAGTCCTTTTATTTGTGGTTAAAAACCTAATTTGTTGACATACTTTACTAGCTAGACACCGACCATTGATGATTTTAGAGAAAAATAATTGGTTATAGGCATAAGTAGCAAATTGGGTGGGGTGTCAAAATGGGTAATCTTTGTATGGATTCGCTTACCTGAAACAGTTCATTTTATTTTTAGTTTTTGTAGAACCAACTTGTGGGTCTGATGTGATTATATAAATTTTAATGGTAATCTGAATCTTAATTAAATTTATTTGTCATGTTCTATGCATTTATACGATGCATGTTGGGCAACTTTTATTCACTTCTTTCCTTTTTAGTTCCTTCTTTTTATGTTATCCATTTGACCTGTTAGAGGTTAAACAGAAGTTTACTCGACTTATGCATAACTAAGTTTATGGAAATGCTTTCTCTTGTGGTCAAGATTAAAACTAGATACATATTAATATGAACTTTGGGATCATGTGATGTATGTACACATGTTGATGCATATAGTACAAGCAAAGTAGGAGCATATATCTTGTTGAATGAAAAGGGGACAAGTGGGGTGAGACTGCATGCCACTATGAAAGATGAGATTGGCTGGGCTGCCACTAATGGGGTCCTCTCTAAGTTGGTCATTATGCCATAGATGCTAAAGAAAAGAGTAAAAACTAAAAAATAGTTGGTAGGATTTAGGATTTTGCCAAAAACTACTATTAGATTACAAGTAATCATGGGTGTTTTATCTAATCATGTCTCATGTCTAACTTTCATTCCTTTCTACTCAATGTTGTTTTGTCTGATTCACACCCTCATCAAATCTAATTTGATATTCTCCATAATGTCTCATATCTCCCCCACTGAATGGACTTGGTGATTGGCCACAAACAGATCCTTCTTTGTTTTTACTGCGTTTGTATACTTGCTTCGAGCATATTATCTGTTATCTGTTTATATCCGGATGGGAAATTCACATGCTTTGTATCCCCTTTCTATCAGTTATGTTGACATTTTGGTTTTATGTGGTGTAAGTATAATCGTCCGTTGACATGTGAAATCCACTAATGTTTTCATTTTGAGATATATTGTCGAATGATCTTGTTTGTTTATTATTATTATTATTGTTAAGAATTTCTGATGCATTGATTAACAACTATTTCTTATTTGTGAACCAGTTGCATAAATCAATAGGTCAGACCTAATAACCATTTCTCAGTTTTAAAGCGACTTCTTATCAGAAACATTGGCATCATCTCCATTTTAGGCTTCACACGATGTAAGCTATATCTCTACCTACGATCCTTGTATCGTTAGAGTGTATGAGACAAATGTATGCATATTGATCTAAATTACAATTCTGGTATAAATTATCGGCATGCTGCTTATCAGTGGTTTGATTTAAGCTTTTACATGTTGATTGTTCAGGGTCGTAAAGCCATTTTATTACCGAAGATTACTAGAATTCTTAATGCAACGTCTAGTCATAATGATTATCTCATTAGGTATTTTTTTAAAGGTAATTATATCCACATCATCACCTGCAAAATCCCAAGGCTACAACATAACAAATTTCATTAGGTAATTGTTTTTGTTATTAAACATTGGATGATGACCTCAAAAAATACATTCAAACACTTCTTAGTATTCAATTTGTTGCTTTCCGTTAGGCCTAACATAAAGTTTCCTAGTTTTCTTTAAACTGATATACACTATGGTTTTGGAAAGATTTGCTATTGAACGTGCATGCGTGTCTATACGTATGCACAAATATAAATAAGAATGATAAAAATCTGCAAGGACCACAAAATAACGTGTAATTCATGACATTTGAACAAGTCGATTCACATGTGAAAATATGGGAAGTGTATTCACATTTTATGAGAAAAACATATTAAAACACAGTTATTGATTTATTAACATGTGAATGCCACAATCTATATGTTAATGCTATGGATATTTAGGTGTAAATAAATTTAAAAATCTCACATGTGAAAATATATATATATATATATATATATACACACACGAGGGAAAGTGGTCGGGCGTTGTGACGGTAAGATAGTGGGATGATAGGTCATAGGAGATGATAAGTCATAAAGTATGATAGCCAAATGATTTAGCCGTACGAGCTCCGCTCTCGGATTTCAAAATTCGTCGAAAGTATATCAAATGCATCTCTAATGAAAGAGCATGAAATTTTAAGAGCACCCATATAATTATTATAATTTATCGATAGACGGTTTTTGAGATAAACGATTTTGAATGAATTAGATAAATAAAATGATTTTATAGAGGGGAGAAAAAAAATAAGTGCTTGAGATTTAAAAAGAGATGAGAAAATAAGTTGTTGAGATTTAAGGGTATTATAGATATAAAGAGTATTAGGTAGAGATGTTTAAATTAATGAAAAAGAAAAAGAGTAATTTAGGTAGTTCAAATCATCTTTTGAGATTTTAAAAAAGGATAAAATGCTTTATAAGATAGTATAAAAGTATAGATATTACAATTTGAGTCTTTCTCATATACAGTAACTTTTTTGCTTTTTTTTTTACCACATCTTTTTGGGTTTTAAATTTAACCATAAACTTTGATTTGACCACTTAACTATATTTTTCTATTTTTACTCGTTTTTTTTTGAATTTTTTATTTTAACCGCAAAATGTGTTTTTAATTTTCATTTTAACCGCAAAATGTGTTTTTAATTTTTTACATTTGCCACTTAACTACTATTACCACTTGTTACTGTACCATCAAAATGCAAAGTTATGAACATTGTCACCGTCATGTGGCATTATTCTACTGGTCTAAATACATCCTGCATTACTATTTAAATTTTGCTATATCTATTTCATTTTTTTTCTTTCAGTTTCATTTGGTTTCTTGCATAAGTTTTATGCTTTTGTGCTCTCTTTTGACATTTTATACCCCCATCACTATCTACATTTTGCTATATCAGATTCCGTTTGGGTTTTTTCTTGGCTTTTTTTCATTATTTTTTTCCATTTGTGTTCTTAATTAATATATTAAAAACTTTTACTCAACATTTTGTTTATTCTTCGTATTTGATTTTTGATTTTATTTCACAAACTAAATGTATGTATTCACTATTCACTATTGCAAACTTTTTAATACACTTTACTTTTCTTAGTTTTTTCACCCAAACATTTTTTTGTTTTTTTAAAGTTATTTCTTGAGTTTTTCACATTTTTTTCACTATTGCAAACTTTTTACTACTTTTTTCTTAGTTTTTTACTTTACTTTTCATAGTTTTTTCACCCACACATTTTTTTGTTTTCTTTAAGTTGTTTCTTGAGTTTTTCACATTTTTTTTTTCTTTTGGATTTTTTAAGTAGGTTCAACGTAAGTATTGCCATAATGAAACTGTATCAACACGTCAATTAGAGCCTTCAAAGCAGGGCCAACCTCACTAGTTTAAAATATTAGTTGCAGGCTCACTATGTTCTGTTGGAACCACGTTAGTGTGACCGTCACTGATCATTTATCATTCTTGATATGATAATTGACGATAACTAAAATCTCTATGTCTAGTAAATATATAATAGGTTTATTTACTCTTAGAGACGTAGTATAGGGTTTCCCATTAGGTGATTGTAAACTAAGAGGACTAATGGTGCACACCTTAAACACCAAAGGGGTTGAATGTGTAAATACTCTCATTATAAATAGAGAGTCATAAACCCTAAGTTAAGGTTAATGAGACACTAATCCCTACACACATAATACCCTAATTTTCGTGTGTGTATTCCTCTCTAATTCTTGCATCATGTGTAACATCCGTGAATTTTGACCCGTTGACTTTAATTGTAATTTTATGAATTATGGTAATTAATGATATCTTTAAATCCATCTTGTGGTTATATGACTACATTGTATACTCGATGAGTCGGTTGACGGTGTGCTAGATGTTATGTCGTGGGTTTTGAACTAACTAGTTATGATGATGGGTCAACCCATAGATCAAAGTCTTGACCCATGACCCATTCTAGTCAACCCAACCCCCACCCACCTTATCATTTCCTTCCACCCCTCATTTCTTCTTAATAAGCCTTAAAAATCTAATTATGTTACTATAAGGAACATTATTATTAGCTCTTAGTTAGTTTTAGGTTACTTTAGTTCCAATACTTTTATAGATATTGCTTAGTCTGCCTTTGATAACTAATTATGTCACTATAATTTTATTGCCCTTAATTTTAGGCATTACTTTAATAATCTTCTATTACTTGTATCCTAAATTTATATCCTCCTTATTTCCACTGTAGTACCTAACTTAGGCATTAAGCCACTTATTGATGCAAACTTTGCTTTATGAAAGGATTAATTACCTCTAACTTTGGGGATGCTAGACCTTGACCATGTCATTCACCATAATGAACCCACTGCTGTTACTGCTAACTTTTCCGCAGCTCAGAAAGCGAATTTTAAGAAAGTGGGATAAGGTGAATCGCTTGTCACTAATGATGGTCAGGAACTTCATCAATTAAAGTATCTGAGGGAATGTATAAAGCATATGCAAGTAGCTTAAGAACAAAGGAAATAACAGTATATGTGAACACATAATGAATATGACTGACATGACTCACAAGTTTAAGAGTCCTAAAATTGAAAGTCTTTGACAATTTTCTTGTGCATTTTCTAATGACCTCATTGCATACTCATTTAGACACCTTCAAAATTAACTTTAACGCTATGAAGGATAAATAGTCGATAAGTGAACTAAATGCAATGTGTGCGCAAGAAAATGTTTGCCTTAAGTTGGGCCAACATAAACTGTTCACCTTACTACCACTGCTAATTCCATTAAGAGGAAAGATATGATAGTAATAATACTGCAAATAAAGTTCAAAAGGCTAAGCATGGTGTTGTTGCCTCTAGCTTTAAATCCTTGACGAGCAATCCAAACTGCAAATTTTTGATTGTGCCCAGATTGCCCTAAAATCAAGGAGCTGCTAGCTTATAAAGGTAACTTACTTCCTGTAATATTTGATTTATTTATGTTTGATGTGCTTATTAATACATGTGTGAGTGATTCTAGTCATCAACTCTATACGAGAGTTCCATACAATCCAGAAGCTATCAAATGACAAAAGAAAGCCTAGAGTTGGAACGGTTGATCTCTTATATGTCGAAACCATGGAGACTTATGTTTTACATATAAACACTGGAAAGTGTATTAGACTAGTAGATACCTTATGTGTAACGAGAATTTCTCGAAACCTTGTATATATTTTTCTCTAGTCTAAGACCTTGAAAATTATGTAATAATTCATGGTTACGACGAGATTGGCATTACTCATAATAAAGAATTTCTTGGTCATAGTTTCTTTGATGAATTGTTGTGTAAGTCAGAAGTAGATCATAATTTCTCACAGTCTTTGTTGTCTCCTAATATTGATGACATAACTAAAACAAAGACAAAATCACCTAACTAATTAAGAGAATTACTCCATGTTGTGGCATAACACCTTAGCCACATTCACGAGTTCGCATGATTCGGCTCATAAAAGATGGAATTTTACATTATCTTGACTTGAGTGACTTTGAAACATGTATTTACTAGCTCTAAGGTGAAATGGCTAAAGGGAATAAGAAAGGAGCCACTCAAAGTTCTAACTTGTTGGAAATAATTCACTTTGATATAAGTGGAACCTATCCCGCATTCATTTCAAGACATACATCATTTATTACATTCATTAACGATTATTCACGTTATATGGACCCATATCTGATCTGAACATTAGAGACTTTTATTGATCTTAAAACTTTGGTTTTAAACCAACTTGATCATAAAATAAAAGTTGTGAGATCAAATAAATGAGGTAAGTATTATGGTTGACATACTGATATTGGTCTGGTTTTTTCCATAACTTTAGGAAGGAACAAGACATAAGTAACCAATACACCATGTTTAGTTCTCCTCAACAAAATTTTATGTTCCTAAAAGGAGAAATAGAACCTTAATGGACATGGTGAAAAGTATGTTTGTCAACACTAACTTACCTACTTTCCTTTGGACTGCGGATTTACGTACAGCTGTTCATATACTCAATAAGAGTTCCATTAGAATCTGTCCTTAAGACTCTTGGACAAAAAAAGGAGACCGAGTCTAAAATATATGAACGTATGAGGTTGTATTGCCAAAGCATAACTCTATAATCCTAACTTAAAGAAACTGGATCCTAAATCCCTTACTTGTTTCTTTATCGGTTATTTGTTTTACTTTTTTTTTCCTACACTACTAGCATTATTGACACGTAGCATGTCACATTTCATGAGAACTAAGAGATCAGTTGGAGCACGACAAATCATAACTTAAGATTTGCAATTAGTACAAGAAGCGGGGGGAACCACTCGTCGGTTATTATTACTCATCCGATAACTCCTCTTGTACCCAATGCTGCTCCTAATGTCACTGATCTGCCTTCTCCTAATCAAAATCCTAATCTTCCTAATCTACTAATGATAAAGCATATTATTAATAATGCTAAAGCAAAGCATCCTACTATTAATGCTAAAGCATCTTCCTTATTAAACCTAAAAATCAACTCAGGAGATCATCTAGGTCACACAAGGCCATAACTTTTGATGACCTCATAACTTATTTAACTGAAGTTGAGGACATTGGAAAGCTTACTAATCCTACTCCTTATTAAGAAGCCATTAATAGCGATCAAGTCACTTAGTGGAATGAAGCCATGATTTAAGAGCTTAATTCTGTGTAGCATAATGACGTTGGGACTAAGTTGAATTTCTTGAAGAATCCAAATCTATAGGTTGTAAATGGATCTTCAAAACCAAATTAGACCTGAATGGAAACGTCAAACGCTATAAGGCCAAACTGGTTGCGAAGGGCTTTACTCAAAAAGGAAGAAATCGATTATCAAGAGACCTTATCTTCAGTCTCATAAAGATTCCTTAAGGTTCGTCATGACATTCGTAGCTCATTATAATTTAGAGTTACATTAGACTACTTTCCTGAATGGAAACTTGCAATAAGAAGTAAACATGTGAGCTTAAAATTACATAAGGTAAAGAGCACATGATCTGCAAGTTGAATAAGTCCAAATACGGGTTGAAGCAAGCATCACTAAAATGGTACCTTAAGTTTAATGAAGTCATAAAAGGACATGACTTCCTAAAGAAAATCAAGTGGATTAATGCACCTATCTCAAGATCAGTGGGAGTAAATTTACAATCCTTGTTTTGCACGTAGATGATATTATACTTGCAAGTAACAACTTGGATATGTTAGTCGAAGCATTTACTTTTGCATAATGTCGACATGAAAGATCCCGGTGATGCCTCTTATGTCATAGGTATCGAAGTACATCGGGATAGGCATAATGATGTTCTAGTTCTTTCTCAAAAGACTTATATTGAACACATCTTAGGACGCCATAACATGCAGATCTATTAGTAAAAGGAGACGTATGTGATTGTTTCTGAAGTCCAGTTATTGAGATTAAAAGGAGCAAATGAGGATGATACCTTACTCATAAGTAGTTGGGAGCATTATGTACGCTCAGGTCCGTACTCGTTCAGATATCGCTTACATTACTGGTATGCTTGGGAGCTAACTATTTAATCCCATAATAGCACACTAAAAGCGGCTAAAAGGTTCTACGATATCTACAAAGGACCAAAGACTACACATTAACTTATAGAAGAGGTGACAACTTAGAAGTAGTGGGATGTTCTAGTTCAAATAAGAAATCTACTTCTGAATTTATATTTATGATTAGCTGGCAAACCTAACTTTTGATGGAGTCATAAATAGAAACTGACTACAACCTCTATCATGATGGTTGAACGTTCATAATTTCATGTCATGGCATGTTGTTAAAGAACCTAGAGTGGACTCAAAGTCGTCAACTTTATTACTAGACCATTGAAGCTTTACTGTGATAACTCAGCTACCGTAACTTGCTTGAACAGTAACAATTCAACTGGCGCTGAGATGTATCTCGATACAAAGTATCTGTTTTACGCGAATGAATTGAGGAAAATGTTCTTTGTATTGGGTACATAAGTACACATAATATGCTAGTGGATCCAATGACCGAAGGTCTTCCTCCTAAAATCTTCGTAGGACACGTGTCGAAGGTGAGGCTTACTAAAAGACCCATTATGATAACATGTACTTATTGGTCATTATTATTAATGAAAATTTTTCCTCCTTATTGTGATTTTGTTTGTCTATTAGTTACATTTCGAGCTCATAATAATGTAAAGACATTATATAACAAAATTTGTCTTAGTCAATTGATCATTGCTTATTAGTTTTAAATTTGAGTCATAGTTTAACTAGTGGGGGTCCTAAGTTGATGTTCTTCTCTACGACTGTACTTATTAGCTATGATTTCGGTTTAAAACAAAATGAGTATTATTCCGGAACTTATTTGAATACTCATAGATAAATGATCGCTTGGTCAAGTGGGAGAATGTTGGAACCACGTTCGTGTGACCGTCACTGATCATCTATCATTCCTGATATGATAATTGACGATAACTGAAATCCCTATGTCTAGTAAATATATAATGGACTTATTTACTCTTAGAGACGTAGTATAGGGTTTCCCATTAGGTGATTGTAAACTAAGAGGACTAATGGTACACACATTAAACACCAAAGGGGTTGAATATGTAAATACTTTCATTATAAATAGAGAGTCATAAACCCTAAGTTAAGGTTAATGAGACACTAATCCCTACACACATAATACCTTAATTTTCGTGTGTGTATTCCTCTCTAATTCGTGCATCATGTTCCAACCGAATTACTCATCCCATTATTACTCAATCACCTTGTTATGGGAACCCAAAATCAATAGCAATTATGCTTTATGCTCTTACAGGTTTCACAGGACGATTGGGGATATTATATCACTCGAATCGAATCGTGTTTATTCCAACATATTCTACTTCAACTTGATTGGATCCACTATTTTCTTCCACTTGTATTGGAGATGACCCCACAAGGTCGTTCTTGAAATTAAATCATCTTATGTAGTAACTATATTTCGTTGATTGGTCTATATTATTAAAATACTAAAAATACTTTTGAAGTTCACTACAATTTCTAAATATCTTAACTACCAAAAGAACTTTAATATTATTATTGGATATATATATTTTAGAGTTAATTGCAGGATTCATCCATGTGGTTTATCCGTTTTCGTGGTTTATATCCCTGCTTGAAGTTTATAGCTAAATACATCCAAGCTATCAACATTTGTTACAAAATTCGTCCTTTTGGCTTACGACGTTTCTTTCATTCCATGAAATGGTGCCATGTGTGTAGTATTTGAGGGCATTTTAGTATTTCTCAAAGTAACACTGTTAGCAAGAAGGACGAATCCTGCAACAAATGTTGGTAATTTGGATGTATTTATCTAAAAACTTCAAACAGGGAGGTAAACCACAAGAACGGGTAAACCACATGGACATATTCTGCAATTAACTCTATATTTTATATTTTGCAAACCCAACCTGAACCATTGTGTTCATTTGTTACGTCTTATGTACGCTAACGACTAATTACATACCCTTTCGATCTTAAAGTGAAAGCAATGTTGTTTCCAACGTTAGAGATACAAAAATAGTGCTTAGTTGTATCTAACTTTATGAACTTTTATGTAATAATTGTAAGGTTGAGGGGGAGCTTTTGTAAGTTTCCTTAGGATATATAAACCCCTCAATCCTTTATTCCTAATAACCTTTTGTAAGCTAACAAATCATTTTCTAGTAATATATGAAATCATATCATTTCTCACACACACATTTCTCTCTCAAGAACACACTAACACACCATAACCACCATTGTTGATCACATAAACTTCCGCATCAAAACACGAATATTTCTTCAGTTATCATTTGGTATCAGAGCAAAACAACAATCTTTTGAAGATCCAGAACAAATTCCACACAGATTTGTGTAGATTTTGTTCAAAAATTCAAAATTCATGTTCAAACAAAACCGCCATCACTGTTCTTCATCAATATAACATCAATTTTCACTCAATTCTTCTATTTTTGTTCACAGATTCATTCAAAATCATCTCAGAAAACATCCTGTTAATTTTAGAATCCAATTCAAAGTTTTCAGTGAAATCCGAAATTTGTGGAAAATAAATTAGATTTTGGGTTTGAACTTGAGTTGATTAGAGCTATAATTTTGTTTCTAGGGTTGTGCGCGATCGAATTCTGAGAAATTCTTCTTTTGAATCAAGTTCTAACTCTCAAAATTGAGTGAGAAAAGAGCAAATTTTAGTTCTGCACGACTATTTTGTCGTTTCTGGTGTTCTTGAAGAAAGTACCTTGAAACGATCTTCTATTAGACCATTTTTATTAGTTGCTTCTAAAATGATTTCCCAAGATCGTCCTAGTGGTTTTTCTGGCATTAGTTGTTAAGACGATCTTCTCAAGATCGTCCTAGCATCTTTTGGTTCTGTGTGAACTGTGTGTGTGGTGATTTGAACATTTGAAGTTGTTTTGATTGGGAATCACACACTTCCTGGGTAACTAATCTCATTGAGATTGGTTTTGCTCAACTTTCCTGAAATCATAACCATATTCTGTCCAAATTTCCAAGATTTTCTGTACTTTAGAAAATTTAGCCCAAGTTCTTCTAAGACGATCTTCTCTCAAAACCGTCTTATTTTCCTTAACAAATTTTTCTAAGACGATCTTCACCAAGACCGTCTTACCTTCCTGTCTTTTCATACTTAGTATTTTTCCAGGTCTTTTTCTAACACGATCTTACCCAAGATCGTCCTTCCTTTCTTTCTTCAATATGATCTCCATCAAGATCGTTTCATCTTCCAAATCTCAAAATCAACAAACACAATTTCCAATTCTGTGTTCCTTCATTTCAATGACAACAACTAATTCTTCTCAAACTACTTCACAAACAACAAGTGTAGTAGATTTCATTTCCAAAGATGATTTCTTGTTTGTCTAAACAACTGCTAATACCTTGACAAAAAAAAAAATTAACTTTGAAAAACAATTTGAAAATGGCTAAACAAGAGTTTGATAAAATCAATAAAAAATTTTCAGAACTCTCAATAGCTCATGAAGCTCTCAAAGTGAATTATGATTCTTTAAAAGAAATGCATTTGTTAAGTACCAGTTCTCAAGTTGTTTCTCCCAATGCTCATTTAACTAACAAATGTCAAGACCTTGAAGAGACTGTCCATTCACTCAACCAGACCATTGAGACCCTAAAGCTTGAGAAAACAAATGAATGGATAAGAGCAAATGCAAGACAAGTTGATGTTGAGTTTCTCACCAATAAAATGAAAGATTTTAAACCCAACTGTGAAAAACATGAACGACAAATTTCTGATCTAAACAGTACTTGTTTTCTCAAATGAGTTGAAATTGAAACTCTTCAAAAACAGATTGAGGAGTTGAAAGCAAATATTTTGTTCTATCAAGAAAAAATCTATAAAATTGAACAAAATCCTCTTCTAAATTTCACTGCTTATTATAACAAGTCAAAGATTGATAGATCAGAACTTCTTCTTGGTTTGGGTTATGAGAACCCAGCACACTTGGAAAAAATCCAAAAAGAAGACCTTGGTCCACTTTATGATGAAAAATGTCTTAGACTTGGCATGATTCAAGAATTCATTAGACCATCTGAGGATGATTTTGAGTCAAATAATATTGAAAGACCAATAACAAATCAGATTGGTATTGATTATGTTGCTCTAAATGATACATACAAGAAAACTCATAAAAAATCCATCTATGAGTTAGAAAAAATAGACAACATTTCAATTCCTGAAAATGATTCTCAAAAAGATTGTTTAAAACCAATTTCACAAAGAACTTATATTCCAACTACCATATTGGAAAAAGAAATTGAAGGTTTAAAACAAAAAATTGAGTCTCAACAAAAGGTCATTGAACATCTGAAAACTCAAGATTATACTCCAAAGGTAAGTGAAACCACCCTTACCAAAATGTTGCATATGTTTAATTCTCCTGATTGCTCCACTCAGTCCAAAGAGTGTGAAATTTCTAACAAAGTTGTGCAGGGTGAGAAAATCTCTCCTAGAGAGATTCATGATATGTCTACTTCAATGCTATCATCATTCTTCCAAATTGAAGAGAAAGTTCAAGCTTTGAAAGCTAAACATCTTGCTTCTGTCAAGAAGATACTTTCCTTTGATACCCCTGTGACTATCCCTGTTGACAAAAATAAAGTGAACTTAGAGCAAAAGATTGAGACTCCTAAAGATCTTAAAGCTAAAGCAAAAACATTAATTGAAAAGTTGACAAACAGAACTGTTTTTAAACCAGAAGTTCAAATAAAAGTTCCAGATTTTACTATTGAAGAACTTGATACGTTTTTGGAAACTGATCATGCTTTTGCACCAAAAGTTGAACAAGAACTTGGAAATATGTCACCCAAAAATCCTAAGGTTGCACCAATGAAAGAATATCAATCAAAAAATGCTCCAACTTCATTTTATTCACCCAAAGGTCAGCATGCACCAGCTGTCAAAGGTAAGAAGCCCATTCCAAATACCAAGGTTGATACTTCATCTGTATCTAGAACCACTGCTCCTAAAGTTTCCTCACAATCTAGATCTTTACCTAAGATGTCAAAGTCTAACAAAGATTTTCTAATCTCAGATACATCTAATGGTAAAACCAGATATAGAGATTAGTATGGTTGGTTCACTATTGGTAACCCAAAGAAACAGAACATCAAATCTTCTAAGAAAACCAACAATCAAAATGTGTTTTTAACTCCTCGAACTAATTCAAAAAGTTTATTTGTTACAGGAGAAAAGAGTTTAGCTAGTAACCAAAGGTGGATTTCTAAATGTTCATTGTTGAAATCAACTAGCTATGCTAAAACACAAGTGGCTGTTAAATCACCAGTTAGCAGAAGTTGGATAGCTAATGATTACAAGAATAAAGTTACTAATAAGAAATTTGATTCAAATTCGAGTAATTTAGCTAAACCATCGTCCGTAATAAATACCAAATCTTCTACTGTGATTTCTAAACCATTGGTTGATTTTAAGGGGATTGTGATGAATTTTAAGAATAAACCTCTTGTTCGAAAACCCCATTTGTATAACTTGAATGTTTCCTCTAACCCAAAAGGACCCATTCAAAAGTGGATACCTAAAAAGACTTAATTATGTTTTGCAGGTAATAAAGGTCTGTGTTTAGCATTCCCATCCTGGATGTTGTTCAACACATGATCCTGGAATGAGTTTCTTTTCAAAGAAACAATCTCAAATAATTGCTCATTATCAATGCACTTACTTGCCTATGCATGTTTTGTACAAATCCTTCATCTCTTTCTCTTCCATTCATTATCTGTCAAATATTCATGCTATGTTTATGTGCAATGTGCTTTAATATTATGCAATGTTTGACGGGGAGAAAAAGGATAATTCATGTATCTTGGGGGAGTTGATATTTTTGTTTAGTTCTTTAGTACTTGTTTTATTATGTGTTTTGTTATGTTAAGTCCAATCTTTTAAAAAGAATTTTCAAAAAGCCCAGTACTGAAGCTGTTAGAAATCCAAAAGTAGTGATACATTGTAATTTAAGTTATGGACTTACTTGTTGATAAGTCATGAGTTGATGATTTCTAAGGTTGAGGGGCTAATTGTGATAATTAGCATCGTTAGTTTGTTTAGACTATAAATAGCCCTCAATCCCTTAGAAATCAACAACATATAACATAACTTTTGAACAACACTTATCTTTCCATACCATTTTACACCTGAATAATACACACTTGATCCAAATTCTCTCTCAAAACACACACAAACACCAAGAACATACACACTAACCAAACGCCATTGTTGATGTGAATTCAAATGATAAAATCGTGTTGCTACATGTGGTATCAGAGCAAAACATCAGTTTGATCTCGATCCATAACTGAATTCAATCACAAATCATCACACATTCACCTTTAATTCTGTTTTCATCCTGTTTCTGTTCGTTTTTTTTTCCTCACTGAAAATTCAATAATAACCTCTTAAATCACATAAAATCACAAATGTTTGTTCACCGATCGATTTCTCATAGTTAATAACATAATCCTCTCAAGTTTCGTGTTCTAATTCAATCTGGATCAAAAGTTCAGATTTTGAGTTTTTGGCGCTAAAATTTGGGATTTGATTCTGTTGTGTTATAAGCTAAATTGTGTTAATCGGATCGTTGTTGAGGTGAAAACAAACTGTTTGCAAGTGGTTTCATGTTCCAATTCTCAGAAAATCAAAAGATATTGAAGTTTTAAAAATCGTCAATGGAGTTGTTCATGTTCAGAGGTTGAAGACGACCTTGTGAAACTAAAACGATCTCATTTAGATCGTTTCAGTTTTCTTTCATTGATACTTACATTTTAGTGGTGTGGCTTGTAAAACGATTCAAATTTGATCGTTTTGACAAGTGTGGTTGTGGTGAGAAGAGTTGGTTGTGGCTAACTGATCCTTTGGATTGGTTTTGGTCAATTCAATTTCTTGAAAATACTCAAGTTGTTGAGAAATCCTGAAAAGAAACCAAAACGATCTCTTTTAGATCGTTTCAGTTTTCTTTGAAACCAGAACGATCTCTTTTAGATTGTTTCAAGTTTTACTTGAACACTTTCTGGTTTGAGTAATTTGTGAAGAGTTGTGTTTGGGAATCATAATATTCTTGGGTAAGTGATCTTCGTGATTGGTTTTGCTCAATTCATTTCATTCCAATTCATGCCAAAACTCTGCCCAAATCATTTCAGAATACTTAGAATTTTTTTCTTCTCCTCAAGATAGTTTCAATTTTAAATCGTTTCACTCCAAGTTCAATTTAGATCGTTTCATTCCTACATTTAGATCGTTTCAATTCAAATCATTTCATTCCTGCACATTTAGATTGTTTCATTCTCACTTCTTCTAAATTGTCTCATTTCACTTTCTTAAAACAATTTCAATTCAGATCGTTTCATTTCATTCCAAATTAGATCGTTTCAATTTCTTCTTCAAAAATCAATTCAATTCTCAATTCAAATCAATTTCAAATGACTACTCGTGAAGCATTGTCTCTAGGTACTGATACAAGACCTCCAGTTCTTTATCGTGGTAATTATGGACTTTGGAAGAAAAGGTTCATGGATTATGTGGAACGTTAGACTAATGGTCACATGCTTAAGGACTCAATCATCAATGGACTTGCTATGCATCGTCATCCTACTACCGGTGCTATTTTGACTCCTGATCTTTTGAATGCTGAACAAAGAGATCGTACTGCTGCTGACAACAGAGCTAGATCATGCTTATATCAAGCACTTTCTGATGAGATCTATGGCTTAGTTGATTCTTATGACACAGCAAAGGAGATTTGGGATGAAGTTGCTAGACAAATGGAAGGTTCTGATGTAACCTCAACAATTCGACTAACAAATGTCTTATCTGAGTTTGACAATTTTCAAAAATCACCAAATGAATCTCTTGAGTCTGTCTACTACAGATTTTGCAATGTGATCAATGAACTGAGAAAGAACAAGGTCAAGAAAGATGAGATTGAGCTGAACATCAAATTTATCAAAGCACTTGGTCCCGAATGGGAAGATTATGGGACTCAAATCAAACAACATCAAGATCTGACCAAATTCACCATTCATACTCTTTATGAATCTTTCAAGTTGAATGAGCCACGAGTTCTAAGCAAATATTCACTCAAAAAAGTGCCAGAAGTTGTATCTACTGATCCTTTGGCATTGGTTGTTGAACGAAAGATTTTTGAGGCTCTTAAAAGACAAATGACTGTTGTTTCTTCGTCTGATGAGGAGGGAGAAGATTACTTGGCTCCAAGAGATGGTGTTCCTGATGAATTCTACCAAGCTCTTGCAGCTGTGACTAAGCATTTCAAGAAAAAATATTTCAAAGCGAGGCCAACTAACAACAATCTTCGAACTTCATCAACAAGTGCATTTCCAAATAAGGAACAATATCATCACAAGAGTTTTGAACAAGGTGAAACAACTGGTTCCTAGAAAAGAGACAAGAAAGCAGAAACTGAGAAACAAATCGTGGAGAAAGAAAAGACATCTGACAAAAAGTGTTACAACTATGGAATTCCTGGTCATTTTGCTGTGGATTGCAAGCTGCCTCGCAAGAAGAATTATGAATACTACAAGCAGAAGATGCTCCTGGCAAAGCAAGTTGAAGCCGGTCAAGCCTTGATTGCTGAAGATGACAAGTGGCTTTTACTGACTGATGATGAAGATGAAGATCTGTCTGCCAATGTATGTTTCATGGCAAGGTTGAGCAAAGACAAAGTGTTGGAGGCTGAAAACACTGACGAGGAATATCCCGATGATGAGGTAAATCTCGACTCTACTTTTTCATCAATTAAGGATAAAGAGTCTTGTAGAATTGCCTTATCAAACTTGACGAATCATTACACTTCTTTAGCCAACAAAAACAAGAAATTGAAAAATAGCATTTTATTTTCAAAAAGGGAGTACACAAAACTTCTTGAAGAAAATTCTAAACTACTTTTTGAGTATGATGCTATGAAACAAGAATTTCAAAACTATAAAGAACAAATGTTGGTTAAAGAATGTGAAATGAATGCGTCTCCTGACTCTAAGTTATTGGAAAAGTGTCATAATTTAGAAAAGACCATTCTTGATCTTGAAAAAGCCAATCAAGATCTTGAAGTTCAAAAGACCAATGAATGGCTTTGTGCAAATGCGAGACAAATGGATGTTGATATTCTGAATAAGAAGCTTCAAGAAGCTACACCAAAAACATTTGAACTTGAAAGAAAAGTTTCTGATTTAAATCATAACTATTTTTTAAAAGGCATTGAGATTGAAAATCTTGAAAGACAAATTGAGGAACATAAAAAGAATATACTCTTCTATCAAGAAAAGCTGTACAAAGTTGAACAAAACCCTCTTTTGGATTTCACTACCTATTTCAATAAGTCAAAGATTGATAAATCAGAACTTCTTCTTGGGTTGGGATTTGAGAATATCACTCCATTGCAAAAAGCCAAAGACAAGATCGAACCCTTGTATGATGAAAAGTTTTTGAGACTTGGTATGGTTCAACAATTCATTCGTCCATTGGATGACAAATTTGAGACTGATGAAGTTGAGAAAGTTCAAAACAATAAATTTTTGGTTAATTATGATGCCATCAATACTTCTTACGAAACGAAAAAGTCATCAATTTTTGAATTAGAAGAGATTACGTCTAATTTTCAAAACCAAGAATCTGTCGTTTCCCCACCTAAACCAACTAAATTGTATGTTCCATCCACATTTTTGGAAAAACAAATAGAAGGTTTACAACAAAAGGTGGAAGCTCAACAAAAACTTATTAATAATCTACAGTCTCAAAGTCCGAATTCAAAGAATGAATCAGTTGTTGTTGATATCAAGAAAGTTTGTGTGAATGTTTCTACCCAAACTAATTTCAGTCTTTTAGTAGACCATTCCACTCAGACTACTTGTGTTTCATCTACTGTTTCCTCCACCCAAACCTTGACTGATTCTTTTGAGTGTTCATGTCAAAATACTGCTACTGTAATAGCTGATGATTATGTGCAATCTGATTTATCTTATGACGAACTTGCGCATAGTATAGTTTTGATATGGTACTACTTTAGGTTTTTCACTTGTGAGTTTCCTGAAGAGTTAGTTGTTCACCCTAAGCTTTGTGTTAGTATAGGTGTTGATACTTCTACTCAATTTTCTTGTGAAACCAAAGATGTGTCAGTTCAAGTTGATTTTATTCCTGAGACTACCAATAGTGTGAAGTTGGAAACCAAAACTCCTGATTTTTCAAAATTCTCTCCAGTTTCACCATTCACCAAAAATGATTTTGATAAATTCATGGAGGGAGAATATGTTTTTGATCCTGAAACTGAGAAAAAGATTGAATCTACCAAAATCAAAGTTGAATCAAAAGAGGAATCTCCAAAATCATTTTTCAAAGCTCCAACTTCATATTATTCAAAGAAACGGGTTATTTCCAAACTCATCAAGACTGAACCAAAGACTGTCACCAAACCAAGAATCAATAAGTTAAAAACAAAGTGTCCTACCCCGGAAAAGCATGTTAAAACCAAACAAGTTGAGACCATTCCCAAAATCAAATACAACAAAGTGAAACTTCTAGAAATCAATTCAAATGTTTCTTCAACAAAGTATCTAGGTTTAGCTCTGTTTTGCTAACTAGGGATACTACAAATGGTGCAACTAGATATAGGGATAGATATGGCTGGTTTTCTCACGATAAACCTAAGAAACAAGAAGTTTCTGCACCTTCAAAAGAGTCTAAAAAGATAAAAGTGCTTCAAAACTCTCGTTCTAATCTTCTTAGTGTCAATCCAACAGGTGGAAAGAGCTTGATTAGTGAGTCTAAATGGGTAGCTAAGTCATTAGTACCTAAGATCACTAAAGTTGAGAAAAAGAAGAAAAGGCAAAGGAGAAAAGCGGGTAGTAAGAAGAAGCTTGTTTCTGATGTTTCAAACAATTTATCTTTTAAGTCATCTTTGAAAACAAATGTTAATGATGCCAAGGCAATGCCTTGTGATGGTGTAAACAATGTTAATTCTCGCTTTTATTTGTATGGCTTGAATGGTGGTAGACATGTTACTTTTGATTCGTGTGTTAATATTTGTTTGCTTAATCCAAATGTGCTTGTTGATAATGTGCTAGTTAATAAGTATGTTGATTCGAAAGCATGTTTGTATGCATCTCCTAAGTTATACCCCCTGCCTGTAGTAACTAACCACAAAGGACCCGTCTTTAAGTGGGAACCTATAGTCGGTTAAATGTTGATTGCAGGAAATAACCATCTGTGTATGGATACTCGATTCCGGGTGTTCAAAACACATGACTGACAATAAATCATTGCTCAAGAATTTTGTTGAAAGATTCATGGGAACTGTTCGTTTCGGAAACAACAATTTCGCTCCAATTCTAGGTTATGGAGATATTGAGAGAAACGGAATTGTCATTAAGAAAGTTCATTATGTTGAAAGCCTGAGTCATAACTTGTTCAGTGTTGGACAGTTCTGTGACAACAACCTTCAAGTTCTTTTTCAACAATCTCTATGCAAAGTCCAAACTCTAGATGGAATTGATATCCTATGCGGAGATCGTGAAGATAATCTTTTCACAGTTAATCTTGATGATAACCAACCAACTGATAATATTTGTCTTGTTTTAAAAGCTACTTCGAAGAATTCTTGGTTGTGGCATAGAAGGCTTTCTCACTTGAATTATCAAACCATCAATGCTTTAGTCAACAAGCAACTTGTTATAGGCTTGCCTGACTACAAATATGAGAGTGAGTATGTCTGTCCTTCTTGTGCAGTTGGGAAGACCAAGAGAACTTCTCATAAACCAAAGAAAATTCCACACACTTTGGCTCCTCTTCATTTGCTTCACATGGATCTTTGTGGGCCTATGAAAGTACAAAGCAGAAACGGGAAGAGATATATTCTGGTTATCGTTGATGATTATTCAAGATACACTTGGGTCAAGTTTCTTGCTTCAAAAGATGAAACAACTCAAATTTTGATCGATTTCATCACTTCCACTCAAGTGAATCTTCAACTTCCAGTTCAAAAATGCCATCTTCAATAAATTTTGCAAATCAAAAGTCACCAATTCTCTGTTGTTCGTACCCCACAACAAAATGGTGTCGTTGAAAGGAGAAACCGTACGCTGGTGGAAGCAGCAAGAACAATGCTTGCTTATTCCAAGTTACCATCAAACATGTGGGCTGAAGCTGTTGACACTGCCTGTCATACTCAAAATCGGTCCATCATCAATCAGCGTCATGAGAAGACTCCTTATGAGATTATTAACAAACGCAAACCCAACATCAATTACTTCCATATTTTTGGGTGTGTTTGTTATACCTTGAATGATCGGGAAAATGTTGGAAAGTTTGAAAGGAAAGGTGACGAAGGTTACTTTGTTGGCTACTCAAAGACATCGATTGCATATCGCATCTTTAATCGTCGAACAAACACGATTCAAGAAACCATGAATGTTTGGTTTGACGAGATGTCAGGCATGATATTTGAACAAGAAAGTTTGCTACCAACAATTAGTGATCCAAGTACTTCAAGTACTTCCTCAAGGACGTCTACCTTAGCTTCAAAGTTCAAGAAATATCCAACTCCAACAAGTGAAGAGCTAGATATTCTTTTCGAAGAATTCTACAACTCAAAACCAATTCAAGAAAAGGAACCTCAAGTCATCAATGAACCACCGAACAATGACCCTATTCAAACAAATGAATCAGTTCCTGACAACTATCATGAATCATCTTCAAATTCTGTAGAGCAAGAAGAATCACCTTCAAGTGATATTTATTCTCAAAAGAATGTTCAAGAACAACCTTCTCAAATCACCCAAATAACAAATCCATCAAATACTCCAAATGTGTATGTACCACTGGATTTTGATCATCCAAACTTTGAGGAAAGAGTTTTTCCAAGCTATGATTCCATTTTTCAACAGAACTCTGGATTTAATGATGATAATGTTGACATTCATCAACAAGATCCTCTTCCTCATGACAACAAGTGGTCACGTATGCGCAAAGATCATCCTATAGAACAGATCATCGGAGATCCACAAGCTGGTGTTTCTACCCGTACTACAGTCAATGAGTGTCTTGTTGCACTTTCACTGAGTAACATCGAACCCAAAACTGTCTCTAAAGCTCTTTGTGATCCAGAGTGGGTTAAAGCAATGCAAGATGAATTAGCTCAGTTTGAGAGACTGAAGGTATGGAGATTGGTTCCAAATCCAAGGAAAAAAGAACCAACTCGCACTAAGTGGATTTTCAAGAACAAGAAGGATGAAAATGGAGTTGTAGTAAGGAACAAAGCTAGATTGGTTGCAAAGGGTTACTGCCAACAACCTGGTGTGGATTTCGACGAAACATTCGCTCCTGTTGCAAGAATGGAGGCTATTCGTATATTCTTAGCTTATGCCGCATTCAGAAACTTCATTGTGTTTCAAATGGATGTGAAGACAACATTCTTGAATGGAGAACTCAAAGAAGAAGTTTACGTGGAGCAACCTGAAGGTTTTATTGATCCTAAAAGGACAAACCATGTCTACAGGTTAGACAAAGCTCTCTATGGTTTAAAGCAGGCACCCCGAGCATGGTATGATTCCTTATCTACTTTCTTACTCAAAGGAGGCTTTAACAAAGGTACTATTGATCCTACCCTGTTTATTCGTAAGCAGGGTAAACATGTTTTACTTGTCCAAATATATGTTGATGACATTATTTTTGGGTCAACCAGTCAAACTTTTTGCCGAAATTTTTCATCTCTAATGGTCAATCATTTTGAAATGAGCATGATTGGGGAAATGAATTACTTTTTGGGATTACAAATCAAACAATTACCAACTGGTATCTTTATATCACAAGGTAAGTACATAAAGGATATGTTGAAAAAGTTTGATATGAATACATGTTCTTTAATTTCAACCCCAATGGCTGCTCGTACAAACATTAATGCTGATAAAAATGGGAAACCATTTGACCAAAAGAGGTATAGAAGCATGATTGGTTCGTTGTTGTATCTTACAGCATCTCGCCCAGATATAATGTTTGCAACATGTATGTGTGCTAGATATCAAGCCGCTCCGACTGATTTACATTACCAAGCTGTGAAACGAATTTTTCGTTATCTGAAAGGTACACCCAATCTTGGTCTCTGGTATCCAAGGGACACTAGATTCAATTTAACTGCCTATTCAGATGCAGATCATGCAGGTTGTAAGCTTGATCGCAAGAGCACATCTGGTACTTTACAATTCTTAGGGGATAAGATTGTAAGTTGGTCATCCAAGAAGCAAAATTGTGTATCACTGTCAACAGCAGAAGCTGAATATGTGGCTGTTGCTAGTTGCTGTGCTCAAGTGTTATGGATGAAAACACAACTTACCGATTATGGTCTGAAATATGATCGTGTCCCTATCTATTGTGATTCTCAAAGTGCCATTGCAATTGCTGTCAACTCAGTCAACCACTCACGCTCAAAGCACATTGATGTGAGATATCATTTTCTCAAAGATCATGTTGAGAAAGGTGACATCGAACTCTACTTCGTGGGAACTGACTACCAACTCGCTGATTTGTTCACAAAACCACTGGACGACAAGAGGTTTAATTTCTTAATCTCTAAACTTGGTATGCTAAATCTTGATCCTTGATTCACTTTACCATGGAAGGAATTCTTGATTCATTTTTCAAAAATCATAAAAAGATGAAAAACAAAAATCAAATACAAAAATAAAAAATTTTGAAAAATAACAAAAAGATTTTTTTCTTTTCATTTATTTCAAAGTGGCTTGCGTATATTCTGTATGCAACCCATAGTATGATTGATTATTGATTAGGAGAAGAAATTAGAATGATTGATTAGGACAAGGAGAAAAAGTTTGTGTTTGGTTGTTTCAATTGCTTTCCGAGATACTATCATTCAGCTTCTTGTTGGAAGTTTTCAAGTTTATTTGGAGTTCTTTTATCTCAAATTTCATTTGTGACATCAACTCATCATTCTTCTTCAAAGGTTGTTTGTCAATTTCATTCCAAACTGCAAGAGATTTTTCAAAAATCGAAGAGACTGTGATTACTCATGAATTGAGGGGGAGCATGATTACTTCATAAGAGACTTTTCAAAACCTCATTCAAATGTTTACTCTCAAAAGTGCTTTAGATGATGTGACAAAGAAGAAAAGCTTCAAAAAGAGTCTTCATCAAATTTAAAGATCTTCAAGTCATACAACAACACCTTACCAAAAGCTACATTGATATCAAGGCGGAGAGTACATATTTCTGAAAATTCATTCCAAGACTTCAAAGAAAAGACTTCAAGATTCGAAGATTGAAGAATTCAAGACAAATTCATATCTTCCGCATTTCAAAAGACAACTCTGATCTGTGATTCAACAATCCTCGAAGATTTATACACACACACACTCATCATTCTCTGTTCACAAAGAACATTGAGAATCGACAAATGATTTAACTTCAAGAAGTCCAAGACCAAGACTGAATTAAGCTCTCCAAAGACAATGAGAAAGCTTTGAAGGCTTGTTTCAACTCACCAATTGTCTTCATCACCGGGCTCATCAAATTCATTCCTACAAGACAAAACAACACGTACTTCAGACCTTACAATATATCACTAAGGGGGAGAATGTTAGAAATCCAAAAGTAGTGATACATTGTAATTTAAGTTATGGACTTACTTGTTGATAAGTCATGAGTTGACGATTTCTAAGGTTGAGGGGCTAATGGTGATAATTAGCATTGTTAGTTTGTTTAGACTATAAATAGCCCTCAATCCCTTAGAAATCAACAACATATAACATAACTTTTGAACAACACTTATCTTTCCATACCATTTTACACCTGAATAATACACACTTGATCCAAATTCTCTCTCAAAACATACACAAACACCAAGAACACACACACTAACCAAACGCCATTGTTGATGTGAATTCAAATGATAAAATCGTGTTGCCACAGAAGCCCATTAACAAACTGTTTAGTCCAACCCATTTTAAACCGAGTCAAACCCGACCGAAGCCTTCTTCCATAAGGAGGAGGGAAAAGCAATTTATCCCATTTCCACTTTCCCATAAAAACAATCATTTGATTGCTCTCCCTCTCGCAAAATCACCTCAAACATCATTTCGGTCTGATCATTGAAACAACTTAAGGGTTGTATTGTATTTTTAGTGCTGATCATTTCATTCCATAACTTCATCTTCAGAAAATTCCATCATCAAGTAAGATTTTGAACACGAATGTAGATCTCATATTTTCATTTTAATTCGAAATTCTTGCATCTGTTAATGTTTTTGTGTATGTGGAATGATTTAGAAGCATGTTTAGGCTATGTGTGTATGAGTTTTTCATGATTAAATGCCTAAAATTGAGTTTTTGGAAATTCAAAAATATATACCCCTGTTTCAGTGGAGAAGACGACCTAGAACGATCTTCGATTTGGTCTAGGTCATTTTTGATGATTTTTGTGATTTATGTAAGTAAGAAGTGTTTATAATAAGCCTTGAAGTTGATTTGAATCATTTAGTGATACATTTGTTGTGTGATAACTGCTTGGATTTAAAACGATCTAGGCAAAATCCTCTTGATTTCAAAGTCTGTGTTGGTTCTGAGACGATCTTGACCAAGATCGTCTTGGTTCCAAATCAATTTGGAAATGAGACGATCTTGCCAAGACCGTCTTATTTTCTCTTATATTTTTTGTGTAACCCCTGAGACCAAGACCAAGACGATCTTGTCAGGATCATCTTAGGGTCTGTACGCTGTGTGGTTTGTAAGAATTTGATGAAATCAATTGAATGGGTAACTGATTTCGAAAGAAATCGGTTTTGCTCAAAACTAATGCTTTCAAATATAAAGGGAAATTATGCTCAAAACTAAGACTTAAAGATACATCTTTAAGATAAGTGTGAAGATTAAAGACGTAAAGCCAAGTTTGATGGAAGATCTTGAAGACAATGAGAAAGCTTCGAAGACCTTCATCAACAAATTCGT
This sequence comes from Erigeron canadensis, assembly GCF_010389155.1. Classification (NCBI taxonomy): domain Eukaryota; kingdom Viridiplantae; phylum Streptophyta; class Magnoliopsida; order Asterales; family Asteraceae; genus Erigeron; species Erigeron canadensis. The sequence continues at coordinate 17,353,155 of NC_057769.1, forward strand.
ATTTATAGATGATGTCGTGCATGAATTACATTTCAACACCAAGGGGAAGAATGTTAGAACTAAAAATGGTGTTAAAATGTAAATGTTTTAGAGGTGGAAGGGACATTAGTGAAACTTAGATTTATGATATAAATAGCCCCCTTCCACACATTAATTGTAAGCCTTTCACCATTTTCTTAATTAATCATATACATTCCACTCCAATTCTCTCTCAATCTTCATCCCTAACCTCCATACACACACAAACACATTTTCACACTAACACCATTTTTGCACAAATTGAGCTCAAATTTCTATTTTACAACCATTTTGGATATCATCCGCATTTTGGAGTTCAATGCGACTACAACCACCATGGGAAATTGGGAAGAGAGGGGTGGTTGGCTTCCCCCCCCCTCTTATTTCAATATTTCAATATTATTGTTCTTGGGTAGGGTATTACGTGGGTATAGCTAGATATCATGCGGGGTATTATGAGATATTGTGGACTATTATAAAGTCAAGTTTTCAATATGATTCTTGCAAGTATGTTGTGATTGTGCGTGGTTACAAAATCGTTATTGGTGCAATATTTTTAGTGTGATTGTGTAGTTAGATTCAATATTACAAAAGTTCTTATTTGACACTCAATACATATGACCTTTGATACAGTATCCACCACTAAGATCAATACACGTAGGTCAAAATATTAATTAACACGTTTTGTGTGATTCCTCTTCATATAATCATGTTTATATTAAACACATGAATACCTTGTGCCTAAAAAAAAAACTTGTGCTTACCATGAATATACAATAACAATACCATGGAGACCATCTATATTCAATGGAGCCTTGACAGTTGACACAACCCACATACAATACTTACACAAGCAAAAACACGGAAAGCCATTGTATAAACATGTTTTATGCATTGAATAGAAACTAGAAAATTTATCTAGGGATAAAATCTCATCAAACATAACTGCCTTTAAAAGGGGCTGCACCAAAGATAACCTAATTACGAACTCTCCAAAAGTACCACCATAACACGTAGAAAATACCTTCTATTCCAATACTTCTTTTAGCTTACCCCATTTTGAGGCCCATATACCATGATATCCACTTCTCATATGACCCAAAATCTATTACATCAATGTTCCACCATATCAAAATCTTGCGGGCAAAACTTTTTACCCGTTAACAAGCAAACTTCCGGCTAGTTCATTCCACATGTGAACCGCATAAAGGGCATAGAATGAACTTAATTTCCATTCCTCTATGGGAAAGATTTAATCTTGTAGGTAGTTTATCTAACCTTACCTTCCAAGCAAAAATATTGATTTTACCTAGAACATTGAACTCCATCGTGATTGAGACGAGACCTATGGAAGTCTATAGTCGTCTAACACCTTTTTAATCGATGCCACTAAAAATTCCCCCGATCCTTCCATTCTTCCAATGACCACACCCACCTATCTTTAATTAGTTTGAGGCAATATTACACCAGTTAGATTTGAAGACAAATTATTAAAGGGTTTGGTATCTGTGAATGTAATTAATTATAAGAGAATGTTTATAGTGTGAAAAAACTAAAATTGTGTTCATTGTATGTAATAAACTTTTAAATCTTGTGCATTGTATGTATTCAACCAATCAAAAACTTACAAGTGGCAATCTATATGGTTGTCACATATACCCGGATACATATAACGCACATGATTCGAAAGTTTATTACATGCAATAAACACAACTTTAGTTTTTTTCACACTATAAACCTTCGTCGATAGTTGGTTACATTCACATATACTAAACCCATCATTAAATTGCTCAACTTCAGCTCCTCCCCTAGGTAAGCGACGAAACGATTCACACAACTTATTAGGACCGATCTTGTTTGCAACAACTACCGATCTTGTTTGCAACAACTCTTCACCATTTCCCACTTTTTTCTTACAATAACCAAGATCAATACCTTGCTGCTTTAAATGATACACTTCCCGAACGATGTCTAACCCTATAGAAGAACGCGATGCTTTTGGCATTCTAACAAGATGGCCATTATCTCCATGGACCGCCTTAATGAAACGAGCCCACATCGAAGATTTTTGCGTTTGAAAACGCCAAACCTAATTAAAAAGAATTGCACTATTTAATTGAAAGAATCCAAACTCATTTTAGGAAAATAAGAGAAAATAAGAGAATTTTTTTTTTTTTTTTTCAATCTGGATCCTGATCTCGCCGTGGAGCATTATTGCCCTCGTCGAGATTAAAAGTCAATGCTGAACCAAAACAATTGATCTCTTGTGCCCACTTCCGGTACCTATAAAAAGATGAACAACTAAAACAATAAGCTTTACACGTAGTGAATACGTTTATATACAAATATGCACATTTTGAAATCAAATACACATGGATGAGATATAGAACCTATATTACCACACAATCATCTCATCCATAAACACCTTCATATAAACACAAAAATGTAAAACCATGTAATCGATCATCAAATAAATCATACTATCCAACATTCAATCACATTGTCATATCCCATATAGTCTTATATCATCTTATCATATACTCATCACTATACCATGGGTCTCAAATCATGAATTCTACACAAATACGCAAGTATACATATTTCTATACATTCAAACAATCAACTAATCATCTCATTCACATCCAAATAACATTGTCATACTCTATATGGTCTTTCACAACATGTCATACCCCATATGGTCTATATCCCATTATCTAACTACCACATATAGATGTAACACCCCGACTACGGCGGAAACACGAGATGCCACAGAACGACATGGTACAAAAGATTAAATGGAAAACATCTTAATTAAAGTCTTAAAACCATTCCAAATTAAACGATTACATAGTTCAAAGTAAAGTGTTAAAAATCATAACATAAGTCCAAATCCGAATAAAAGATAAACTTGTTTGCATTACAAGTCTTCGTCCACCATGCAAACACAAAGTCCAAAAGCGGTCCATAAGCAATCCTACTGCTTTAAACCTGAAAAGCATGGAGAAAAAGTGTCAACTACGAGAGTTGAGTGAGTTCATAGGTTTTTAGCTAATACAATAAGCATATATACACATCATCACAAAATAAATTAGGAATCACCAACTTCCATGTACATTTCCAATTCATCCTTTGATAATCGTTCGTTCAACTCAATTTTAACCCATGTAAATAAATCCTTGTCATATGACCACAAGGGTCTAATTCCATTATCTTAGATGAGTATATACTTGAGCCACTACTACTACCATTTTATTCAAGTCCGATTACAATCCAATAATTCAATTCATAGCACAAGCTGTCAATCAAGTGCCGTAATATTAATAACAATGATAATAATGGGTCGTGCCATGGAGACGCCCGATTATCTTAAGGTAGTTAGAACACCCGGGGGCCAGACTAGAAGTGGAGGTTGTCACGAACGCAACCAACCTTCCAACGGTACGCTTTGGGTGGGCGGACGAAACCTAGTTGCGCAACTAACTAACTACAGGCCTCCACTTTCGGAGTAAATAGTAGTGTACCGAACGCCGCGGTTTGACAGAACTCAAGCTCATCACATCAATCCTTTATTATCATTTCATACTCATATATCAAGAATCATTTCATATAACAAACTCTCTTTCAAGAAACATTGCATATATAGAAATTAGTTTCATTTATCATGCTTTTCACCCCAAAAGTAAAACACATAAAAGAGTTTGAAAGGGGGCTATGACTCACTTGATTTGAGAGTAATGGGGGCTGATCAAATACGAGACGTGTGCCTAGTGATGTCGTTCCCCAAGCAAGCCTAAACCATGGTATCCAAATACACACAACGTAAGTGCGTGTTACATAAACTAGTGAACTAGATCATGAGATTTATGCTAGTAGGCTTGCCTATCTTTGGTTGTTACTTAATTATGGAATCAAGGTGTATTATGATGTTCAAGATGTTTGGTTAAATTAAGAGTAGTTTTCGCGTTAAGCGTTTTTGCGCGTTTGTTGGAATTTCGGTAATTCGGCTTTGATTCGCGAGATTTCTTTTGCACACTTTGCTTTGTACTATTATTTGATATTGGTACAGTAGTATTTTGGATTTTAAAATATATTTTCTGATCTATATTAATTTCCTTGATTTATTATTATTTTAATTAATTATTTATTCCATTTATTCATTAATCAATTAAATAATTCCTTATAATTATTCTTAGGTTCTTAAATTACCTTTACAATTTATAGATAATTATATTTTGATTATCTACTGAGTATTATGCTTTTAAACTTGTAATATTATTTATTTATTTATTTATTTAAGCTTTATTACTTATTTATTTAATAATAGTGATTAATTAGTGATTTTTAACTTAGTTAGTTATTCTTAAATTATGTAAAACTTGGTTCTTTCCTTGAAATTACTTTTCTCCAGTAGGTTTAAGTTATTTTAATCCTATTTATGTGATTTTGTCAAAGTTCATGATTTATATAATTTATTATTGATTTATTTATTCCTTAAAATCCCTTTTAAATTCACTAAATTATAAAAACACTTAGAAATCATCACAAGAGCTTTTGTCTAAAATCCCAGGCCCTTTTTAGGCAACTTTTATCAATAAAAATTTGTAACCATTCAATCTCTCTTGTGTTCTTATAATTTGGGGGCTTTTAAACATAAAATCGTTTACCGAAATAGTGATTTTTGTCTCATTTCTCAACCAATTTAAATGCTTCAAAAGGGATTTTTGTTCTTATTTCATTTTGTCCAGAATGTCCATCATATTTTGATGACCTAAGTCGTGATTGTGGTGGTGGTGTGCTATGTGCAATTTTGTGCTTCGGTTGGTGATTATTTGACCCGAAAAGACTATTTTTGAGCTTATTCTTGCCATGCATCAAATGACTTGAGTTTTATACTTTTAATATGTCATATTTACAGTATGTTCATCACATTTTCATGGTCATATAGTTATGGTGCATGTGTGTGCTCAAAATGCATTTTAACAAGTTTTCGGTTTTCGATTTCAAGCCTATTTTGCCTTGTTTGGTTCCATAATCATATTTTTGTTATTACCATAATTTTTCCAGAATATTAACTTTGATTTCAACACATTTTTCACTTATTACAAGCCTAGCTTCATCTCATAATCCAAAAATAATCCAACCTCTTAAATCTAGCATATAAGCACTTAAATCAATACTTTTTAACATAAAGCTTTAACTATCAAAAATTTATCATCATAAAAATATATTTTTCATGAAATATTCCAGAAATATATATACAAATATTTATACATCATGTTCATCTTTTTATATGAAAAGTTACTTTACAATCTATCAACACATATCCACCTTTTTGATGCTAGCTTCTATAGATCCATCACTTTATCAATAACATCTATATTTTTTATAAATATTTCCAGAAATATTACTTTCATAATATGTATGAATATAGCCATCTTTCATAGGAAAAATCACATCAAGGACTATTAAACTTATATCCACACTTTTGGGTCTTAAACTAGTTGACTCCTTGGATCTTTCTTCATAGATTCAACATGCATGAGCATGGAAAGAAAGATCCTATCAACTTTGCCCTCATCAAGTGTATATTCAAAAGAAAACATGAAGAAAACACAATCTTTTGATAAAACCTTTTTAATATAAACAAGAACAAGATTAATCTAATAAAGAGATGAAGATATATACCCTTGAAGATCACTTCTAGATGATGAACAATGGCAGATTTTCGTGGCCTATATCTCCAAGAATACCCTTATTCAACACTTGAAACAACCCTTAAACTATTCTTGAATCAACCATTTGTTTATCTAACCTACAACCCTTATTATTATCAAGTATTAAGGTTGATTTTTGTTGGTGTTCTTCTTGTTTCTTGGCTGCCGAAAAAGAGAGAGAAAAGGGAGAGAAGAAGAGTTGTTTTGAGAGAGAATTGATTAGTGTGTGTGAAATGGGAGTGTAGTGTGTGTTGGAGTGGTGAGTTCCAAGACTTAAGGCATGCAAAATTTGAAATGGAGGGATGTATGTGTGTGTAGGGGGGGGGGGCGGCCTCATGGGGAGGAATTTGGAGGGGTTTTACTTTTTTTTTTTATATATAAAATTTGTTGTATAAGTATAATTGTAAGTATATGTTAAGTGTGGATTTAATTTGTAAGTGTTTTGTTAGTAAAATGTAAGTAATTGGTTGTTTTAGTTAGGAATATATATATGTGTGTATAAGTCATGTATATTTATGTGTGTGGATATATTTTTGTATTTTTAGTTGGTTACATAGGTCATTGGTTGTAAATTTGTATTAAATTTCAAGCTTATATGCTTACTTACTAAGTTTTCGACGCTTTTACGTACATAATACTTCCAATTATATTTTTAGTTGAAAATTTTATTTATCGTGATCATATCCTCTTGATTTGGTTTTATTTTTGATTTGTTGGGCAATCCATAGGAATTTTGATTGGTATCTCAATTTGCGAGCCTTAAGTTATTATTATCGTATCGATTGATCACCTCTAAAAATTTTTGTTCCGAGGTATTTTCATTAGGAAATTCTTTTACATATCATTAGCTTTAGATCACTAATTTGGGGCATTACCTACTAGCTTCAAGTATAACAATGGCTTGCGGGAACGTAGACAACCTAACTAGCACATATATAATATTAAAAGTACGGTTGTTACATCCTTACCCCCTTAGAAGAATTCCGTCCCAGAATTTGAGTTTGCTTAGGGAGTAAGTGCGGATATTTCTCACGTATGAAGTCCTCGCGCTCCCATGTAACTTCGGGTCCACGCTTTGTATCCCATCTGACTTTAACGATAGGGATCTTGCTCCTCTTAAGGCGTTTCTCATCGCGGTCAAGAAGTTCTATTGGCTCCTCGCGAAATTGGAGCTTATCTTCCACTCGTAGTTCCTCGAGTGGAACTATTTTCGAATCATCCGCCACGCATTTCTTTAAATTTGACACATGGAAAGTGTCATGAACATCTCCCAATTCTTGAGGTAATTTCAACTTATAGGCCACGGGGCCTATTCTAGCCACAATCTCAAATGGCCCAACGTATCGAGGACTTAACTTTCCTCTCTTACCAAATCTCACTGTTCCTTTCCATGGCGACACCTTTAGGGGCACTTTGTCGCCAACTTCAAATTCTAGGGGCTTCCTTCTTTGATCCGCATAACTCTTTTGCCGATCTCTGGCGGCTTTAAGCTTTTCTCTAACGATAGCTACTTTGTCCGTTGTTTCTTGGACAAAATCGACGGTAGCTAGACTTCTTTCGCCCGTCTCTATCCAACACATCGGAGACCTACACTTGCGTCCATATAAAGCTTCAAACGGTGCACATTGTATGCTAGAGTGATAGCTATTATTGTATGTAAATTCGGCATAAGGCAAGTGCTCATCCCAGCTTCCACTAAATTCTAATGCACAGGATCTCAACATGTCGTCCAACGTTTGTATTGTTTGCTCACTTTGTCCATCCGTTTGGGGGTGGTAAGCCGTGCTTAATGCTAGTGTTGTGCCCATTGCCTCTTGCACGTGACCCCAAAAGCGTGAGGTAAATCTACCATCCCAATCGGATATTATGGACAAAGGTACACCATGTAGCGTTACAATTTTCTCAACGTACAAGCGAGCTAAACGCTCGGTGTTCCAATCTTCTTTGATGGGAATAAAATGGGCTGATTTCGTAAGACGATCAACAATCACCCATATAGCATCATGACCTTTCTTTGTTCGAGGCAACTTTGTCACTAGGTCCATTGCTATTTGCTCCCACTTCCATTCGGGAATCTCTGGCTGCTTTAATACACCAGATGGCTTTTGGTGCTCAGCTTTGACCATCGCACAAGTCATGCATCGGCTCACATATCGGGCTACGTCTCCTTTCATTCCAGGCCACCAAAAATCCCTTCTTAGGCCTTGATACATCTTATCCGCGCCTGGATGAATTGAATATTTCGTATTGTGAGCCTCATTCATAAGTATATCCCTTAAACCATTCACCTTCGGTACCCAAGCTCTCCCCTTGAAGTATAAGATACCTTCATCATCCTTGTAAAACCTCATTTCCATACCACACAATGCCTCGTCCTTAATGTTCTTCCCTTCAAAGGCCTTTGCTTGGTCTTCTAGGAAACGATCTCTTAGAGACATTTTTACTTGTAAGTGGCTGATATTCAACATCGGCAATGACGTTTGCCTTTCCCGGATGGTACTTGATTTCACATTCATAGTCATTCAGCAGCTCCATCCATCTCCTTTGCCTCATATTCAACATCTTTTGATCAAAGATGTGTTGCAAGCTTTTGTGGTCGGTGAATATGGTGCATTTAGTGCCATAGAGATAATGTCGCCATATTTTCAAGGCGAATACTACGGCTCCTAACTCCAGATCGTGTGTCGAATAATTTTTCTCGTGTGGCTTCAATTGTCTCGACGCGTAGGCAATGACCTTGTCTCTTTGCATAAGCACGCACCCAAGTCCTTTATTCGACGCATCACAATATACCACAAATCCTTCCATTCCATCCGGCAACGCTAGTATGGGTGCTTCACACAACATGTTCTTAAGCGTTTGGAACGCCTGTTCTTGTTCTTCACCCCATATGAATTCTCTTGACTTTTGGGTCAATTGGGTCAGAGGTACCGCAATTTTAGAGAATCCTTGGATGAATCTTCGATAATAACCTGCCAATCCTAGGAAGCTACGCACTTCCGTTGGCGTCTTTGGTGCCTCCCACTTCTTAATCGCCTCTATCTTAGATGGGTCTACATGAATTCCTTCTTCGTCTACGAGATGTCCAAGGAATTGGACTTGGCGGAGCCAAAATTCACACTTAGAAAACTTCGCATACAACTTCTCGTCTCTAAGTAATTGCAATATTATTCTTAAATGCTTCTCATGTTCATCCTTACTATGAGAATATATCAAAATATCATCAATGAATACTATGACGAATTTGTCCAAGTATGGCCTACAAATTCGGTTCATTAGATCCATGAAAACGGCAGGCGCATTTGTGAGACCAAATGGCATCACCAGAAACTCGTAATGTCCATAGCGCGTTCTAAAAGCCGTTTTAGGTACATCTTCTTCTCGTACCCTCAACTGATGATAGCCGGATCTAAGATCGATTTTCGAGAAATGCGATGCTCCTTGAAGTTGATCGAACAAATCGTCTATTCGTGGCAGCGGATACCTATTCTTGATTGTCAGTTTATTCAACTCCCTATAGTCTATGCACATCCTCAGAGATCCATCTTTCTTTTTGACAAAAAGAATTGGAGCACCCCATGGCGAAGAACTAGGTTGGATTAAACCTTTATCAAGCAATTCTTGTAATTGCTCTGAAAGTTCTCGCATCTCGGAGGGCGCTAGCCTGTACGGTGCTTTAGCTACGGGGGCTGCCCCGGGAACTAAATCAATCGTAAACTCCACCTGCCTCGTGGGTGGAAGTCCAGGTAGTTCGTCAGGGAACACATCTAGAAAGTCCCTAACCACCATGACCTTATGAGGATCCTTACTTTTTACTTGCTTATCCACTACTTGTGCCAAGTATGTGTGATATTCCTTACGTAAATATTTCCTTACTTTCATAGATGACACTATCTTGGGTTGGACTCCCGCCCGATGGCCTTGTATTATAAGCACCTCATCATTATCCAAGGGAATTCTAATGACCCTTTCATGGCAAAGTATTTCAGCACGCATCTTAGACAACCAATCCATTCCTACTATCACATCAAAACTTCCTATCTCGATGGGAATCAAGTCTATACTATAATCTTTCTCGTCTAAAGTTAACGTACAATCAAAAATAATTTCCTTAGTCCTATACTCGTTTCCATTAGCATATTCGATATAGTAAGTTTCATCAAGCTCACTAGGTTTCTTACCAATCATATCCTTAAATTCAAAAGAGATAAAACTTCTTTCGGCACCAGAATCAAACAACATAGAGGCATATACATTATTTAATGGAAACGTACCTACGATGACATTCGGGTCATCACGCGCCTCGTTCACTCCCATTGCATAGACCCTTCCTCCTGCTTGTCTTCCTTGGTTTCCTCGGTTTCCGTGGTTGTTGTTATTTCCTTGATTTCCCACGTTCGCTTGATTCCCACCATTTCCTTGATTAATTCGGTTTCCATTGCCCTGGTTCACTTGGTTTCCATGATTTCCGACATTCCTAAAGTTCCCACGGTTACCATTTCCATCCCTACGGTTGCCTTGTGCCCTTCTAAATCTAGGACATGCATTCTTCCAATGCTCGGTACTCCCACATTCATGACATCCATTCCGAATCCCTCCAACTCTTATTCCACTTCGACAAGTTGCAGCGAGGTGCCCAAATCGGCGGCAAATCGTGCACTGCTTGCATTCATCACGATGATGGTTCCCACAACGGTTGCATCTTGGTGTCTGCCCGTGGTTCGGGCCGGGGTTAGCTTCATTGATACCATAATTCCTCACAATCTTCTGCCTCTTATCAGGCTCACTCCCCTTATGATCACCAAATCGGTTTCCTCCACCTTGCTTCAAACTCCCCTCGCCTCGTGAGTACTTCCCAGTCCTAACTAGATCATTGACTAGCTTCGTCGACAAACTCACAGCTTCTCCCAGTGTGGCGGGGTTTGCCGTCGTGACCATCAATCTCACTTCGGGTGCCAATCCATAAACAAACCTTTCCACTTTCTTTGCTTCGGTGTTCACCATATCCGGCACTAGCACACACAACTCATGGAAGCGAATCGCATACGCCTCCAACTCCATTCCTTTCATGGTGTGATTCCAAAACTCAATTTCCAACTTCTGAACTGCTGGTCTAGGGCAATACTCCCTTTTCATTTCCTCTTTGAACTGCTCCCATGTCAATGCATTCATCGTGGCGACACTTCTCGTGGTGACTTGGAGGTTCCACCAGGTTAGTGCCCTCCCTTGAAGCTTACTTGCCGCAAACTTGACACGGTCGGCGGGTGTACAATCAATGATGTTTAGTACTGCCTCCATGCTTTGAAACCAAGACAGCAACCCAACGGGACCCTCCGTCCCATAAAACTCCTTTGGGTTGCAAGACGTAAAAGTCTTGTAAGCATTTCGGTCATTGGCATTTCCTCTACCTTCTTGCCCTCTTGCCATGTTGATGGTAGCAGTCACATTCTCAGCAATTTGAGCGGCGATGTTCGGCATGGCATCATTGATTTGTTGGGATATGAGAGTCGCCAACTCAGCCCTTCGCTTAGCCTCTTCCTCTTGGCGGCTAGCCTTAGCGCTTGTCTCAGCATCGACCCTTCTTGGTGCCATTTCTCTACAAAGGAGAACATAGTTTAGTTAGGCGTATTTAGAATTATAAGTCGTAAACCCGATTCACAACTTTTGATCACACTCGACTAACTCCTAAGTTTTCCTAGCGCATGAAAGTCTCGTTTGCACCTATAGGTCAGTATATACTTCTATTCATGTTCCATTTACTAATCGCGTCACACACGTCCTTATGTATAGCTTAAGCGGTTACGCAACTAAAATTATGTCAACCATGTTTTTATTTTTCTTCAGAAAATTTCCAGAACCTAAGTACGAACTTGGGGCACGATTTAGAGGTTCGAGATGGACGATCTGGGAAAAACTCATAAGATATGAAATGTAGCCCAGTGAGTTAGCTTTCTCCTCCAACTGGAATTAAGTCAAAAGGACACTCAGAGCTCCAGATATGGCCGTTCTACCAAAAGTGGTCAGAACTGAATTCCTGTTGTGCTATTTACTTTGCGATGGCGATAACTATAATATAATGGTAATAACACATCAAATATCCATAACCAACACATAGCATTCATTCATATTCTTCCAAATATGTTTCACAAAACTTGCTACATGTAAAAAGGATGATGCATCAATCATCACAACAACATAAAAATACTACAAGTCCAACATAAACGAAATTGTTCACAAATACAACCAAATAACCAACGAGAGAACTAACGGGTCTATTCCCTAAACATGAGAGCCGCCACTATCGTGCACACAACAGAAAGTACACATCCCATAGCAAGGATCACTTCCTCGACCCGGCGCACTCCCTGAATTGCCATCAACGCATCATCATCCACACGTCTCATTGCCCCGATCGTCCTTTCCATCAAGATCTCTTGGTTTCTAACCCTCACTCTTGCATCTCTCAGACCTCCGGCTATGTCCCAAATCCTCTCCCTCTCCTCCCTAATCATACCCAAGTGAGGTGGAGGAGGTAATCCATACACGGGACGGTGAAGGTTCTCTTCATGCCTTGGACCAAAATGGAATGGATGGTTGTGAGGAAGGCGTGGAGCGATGTATGGATCATGGGCTGGAATTTGCCCTTCATCGTGGTTCCTTGCAACCCCTTGTCTTTGCGGTGGAGGAGGTCTTGGGGCTGGTGGTGATGGTGGTGGTGAGGGAGAACGACGTGAGGGTCGGTTTGAAGCGATGCTCAAGGTCCTTTCTCTTTCTTCATTTTCTTCCTCATCTTCTTCTTCATCTTCTTCTTCATTAGTCCCCATCTCCGGTCTTCCAACATAACCTTGACCGGGCACATAGGCGTAATTGATAGGGCCAAGACTTACTCGCACGGGGCTATGGACACGCATTCTTGCGGTACGGCGAATGCGGGATCCTACTTGTGCCGGTGGTGGTTGAGGTCGTCCTCTTTCTTCTTCTTCCATTTGATCTTCTACTCCATGCATATTTCTTGGCCTAGGGGCTGATCCGGAAGCTCCGTTTGCTTGAGACATGGTGTTCCTACACAAGTTACACAAGGTATAAGATGACGACTTGATTAGACGCTTAGACGACTCCGGACGGCCGACTCGACCATTGGCGACACACTTGGCAACTTATGGACAACAAGACGACTTGACAAACCGACTAACCAACTTGACCATGACTCACAAGCTTGACGACAAATGACGACATGCCCAACCCCCACCAATGTAAGCAACAACGATCGACACGACTACCAACGATTTAACTTGACTTTCGACGACAAACGTAGTCCTTTATAATTAACGTAATACTAAAAATCGACTTGTGGATAGCTCTCATGTATCTTATCTAAGTAGGCAAAGTAATATTAGTCAAGTGGGGGTATAACTAAGGGTTCTAATAAGTAGTGCAAACATCGGATTTGGTTATGTGCCTTTTGTACCAAGAATCGTTTTAAAGTTTATTTTCAAAAGACTCATTTTTGAACATTCCTTAGACAATGAATTCAATCACTCCATGTTACATCTTTAGCTCGTTGTAGTTGGCCACCCTACGCTTTGCTAAGGAGAACACTTTATGATCGAATTTATTCTTTAAGAGATGTTCGACTTAATTTTGAAAATACGTAGGTTATAGTACAAATTTTCTATAACCTTGGCTCTGATACCATTTTTTCTGTAACACCCCGACTACGGCGGAAACACGAGATGCCACAGAACGACATGGTACAAAAGATTAAATGGAAAACATCTTAATTAAAGTCTTAAAACCATTCCAAATTAAACGATTACATAGTTCAAAGTAAAGTGTTAAAAATCATAACATAAGTCCAAATCCGAATAAAAGATAAACTTGTTTGCATTACAAGTCTTCGTTCACCATGCAAACACAAGTCCAAAAGCGGTCCATAAGCAAACCTACTGCTCTAAACCTGAAAAGCATGGAGAAAAAGTGTCAACTACGAGAGTTGAGTGAGTTCATAGGTTTTTAACTAATACAATAAGCATATATACACATCATCACAAAATAAATTAGGAATCACCAATTCCATGTACATTTCCAATTCATCCTTTGATAATCGTTCGTTCAACTCAATTTTAACCCATGTAAATAAATCCTTGTCATATGACCACAAGGGTCTAATTCCATTATCTTAGATGAGTATATACTTGAGCCACTACTACTACCATTTTATTCAAGTCCGATTACAATCCAATAATTCAATTCATAGCACAAGCTGTCAATCAAGTGCCGTAATATTAATAACAATGATAATAATGGGTCGTGCCATGGAGACGCCCGATTATCTTAAGGTAGTTAGAACACCCGGGGGCCAGACTAGAAGTGGAGGTTGTCACGAAGGCAACCAACCTTCCAACGGTACGCTTTGGGTGGGCGGACGAAACCTAGTTGCGCAACTAACTAACTACAGGCCTCCACTTTCGAAGTAAATAGTAGTGTACCGAACGTCGCGGTTTGACAGAACTCAAGCTCATCACATCAATCCTTTATTATCATTTCATACTCATATATCAAGAATCATTTCATATAACAAACTCTCTTTCAAGAAACATTGCATATATAGAAAGTAGTTTCATTTATCATGCTTTTCACCCCGAAAGTAAAACACATAAAAGAGTTTGAAAGGGGGCTATGACTCACTTGATTTGAGAGTAATGGGGGCTGATCAAATACGAGACGTGTGCCTAGTGATGTCGTTTCCCAAGCAAGCCTAAACCATGGTATCCAAATATACGCAACGTAAGTGCGTGTTACATGAACTAGTGAACTAGATCATGAGATTTATGCTAGTAGGCTTGCCTATCTTTGGTTGTTACTTAATTATGGAATCAAGGTGTATTGTGATGTTCAAGATGTTTGGTTAAATTGGAAATGATGGTAAGAGTAGTTTTCGCGTTAAGCGTTTTTGCGCGTTTGTTGGAATTTCGGTAATTCGGCTTTGATTCGCGAGATTTCTTTTGCACACTTTGCTTTGTACTATTATTTGATATTGGTACAGTAGTATTTTGGATTTTAAAATATATTTTCTGATCTATATTAATTTCCTTGATTTATTATTATTTTAATTAATTATTTATTCCATTTATTCATTAATCAATTAAATAATTCCTTATAATTATTCTTAGGTTCTTAAATTACCTTTACAATTTATAGATAATTATATTTTGATTATCTACTGAGTATTATGCTTTTAAACTTGTAATATTATTTATTTATTTATTTATTTAAGCTTTATTACTTATTTATTTAATAATAGTGATTAATTAGTGATTTTTAACTTAGTTAGTTATTCTTAAATTATGTAAAACTTGGTTCTTTCCTTGAAATTACTTTTCTCCAGTAGGTTTAAGTTATTTTAATCCTATTTATGTGATTTTGTCAAAGTTCATGATTTATATAATTTATTATTGATTTATTTATTCCTTAAAATCCCTTTTAAATTCACTAAATTATAAAAACACTTAGAAATCATCACAAGAGCTTTTGTCTAAAATCCCAGGCCCTTTTTAGGCAACTTTTATCAATAAAAATTTGTAACCATTCAATCTCTCTTGTGTTCTTATAATTTGGGGGCTTTTAAACATAAAATCGTTTACCGAAATAGTGATTTTTGTCTCATTTCTCAACCAATTTAAATGCTTCAAAAGGGATTTTTGTTCTTATTTCATTTTGTCCAGAATGTCCATCATATTTTGATGACCTAAGTCGTGATTGTGGTGGTGGTGTGCTATGTGCAATTTTGTGCTCTCGGTTGGTGATTATTTGACCCGAAAAGACTATTTTTGAGCTTATTCTTGCCATGCATCAAATGACTTGAGTTTTATACTTTTAATATGTCATATTTCCAGTATGTTCATCACATTTTCATGGTCATATAGTTATGGTGCATGTGTGTGCTCAAAATGCATTTTAACAAGTTTTCGGTTTTCGATTTCAAGCCTATTTTGCCTTGTTTGGTTCCATAATCATATTTTTGTTATTACCATAATTTTTCCAGAATATTAACTTTGATTTCAACACATTTTTCACTTATTACAAGCCTAGCTTCATCTCATAATCCAAACAATAATCCAACCTTCTTAAATCTAGCATATAAGCACTTAAATCAATACTTTTTAACATAAAGCTTTAACTATCAAAAATTATCATCAAAAATATATTTTTCATGAAATATTCCAGAAATATATATACAAATATTTATACATCATGTTCATCTTTTTATATAAAAGTTACTTTACAATCTATCAACACATATCCACCTTTTTGATGCTAGCTTTATAGATCCATCACTTTATCAATAAAATCTATATTTTTATAAATATTTCCAGAAATATTACTTTCATAATATGTATGAATATAGCCATCTTTCAAAGGAAAAATCACATCAAGGACTATTAAACTTATATCCACACTTTTGGGTCTTAAACTAGTTGAATCCTTGGATCTTTCTTCATGGATTCAACATGCATGAGCATGGAAAGAAAGATCCTATCAACTTTGCCCTCATCAAGTGTATATTCAAAAGAAAACATGAAGAAAACACAATCTTTTGATAAAACCTTTTTAATATAAACAAGAACAAGATTAATCTAATAAAGAGATGAAGATATATACCCTTGAAGATCACTTCTAGATGATGAAAAATGGCAGATTTTCGTGGCCTATATCTCCAAGAATACCCTTATTCAACACTTGAAACAACCCTTAAACTATTCTTGAATCAACCATTTGTTTATCTAACCTACAACCCTTATTATTATCAAGTATTAAGGTTGATTTTTGTTGGTGTTCTTCTTGTTTCTTGGCTGCCGAAAAAGAGAGAGAAAAGGGAGAGAAGAAGAGTTGTTTTGAGAGAGAATTGATTAGTGTGTGTGAAATGGGAGTGTAGTGTGTGTTGGAGTGGTGAGTTCCAAGACTTAAGGCATGCAAAATTTGAAATGGAGGGATGTATGTGTGTGTAGGGGGGGGGGCGGCCTCATGGGGAGGAATTTGGAGGGGTTTTACTTTTTTTTTTTTATATATAAAATTTGTTGTATAAGTATAATTGTAAGTATATGTTAAGTGTGGATTTAATTTGTAAGTGTTTTGTTAGTAAAATGTAAGTAATTGGTTGTTTTAGTTAGGATTATATATATGTGTGTATAAGTCATGTATATTTATGTGTGTGGATATATTTTTGTATTTTTAGTTGGTTACATAGGTCATTTGTTGTAAATTTGTATTAAATTTCAAGCTTATATGCTTACTTACTAAGTTTTCGACGCTTTTACGTACATAATACTTCCAATTATATTTTTAGTTGAAAATTTTATTTATCGTGATCATATCCTCTTGATTTGGTTTTATTTTTGATTTGTTGGGCAATCCATAGGAATTTTGATTGGTATCTCAATTTGCGAGCCTTAAGTTATTATTATCGTATCGATTGATCACCTCTAAAAATTTTTGTTCCGAGGTATTTTCATTAGGAAATTCTTTTACATATCATTAGCTTTAGATCACTAATTTGGGGCATTACCTACTAGCTTCAAGTATAACTATGGCCTGCGGGAACGTAGACAACCTAACTAGCACATATATAATATTAAAAGTACGGTTGTTACAATAGATTCCACCATCATCATGTAATTGACTCAACATGTGAATAATCCATATATAAAAGTACTCACCTCAATGACGAACTACCGAATTGAAGATGACCACATGAACTCATATTATCGTTTTCAACCTAGCAATAATCACAATATGCATATAAGGTCAACTAACCATATATCACTAACATTATTAGCATCCTAATTCTCATCCCAAATCTTATTTTCATATTGAGGTAACCCACTTCAATATTCTCATTTTAGCTATATATAACTTATGACCATAATAACAAGGTCATTTCACATTATTAACCAAAATCATCACTTTTGTATCTTGACATGAAAGTTACCAACACTTTACCCTCAAAATATTCATATAACTTAACAAGAATATGATCATCCCATTAAAATTTCCAATTTGATTAACTTCCATGAACCCTAATTTGTTTTAAATCAAAATAACTCATATCATATATAAAAAAAAAACCCCAAATTTCATTACTATCATCAACCCTAATTTTAAATATATCAAAATAATTAGAAGTACCTTTAACTTGAGATGGAGATCAACTAGATGATGACATGCACTTACATACTCAATTCTTTTCTCCCTTTATCTTCTTTATGCTAGAACCAAACACCCCCAATTCAATTGAATTACAAGAACCCTAATTTCACAAAGAAAAATCAATTTCACCATACTTTAAGAATTATTAACTAGATGGAAATATGAATACAAACTACTTTCTCTTTCATTCTTTCTTCTAATTTTCGACCATATACACCACCAACACTAAAATCTTCCAAGTTTATTTTCTAGCAGTTTGAATGTTATTATTATTGAATTCTTGATAATAATTTGAAGATATAATTCTCAAAGTCTAGAGAAAGATTTAGAAGAAGAAGAAGATTAAAGAATGATTGAAAAGAAAATGGTTGTTGGAACTAGAAGAATGACTCATGACAAAGGAGATGGCTGGTACATTCTAGTGATGCGGGGCCTTTACTACATTTTAGATGGGCAAAATACCCTCTATCCATTAAAGTTATAACTAATTTAACCCCATTACTCAAAATTAAATAATAGAAAATCATTTTAAAGATCAAACTATAATAAAATTACTAAATTAATATTTTAAAATATTTGGAGTGTTATATTAATGCATAAAAGCTCGAAACTCCTAACGTACCCTTTTTGTTTAGATGCCAAAACGTTACTCCAACGGACCCACACCATCTTTTTCTCATTTGGTAGTATACCATTAAAGAACTTGCTTCTAATATATTCCATTAAAGTTAACACCTTCATTGGAGTTTTAAACAGAGACCTATGATAAATAGGCATGGAGCCCAAAATAGATTTGAGAAGAGTTATTATAGAGTTTTTTTCCAAACTAGTGTTGTGGGAAAACTTATTTACCAAACTAGTATAGTTTCAATAATATTTACCATTTTAGTATAAAATATAATTAAACATTATATTTATATTTATTAAATATAATAAATAAAGATATGTTAGTATACAACTTAATTAAACATTAAATTAGGTGGGTTGGTTAGGGTATTTTCTAAATCTATTATGTGGGCATCGAAGGTGAGTTTTCCCCAATGTCCCGGGTTCGAATTTTGGGTTTCTCATCTCAAGGAATTTTCAATGAGGAGGGGGTTGGAGGTCCAACAATTTGTTGGTTAAAATTGTCTTCGGCACGACTGAATCGAAACTAACTTTATAAAAAAAAATGTTGATAAATATACAAAAAATCACTAACAAAAAAATAGTAAAATATAATGGTATTTCTGTTGAAACAATAGAATAAATGATAAATCAAATGCGGATCGTCGAATCAATAGAAGAGACATTTCTAGAGAGAATGTCATCCCATTGAGAATAACATTTCTGATTAACTACCAAGTAATTGCTTTTAGCTTTAGCTATTATCTTATTTATCTCAGATTATTAAACTAATTGGCGTATACTAATATCAAATTAGATCGATATTATAGAGCATAAATTTTTAGTGTTTGGGACATACTTGATCGATTTGTATTCACGTGTGATCGTAAATGCCGATATTTTTGTCTTTGTAGTGTTGTTTCATCTTCAGAAAACTCATAGTATCGATTTTGTGTTTGCCTAATTAATCAATGTGTATGGTTGTATTTTTTTATACCCAATCTTTATTGAAAGAAAAAATGAACGTGAATGCAATCGAACAATAGGTGTAATCAACATATCTTTATTTATTATATTTAATAGATATAAATATAATGTTTAATTATGTTTTATACTAAAATGATAAATATTATTGAAACTATACTAGCTTGGTAAATAAGTTTTCCCACTACACTATTTTAAAAAAAAACTCAGTTAATCTACCTCCAATCAAGAGTGTTTTCATCTTCCATTTAGACAACCGATCCAATAAACGTTGAATAACCTCATTCCATGTGCTTATACGAGACATCTTGCCGACTACCGTAACTCCTAAATAAGAAAATGTAGTAAAGGTCAAACAACCAATCCGATATTCGCCTGCTCAACTTGGTCAGGAGATACATTAATCCCCATTAACATACTTTTTTGTAAGTTAATCTTTAGTCCAGATGCACGATAAAAACATTCCAACATTTGCACAATAGTAGCAAAATTAGTATCACACTATTGCCCCATGAAAATAATATCATCGGTGTAAAATAAATGTGATAACTGTAATGAAGAACCCACGCAACACATTTAAAAATACCTAGTATCCTGTAATGTAATAAACTTTGTACGAATATCTATACTGTAAAATAACTAAAGTTGTGTTCATTGTATATGATCATCTTTAAATTATGTCTATTGTATGTAAGAAAATGTACCCGACCAATCAAAAACTAATAAGTGACAGTTATATTTGGTTGACACGTATGCCATTTTACATACAATAAACATAATTACATAAATTGAATACAACTTTAGTTATTTCATACTATATATATTCGTTAAAGTTTGTTACATTACTGGATAGTTATTCCATTTATCTATCTATACCAATAGTGGGAAAATAATTTACGAGTCAATCAATTAATCTATACAACACATCGTTTATCCACATTATCATCATGAAGAATTTTAATTTACTTAATATTTAAGGGGTGTTTGGTTCGCGGAATTCTCAGGAATTCATAAGAATTGAAATTTGAATTCCATCCTTTACCATGTTTGATTGGAAAAATGGATGAAATTAGAATTACAAACTTTCCACCAAATTCTTTATATCATAGAATTTAAGATTCTATCATAAAATGGATGGAATTTTTAATATTCCAATGGAATGTTTCTAATTTTACCAAAAAAGGCTTTAAACAAATAACATATATTATTACTTATCTTATTATTATCATTATTATTATTAAAATTATTATAATAAAATTTTTTTTATTACTAATTTAATTTAATTCTTATTATTATTATTCTATTATATTATTTATACTATCTAAACTATATTTATTTTATTATTTATTAAATTATTATTAAATATTATAAATTATATTTTTAATTATTTATAATATAATTATTTATATTATTATTAATTATTTTTAAATTATTTATATTTTTAATTATCTATTTAATTATTATTATTAATTTAATTATTTATATTATAAATTATTTGTATTATTATTTTTATATTTATAATTATATATAATCTAAATTTATTTTAATATTTGTTAAATTATTACTTATTCTTTTAAGTTATTTTTTTCATATTGTTAATTTTACTATCATTATTTAGAGTAACTATTTATATCATTTTTATATTATTATTATTATTTTAGTTAATTATATTAACGATTATTTATATTATTATTTCTATATCAGTTAACTACTTATAGTATTATTTATATTATTTTTATATTATTATTTTTTAATATTGTTTTTATTTAATTATTATTATAAATGATAAATACTTTTTTAAGATAATGATTTAAAATTTTATTTTTTTCTATTTTTAATTAATTTTTTATTTATTTCATTATTATTTATTAAATATATTGTTATTTTTGGTTTTAATTATTATTATTAAAATTTATTATTTTTATAACGATTTTTATTTAATTGTATTTGTTAATTTAAGTATTAATATTTTGTTATTTTTCGTTATTATTAAAACTTATTAATTATATTATATTATATCATAATTAATATTTATTATTTATAGTTATTTATCATTATTATTATTTTATTTATTATTATTAAAATTTTTAATTTTATTTAATGCAATAATAATTATTGTTATTATATTAACTTATTATGATTTCTTTAATTTAATATAATTTTTATTACTTTTGTTTATAATTATTATATTTTTATAATTTCAATTTAGATCCCTTAGTTGAATTCTGTCAACCATACACATGACAAAATTTAAAATTTTCCAATTTTAATCCCTTCAATTTCCAATTCCTTTGACAGATTCCAATTTCATCAAAACATTCCGGGAACCAAACATTCCCTTAGTTTTATGCATTTTCATTTATTTTGAATTTTTGTTTAAACTTTTTATTTATTTCGAACTTTTCACATCATAGCAAATTAAAATATATTTTTCGACAACACAACTTCTTGTTCCATTAGCTACTCCTACTACCACGTGAATCTGCACATTGTAAACAAAAATATTAATTTATGTCGAGTGTCTCCTAAGAATTATATTTCCAACTCTTTTAGGGTGGACGGAGTCGTATGGAGAGGGGACCGGTACCAGATGGAACACCGCTCCGACCCTCCGGTACCGGTGGGGAGGGGAGCGTGGTGCCGGATCTCATGCCTTTGAATTTGACCGTTACAAAAAATGCCTTTGAACAATCCTTTATTTCTTGACAATCACTGCCCAACACCCCCAAATTTCCAATCGGACTCGAGTTCATCCGACGAGACGGAATGGTATATTAATCTATTCACAATTGCGCATTATGCGATTCAACAAGATGTCCGTGATACTGCCTCCTCTTCAAGAACATATACAAGACGCGACGATCGTGGTGAGTCTCACAACCGTCTTTTTCGAGATTATTTTGCCGAGGAACCGAAATTTAATGAGACTTTTTTTAGACAACGGTTTCGTATGAGTAGACGGTTGTTTGTGAAGATAGCTTCAGATTTGGAAAACAATTTTAGTTTTTTTCAAAGGAAGATCGACGCTCGTGGTAAATAGGGGTTTTCGGCTTTACAAACAAGACAGAACCGCGTACCACTAGTTCGTGTACGTTGGAGGGCTAGACACGGGTATAATGATACCTGGGAACGCGAGGACTTCATTAAGAAGTACCCTCATCTTTTTGATCGACAAGACTCTTAATTTCGAGGACGAAATCCTCCAAGTGGGGGAGAATGTAACAACCGTCTTAGAAATGTTCTTATTAAGTTCTTAACAACGTACATTTGCCATTAGAACGGCCGGATAGTTCAGTTTGATTAAGTTCTTGACGTACTTTAGGCCTCCATTATGTGCTTGCATGAAGGTCGATTTGATCTAAAATCTTGATTTATATGACGAGTTCATGATTATGTGCAATGAAATATTAAAGTTCGGTTCATAAACGTTCATGTTCATAAAAGTTCTAGTTCAAAATGTTCGCAAATGGTCCTTGCATTTATGAAGTCCATTAAATATGGGAAATGTATATATTGAAAAGATGAGAACCCTAGAGAGAGAAAACTATCACTATTCATCTTCTTCTTCTCTCTTCTTTCTCACACTAAAACACCTTGCAGCCACATTTTTCACCCATAGATTCATCCTTTGAATTTGGATTGTCAAATCGAAATCACTTGTACTTTTAGCATCCTTGTGATAATCAAAACGTATTTCCTGAATCAAATCTCAGGTAACAACAACAAATTATGAGTTTTTGATCAAATTAAAAGTGAACTTTTTCAACTTTATGTTCTTGATGATTTGGTCTAATTTGGATATGAAATCGTGTTAATGATTAATGGGTTTGTGTCTAAATGTGTTTAATAACATATATGTGAACAAATTTGGATCATAACATGCTTTAATCTTCAAAACCCATTTTTGAAAGTTAAGGAAAATGTGTTCTTGATGTGCCACACCTTTTTCATGTTATAGATGATCTTGAAATCGTTAAAAGTATTAATGATTAGTGTTTATGTGCATATATGTACAAGTTTCATGTTCTAACTTGTCCCGGAATCGATCTAGATCATCGTGTATTGAATTAAGTTCATGTTCAGCTCGTTCAGCCCCCTGGAACAATCTTGTGGAACGATCTTGAGCCCAAGATCGTTCTGGCCAGCTCCTTGGATTCATTGTTCATGTTCGTTTGATCTTGTGTGGTGTTGTAGTGTTGTTGGTACATTAATGGGTAACCTATCCTTTGGATTGGTTTAGCTCAAACAACTTGTTCTTGAAACGACCTTGAGACTTGTTCTTGTTCATTGGGATCCTAGAACAATCTTGACCTTAGTCCAGTAGGACGATCTTGTTCAAAGTACTTGAAACGATCTTGAGCTTGTTCCCTTAAGACGATCTTGCATCTTGTTCCTTAAGACGACCTTGTAAAACGATCTTGACCCTTGTACATTGGGACGATCTGGAAGAACGATCTTACCCTGAAGACACCTAAGACGATCTTGAGAGTCACCTAAAACGATCTTGAGGGGAGGATGAAACGATCTTGGCATTGAAACCCTAAAACGATCTTATGTTCATCTTATAACAACACATACTTGTTCTATATCATACCACACTTGATCCTTAAACACCAAATCAGATCTTAACATCATTATTACTTAATTAAACACCTCAAAGGCTGATCATTTACACTTAAGCTAGATCATTGTTTGATCTAAGACAACGTACAAAGTGCAAACCCTAATTAAGTACAAATAAGACATGTTAAATCTTGATTATCAAAGTGCGAGTTCTGTGATCAACTAAATTGAGTTCTAAAGATGAAAGTTCATTAATAAAGACATGTTCAACTCATTAACACGATAAGTACTTATGTGTGAGTTCAAAAACGTTCAGTTCAAGTCCAGTTCATGTACTTAAAGTTCATCTAAAACTCTTTTGAGTCAAAACGTTCAAAGATCTTCAAAGGACCAAATCATCAGTTCATCAAGGATATTTCAGTGATTGAATAATCACTTGAACTAAAATACGTACTTATTTATGTTCTATGATATGTACTTAGGCATTCATCAAGATGTGCTTGGATTGTGATAGATATAACTATCTATCTCTGTACTTGTTCTCTGTGCTAGTTCTCTGTGCTTGTACCAGATCATTGTGAGTTCACTAATCCCCCTTTCGTACATTTATTCAAAGTTCTTTATCGGGGACTGAAAAGCATGAAAACTATTTTCGTACTTGTACATATGTTCGTGAACTATTTTACGTACTATATTATGAGCTTGATCTTGAACTACTTATGAAATGATTCTTAAACTGTTTGAAGAAGTATTTAAGTCTTGAATGGGCAGGATCTTAAATACATTTATACTACTGTACTTGATCTTTATTATGTTCTAGTTCGTACATGTACTTGTTCAATTCTTGTTCACTGCTATTAATTCATATCCCACAGTTTAGGGAATGAACCGTAGGTAATTATGGAAAGCGCTGTTTAGGGTAGGCCCACCCTCATTCTCCACAGTTCAGGAGGATGCATATTACTTGTTCTTGTTCATGTCATTGTTCTGATATAGATCTCACTTGACGTACTTGAGCTATATGAGCATACTATTACATTAAGGTTCAGTTCTGGCCAATCGGTTTAGCAGTGACAACTTATAACTAAAGTTTATTATATGTTCTTGTTCTGTTCATACTATTATAAAGTGCTTGTGTTCAAAGTGCAGTTCTTGACCTAGTTCTTACTATCATAAAGTACATAAGTTCAACGTGCAGATCTTGATCTAGTCCTTATTATTAGAAGTACATTGGTTTGACGTACAAAACTTATGATCTTGTTCTTATTATACATATATACGTATATGTAAACTAAAAGTACATTATGTGAATCTCACCAACTACTTTTGTAGTTGACCTTTTGAACTTACATGCTTTTCAGGCTAGGTTCATAGTTCTTTAGCATAGGAGTCTTCCTTTCTAAGCTCATACTTTTGGCGATTGTTCGAGCGTACAAGTTCAGGAGCTATGAAGACCTTCCTTGCTACTTCAGTTCAAGTTCCGTTCTTAAAAGACAATTGTTCTGTCTTCCAGATATTGACTATTTGGAGTACATTTTATGTTCTGTAATAACAATCGTACTTCTGTTCTTTAAATATAGTAATGGCTGTGTTGGAACTTGTACTGTGTGCAATTGTGCTTATCTGTACATCTCGTATATTCCGCTTTAACGGAGTGTTACATATATATATATATATTTACTTAATGTATATATGTATATAAATATTACGTAGTTTAGTTAATAATGTATATATGTATATATATATATATATTACGTAGCTTAGTTAATAATGTATATATGTGTATATATATATATATATTACGTAGCTTAGTTAATATTTTCGGTTTAATAAATGTGTTTATAGGGAGTCTTGATTGTACACACTGGGCTTGGGATAATTGTCCAGTAGCTTGGCGTGGCCAGTACACGCGAGGTAATCATCACGGGCCGACGATATCGCTTAAAGCAGTTGCATCACAGGATTGTTGGA
This sequence comes from Erigeron canadensis, assembly GCF_010389155.1. NCBI lineage: Eukaryota > Viridiplantae > Streptophyta > Magnoliopsida > Asterales > Asteraceae > Erigeron > Erigeron canadensis. Next base: position 17,379,218 of record NC_057769.1, read on the forward strand.
TTTGGCACGCATACTTTGGTGTTACCGGTTCAAACAACGACATTAATGTGTTGAACCAATCTCCTTTGTTCAATCCTTTTGAAGATGGCACAGCACCGTTGGTTCCTTTCACTGTAAATGGAACCGAATATCAGTACCCGTATTTTCTCGTGGATGGGCTCTACCCAAGATATGCGATGTTTGTGAAAACGATTTCCCATCCAACCGGTGAGAAAAGGATTCGATATGCTAAGGCACAGGAGGCTGCAAGGAAGGATGTGGAGCGAGCTTTTAGTATTATAAAAAAAAATGGAAAATACTTAGAGAACCGGCACGACAAATGGAAGAAACCCCCATCCGTAAGATTATGTATGCGTGTTGTATTCTTCACAACATGATTTTAAAAGACGATGACCACGCTATAAGTCCTGATTACATTCCAGATCCCCCGGTTGCGCCACAGCCATCGGATGAACGACTGTTTGAGATACAGAACCCAAACGTTCACGAGGATCTTAAGATGGATCTCATTGACCATATTCATCGCACATTCATCCCGGGCATCGATCGCTAGTTTATTTATGTATTGTGTTGTCGTTTCGTTTAATATTGTAGTTTGATGTTTTATTTTGTTGGTTGTTTTATATTTAATATTTGTATTAGTTTTAATTTATTAAATAAAATATTTTAGTTTTAAAAATAAATAGAAATGAAATTAAATAGAAAAGGGTGGGGAGGGGAGGGGAGAGGTGGCGAAGTGCTCCTAGCAATCGGGGAGGGGAGGGGAGGAGTGAGGAAGCCCTCCCCCCACCCTTAAAGCCTAATATAAGTTGATCAATGAGATTTCACTCTAAAACTATATGATGATAAAAGGAGTAGCCCACAGCCTTATATACATATTATATACATGTTTAGAGTTTATTCTTTTTACAATGTGGGATATGAGTTTACATCCAACAAGTCGATGACGTGTTAGTATTGAGTAGTGGATAGTGGAGATGATTAAGTCTCCCACTGATTTAATTTTGTAGTTAAAAAGCGCTCTACCAAAATTGCCAAATCCCTCGCCATCTCCTGAAATACCCAAATTCCGATAGTTGACTATAGGACAACAAGTGGTTTATGTTATGGAGGCGGGATAACAATGTTACTCGCATATGAGCCTTGAAACACATGGGTCTTTCTATTTTGGTAAAACTTTGATCGTATAAGAGTCAGATAAAAATATGTTTTTAAAAATACACGTAAAATATTATCTGTTATTTTTAGCTTAATTTAATCTTAACTAAGTTTACTTATCAACATTATCATATAACTCTTATTTAAGTTTTGTCATTCAGAATGGTACACATACTAATTATCTAATCTTTTCCAGATTAAATTACCTACGACAATAACCGCAAAAAGTCATCAGGGTTCCATTAATGAAAAAATTGCAGGAAATGATTAATATTTCAAACAAAATGACCTAAAAATCTTCTTAATCACATGATTATATTACATGAAAAAAAATCAAAAGGGAGATGAAAAAAGATAATAAATGGATTACTCATGTCAAAATTTTATGGTTTATGAAAATTTTAGCTTATTTTTTAGAAAGATTAATTATTTTCTAAAAATTACCCCATGTATAAATCACCTACATCTTTATAGCACACTATATAATATATGTGATTGTAATAAATTTTGAACTTGTGATAGGAAATAAACAACTGTATTTTAAATCCAATCAATTTTTCTCTTGAACGTCAAACTTATATTAGTAACGAAACACTATCGTAACATGGTGTTATTAGTGGAACCATCAAATCATATCTCCACTAAATAATAATTTTAAGAGTTAATTTTAAGAGGAAATTCAATAAATGTAAGAAAACTTTTTTTATGATTGAACCCATAAGGTATTATACTGCCATCAAAATGCCGCTAGGTTATTTACCATTAGCTAATATCAATCAATCTGCTAAATGCAAATAGAGTTCTGCACTTCTTATTGATTTTAACACGTTTAGTCAACTTCAAGATTTAATACTGTTGACTTAGTCTTCATCTCTTTACCGTAGTCAATGCCACAATCTTTCATTATATTGCTTTTTAATTCAGGTATTACACCATTCGAATTTTTTTTTTTTTTGGTAGTTAATTATTAATTGGTGCATAAAGTTTAATCTGATATAAATCATTTTTTTGGTCTGCACCTAGTGATTGACAGATGTGTGGTATGAAAATAACTAGTCAAGGTACTTTAATGACATCCCCATCAAATCAAGTAACATATTAATATGAAAGAGATCCATGTTCGGTCTTATTTGGAACACGTTTATGAAAAAATATTGTACATGGCACCATTTTGTTTGGTTTTTTTAAGATGTTGGGTTACAAAATCTCATAAACCAAGATGGCCCGAGCTACTTTAATATTTTACCTATTTATATATTGTGACAAAAACAATATATCAAGATAACGGAATCAAATTTGACAACAGATCACTCAACACGAATTTCATAATTCAAAGTATTAAATCGATAAGGTATCTTTGGTTTAAGAATAGATCGAAGCATAAAGCTATATATTGGGAGAATTGGTGTAAATTTAAAGGTTTTTAGCTTTGATGTAAATATTGTACAGTTATACACCGCCGGTTATTTGCCGGGGTGAGTGTAAATGAAATTTTACTTTTCAAAAAAAAAAAGTTAGAAAAAAATTATGTCTTCGAAAAAAAAATCATAAGTTCGATCATTACCTATTACAAAAATCATCTCCTCTGTATTTCATGGAAGATGAGATTAACCAACTGTTGATATATTATGACAATATATTGTAATTGTATAGAAAAGGTTATGTAAGAACTCACACACACAAATGCTAGAATAATTATAGGTCACTCATTTTGTCTTCCTTCAATAACAAACTATAATTCATCAACATCATTCAAATTTTTATCTAACAAACTGTAAGTTGTTAGATGGAAAAAAAATACGAGTAGTCTTAAAATTTCGTCCTCTTTTATTAAAGATGTAGTTCGATATAATTTTGACGATTTTTTAATTTTCGTGTTTTTCTCTTGTACTTGTGTACCTACACATGTGTAAGATTTTTGTTTTCACATGTATATTAGTAAATGACCATCTGTATACAACAATTAATGAAGGTTAAGAACGGATCTCGTCAATCCATGGCAGAGCCATGGTGGCCAAGGGCGGAGCTCGTCAGTCTATGGCGGAGCCATAGCGGCTAAAGGTGAAGCCCGTTAGGTAAATCACCCATCACCGATCACCCTCTATGACCTATCACCCTCAATGACCTATCACCCCACCGGCTACCATTTATGAATTTCCTTAAGGGCGAAGCCCATTCCGAATCATAACTTTCGTTCAATCTACATATGTGTAGATTATGTGTAAGTACAAAAAGAAAAAAAAAACGAAAATTAAAAAGTCGTTAAAAGTATATCGAATTGCATCTCTAACGAAAGATGACGAAATTTTAAGACTACCAATACTTTTATTTCCATCTAACGATTTACAGTTTGTGAAATAAATCATTTTGAATGATTTAGATGAATTTTATAATTTTATTGAAGAGAGAGAAAATGGGACAAAATAAGTGGCTCTGTTCTCGCGTTTTTTTTAAGTACTCAAAATAACTCACCCTTATACCTATATATTATATACGAGATGGGTACCTGTGCAATGCGACGGCGGTGGCGGCAACGGGTGGTGCTAGTGGCGGTGGTGGTAACGATGTGGTTATTAATCTAAAAGTAATTGACGTACATGGTAGTGTAGTTATTTTAAGGTTAAGAGATTTATCTTTTGTATAAACTTTATTAAGAATATTATAAAGAAATTAGGTGGAAATATTTAAATTAATTAATAAAGGAGATAGATAGTTAGGATAAATATGGGTGTAAAATATTTTAGGGATATATTGGGAAGATTTAATATCAGAGTTAGGAATGTGTTAAAAATTAAGGGTATTTTGGCATTTTAAAGGTAGAGAATTGAAAAGGGGAGTGTAGTTTGTTCATACTATAAAATAGATGATAGAAAATTATGTTTATACTATCGTATTTCTACAATCTTTCCATCTCACATACAACTTTAAATGATATGATATGGCAAAGTATGGTATATACATGTCTTTATGATATGAATGAAAAAGTTGTATGCTCCTTGCACCCCTCTTTAATCTAATTTGTAGTCTGTTCCCCTCCATTTTTTAACCGTGACATTTTGACTGTACTAGAGTTAGAGGTGCACAAAAAAATCGGTTAACCGAACCTATTCGCTTCAAAACCGATTAACCTAACCGGTTACTAACCGGTTATTCCAATACCGGTTATAGGTTATTATTAATCGCAGGTTAGAAACCGATCAAGACTTTCAAAACAAGAACCGGTTAATAACCGGTTAATCAATAACCGATTTATTTTTTAAAAAAAAAACCTATAACCGGTTAATCTTTTTGTTATTAATAATATTTATATTATTTATATTATTATTACACGCCTACTCCATTCCATTCCCAAATTCCCAATCTAGAAAAACCTAAATTAATCATCCAGTCATTCAATCTAAATTCCCATTCGATCGATTTATATTAAAAACCGATTTCGATTGATCCCACTTTAAATTCCCATTCGATCCCACTCTAAATTCCCAATCTAAATTCCCAATATAAATTCTCAATCGATCGATTAATCATCCAGACAAACACACATCTATCGATCGATCGATTTCATAGCAGGTTTTATATGTCTTCATAACTTGAGGATTCAATACAAGAATTAATTGTATTAATCATTTGGTCGATCGATTCAATACAAGAATTAATTGTATTCAATAGATTTGTTTTCCATGGCCACTGACTCAAGTGTTAACGATTCTTGTGAAGTTGCTGCTTCCACAAGTGAACTAAGTGTGGTGAATATATTACCCTGCACGAGGAACCCAAAAACATGGTCACATTTTGATTTATGTGAGATGTCTAATGGAAAGCAGAAGGCCAGATGCAAACATTGTGGAAATTTTTTGGCTCCCGGTGCCAATTCCACTTTAAATTCGCATATTAATGACCATTGCAAGGTATTGAAAGGCACTACAACTTCAGGTCAATCACAAATGTCTAAAGAGGGGGGTATTTTTAATTACAGTGTGGAAAAGGTTCGTAAGAGGATGGCTGAATTTGTAATTCAACAGGGCTTGCCATTCAATCACTTTGAAAACCAACGATTGACTTTGTTGATTCGTGAGACACTCCAACCTTCTTATACTCATGTAAGTCGTACTACCCTTAGAAAGCATTGTATAAACATGTGGAAAGAAGCTAAGGCACAATTAATTTTGGATTTTGAAAAGTTAGAAACCTGTGTTAATTTAACCACTGACGTTTGGTCCGCCCCCCATGGTTTACCTGAATCGTATCTTTGTGTTACGGCACATTGGGTTGATCCAAAAACTTGGCAATTAATGAAACGCACAATTGCGTTTGAGATTTTTGGATATCCACATACCGGAAATGCTTTATTTCATATTTTAGATGAAGTGATACAAACGTATAAGTTGAAAAAAAAGATATTTTCAATTTCTTTTGATAATGCTTCAAATAATACAAGTGCAGTTCAAAAATTGAAGATAAAGTATGAACCTATTATGAATGGTGTGTTTTATCATAGTAGATGTGTTGCACACATCATTAATTTAGTTGTGCAACATGGACTAGAGGTGCCCGCAATTAAGAAGGTAATAGAGATTTTTAAAGAAATGTTAAAAGATATTTTTGCAACTTCTAAAAGAAGACGTAAGGAGTATGAGAAGTTATGTAAGGATTTAAAGAAACCATGTCTTGGTCCTAATTGGGATGTACCGACTAGGTGGAACTCCACTTGGAAAATGTTAGATAGTGCTATTCAACAAAGAGCTACCTTAGAATTGTTTCATGACGGTCTTGTTTCGAAAGGTTTGGCCGAACAATTTCCTACTGTGGGTTGGGATAGTATCGTAAAATCAAACCAGTTACTTGAAGTTTTTAAAACCTCAACCACTATTTTGTCTGGAGTTTATTATCCCACTAGTAGTTTGGTACTAAAACATTTATATTTGATGTGTGGAAAATTAAACGACTTTCAGTTTGGGGGTAACGTTTATGAAACAATGATAGCTCCAATGAAAGCAAAGTTGAAAAATATTTTGAAGAAATGCCCTGCACAATTACTTGTGCTGCCGCGTTAAACCCGTGTATAAATGTTGCGGGTGTGGAGATGTTACTAGAAAACATATGTTATGATTTGGGTTTGAACGATAAGGATCCTAATTTCTCGGATAATGCAATTAAACATTTTAAAAAATGTTTGGAAGATATGTTTGATCTGTATTTGGTTAAATATGGTTCCACATCAAACATACGCCAAAAAATGGCTTCAGAGTCATCAAGCTCAAGATTGAGTAGCGAGCTAAATTTGTATAATAATTTGAGAAATGTTAGTAGTAAACGGTCTCGGGGTAACACACCAAGTAGTGAACTCGGAAGGTATATGGGAACCGACTTTTTGGCCACAATGCTTCCCGAAGAGTTTTCAAACTTTGATAATTTGGCTTGGTGGAAAGAAAAGGAAGCTCACTTTCCCGTTTTAGCCGCCATGGCACGTGATTTACTAAGTGTTCAAGCTTCCACGGTTGCTTCGGAGTCGGTTTTTTCTCTTAGTGGTAGGGTTTTATCGGTTAGAAGAACAAGGCTCACTCCAACTTCTCTTGAAACGTGCATTTGCTTGAAAGACTACTTGGACGCCGCGGAACGTATACAGCATGTGACTAGTCTTGAAGATCAACTTGCCATAGAAGAACCCATACATCTCTATGAAGTATCACAAGGAAAGGCCGCTCCACTTTCTGATGATGAACTTGATGAGTAAGTTATGTTTTGCTATTTTGTTTGTCTTGCTGTGTTTGTTTCTGTTTAAAGATAAATCAATTTGTAAGTTTTTGTTTGTGATGCAGCTGATGTTGTTGCTGCTTGCTTGCAGTGCTGGTTGCTGACTTGCTGCTACTCTTTAGTTTTATGTTTCCGCTACTGCTATTTCGGTGGTTTTTTATGTCTGCTACTTATGTTTCAGTTATGACAATATTTGTAATTTAATCTTTCTGTTTATGTTGCTGCTAGTCTGCTACTGCCTGTTCTGCCTATCTTTCTGTTATGCTACTTATGACAATATTTAATCCTTTTCTGCTAGTTTATGTTTCTGCTTATCTTTCTGTTCTGCTACTTATGTTGCTGCTAGAAGCCTCCTGTTCTGTTCTGCTAAAAGCCTATGTTCGCCTACATATGTTGCTGCCTTCTGTTCTGCTACTTATGTTGCTGCTAGCCTGCTAGAAGCCTCCTATTCTGTTCATGTTTCTGTTTCTGCTACTTTGTTTTCTAGTCTGCTACTTATGTTTTTTGTTATTAAAACATGGATTTGTTATTTGTAATGTATTTAGCCTTCTGTTCGATCAGTTTTATAGCATAGGTTAATATTAACCTATTTTCGGTTAATTGGTACCGGTTAACCGGTTAATAATAACCTTAATCGGTTATATAGGTTTGAGTTTTTTTACACAGTAACCGGTTATTAACCGGTATCGGTTAACCGATTTCGGTTAATTTTTTTAAAAAAAAAAACCGATTTCGGTTACTAGTAATAATAACCGGAACCGGTTAACTTGTTTTTGCACCTCTAACTTGAGTGGTCATCTAATATTTAGTCCATTTGTTTAACTTCGTCTCTCTCATCTTTTTTCTTCTAGTTCCCCTCCAGTTAACTCAAATTGTTTATTTATTTTATCTATTTAGTTTTAAAATAGATAAAAATTCCACTATAGTCCATTTTTTAAAAAATTTCCAAAAATTCCTTTTCTCCCAAACCTTCCTAATTACCGTCGCCTCCCTCTTTTCTCCAGCCACCTTCACACACCAGTAGTGGTCAAAGACTCAAAGGTTGCTAACAAGTGAAGATCGATTCTTCATAGATTTGAGTAAATTTTTAGTTTAAAAATTAAAAAGAAATTTTAAATTGGGTTTGGGATTTGCTGAAAGTTAATGATGGTTTTGATTATTTAAATTGGGAGAGATGAAAGTTTAGAAGATGGGAAAATAAAGTTTTTAAGATATCTAATTTATCTATTTTAAAAATTCATAGAATGGTATATTGGTATAGTTATAGTTTTCAGTGTGGTCCCTGTCTTTACCCAAAATAAGTACCAGTTAACTCAATTTCCAATAGTTTTATGATACGGTCCAACACCTATGTATTTTTTTTTTTAACTTTCAATCAACTCTATTATTATAAAGTAAACTACCGAGATGCTAGGAGTTTATAATATGGTTACCGAGAAATAAAAGAAACAAAAAGGAAATACAATCAGAGCATTCATATGTATTGTTTCATGGCATATAAAATACATTTAATGGTCATATAATTTTGTTTCATGTATATTCTACTTTAAATCTCTTTTATTATATTTGGAAATCTTAAAAGAGATGGTGTCTTTTAAATCTCTTTTATGTCATGCTGGCATATGAAATACATTTAATGGTCATAGAACTTTGTTTTATGTATATCTATAGTATATTATAAAGCAGATTTCTTCTATATTTTTAATATTTAATTTAAATTTTCAATATTAATTTTAAAAATTTCCCTAAAATATCTCCCCCATCTATTCTATATTTACTTAAAATAATTATAATACCCCTTCTTCCTCCTCAAATCTCAACCAATCATTTTTTTTTCTCCTCCATAAATCATGTTATTCTTCTAATTCATTCAAAATTTTTTATCTCAAAAACCGTGCATCGATAAATTATAAAAATTATATGGGTGTTCTTATCGATATACTTTTGACGAATTTTTAAATCTGGAGGCGGAGCCCGTCTGGTAGATCACCCCATCACCGCTACCGCCGCCGCCGTCATTACATCACCACCCCGTCATAGATCACTTCCATCACCGTCGCAACGCATGGGTACCGTTCTCTTTTATTATATTTGGAAATCTTAAAAGAGATGGTGTATATATTATTATACTAGATGAATACCCGCGCGTTGCGGCGGGGCTTTACAACACTTTATCCGTTACGTCATGAGCTTTATCAGCACACGATTAAATATCAAAAACATATGCATAACAGATATAAGTCGTTTTTATAGTAATTTGGAATGGAAATAAAAATTCAGATAAATAGCTAATCGTAGAAATTTGGAAATAAAAAATGAAACATATAACTAAGAAAATACATAATGGGGTGGAGGAATTATCCCAAAAACTCAAACACATAACTAACGACGTACAATGGTAATTCTAACATAGGGAAAACTGCACTTGGAATTTCCAGGTCGTTATAAGGAAGCCCGGGCTAAAAAAGGTGTAAATATCTTCATCCTAAAGGAAACATAAATGAATTGTTGCATCAGTGATAATTTTATGATCAACCGTTTACATGTATATCGTAGTCAAAAAATAGGCTTAGAATTTCCTATGTTTGACAGACTCGTATATACCTTAGGTGATAGCCAGATAAGAACGATGAAAGAGCTGCCATGATGACATGTGGCAATTAACGAACCCAAAAGGGATTTCTCGGATCCTTTTTCAATATCAATCTGTACTTGACCTTGATTCTCTACAAATTAATAGAAGGAATAATGGAGATGAAATTAACAAACACATAAATTCTGAAACTTTTGACCTCATTCCACATAAATGCAATAAACACTTGATCCAATTAGTTAATTTGCACGGTTGATCAAATAGACAAAACTTTATGCATTTCATTTTGAGTTTTAAGCTTTGCTGCCCCATTTTGGATACAACATTGATACATAGCACAAACTAATGAGCTTTATTGTAACACTCGTCGTTTAAAAGTATAGATTTCTAAAAACTTTCGTTTAACGGCGTCAAAAGAAAGCGGAAGTAAACTTTAAAAGTCCAAACCAGCAAAATATGTTTGTTTTATTCATTAATTGGTGTTACTAGCCATATCGTTAAAACAAGTCTAAATGGAAACCCATCGAATACCCAACATTAATCAATCGACTGTTAGAATATATGAACATAAACATATAAGATCACGAATAAGTGCAACGGAAGAAATCGAAACATATATGCAATCATATTAATTAACAAAGAGAGAATTGAGACGTGTACCTTATATGCAAAGATCCAATTGAAATAATAATAATAAGATTATTATTAATGCTTAGGATTTAAAGCAAAATCCCTCCACGATCGCACACTAAACACCTCGAATAATGTATGCTAGTACCCCGATCACGAACCTAAACAACCCTTTGTTTAAAAACCCTAAACTAAAAGTCGAAACCGAAAACCCTTTTGGGGAGGGGGTTCGGCCGAAACAAGAGAAGAGGGAGAGAGAGAGGAGAATTTGTTTGTGAATGAATGAATGAAAAACTTAGGATTTAACCCTTGTATTTATAGGGTAATTTTAGGTTAACATTACTTGGAAATTAAGCAACATCAAGGCTTTGGAAAGCCTTGATGAAACCGTCCCATGTCATGGACCTAGGTCCAAGCCCACTTTCCAATTTTCATATTTTAATCCTCCTTTTTAATTAATTAAATATAATTAATCCTTTAACTATGTTTAATTAATTATTTCGTGATCAAACTAATTAATATATTACTTTAATATATCAATTGTTATTATCGAGTTACCGTGTCATTTCTTGTGACCCCGTAGGCTTAAATTATTCCCGGATATGCGACTTATAATAATATGATCATATGCCAACAGCTCCCACTTGAGCATGTTATTATAAACGCAATAACATTGGTTGGCGTCTAGCAACACTCCAATGCTCCCGGAAATATTTAAGAATAGATTCTTAAATTGCCAAGTCGAAATGATTTAGTCTTTAATATCCCTTTGTTCAGATACCCTTGTTAATTATGAATATGGATCAATGTCATTTCATAATTTAACGATTATGTTTCTCATTTCTACAATTAATCAAGATTACCAAATTAGCCAAGAATCCTCTTGAGTTCATTTGGGTACGGCCATACAAACATCTTAATTATTTATTGAGGGGCCCAATTGGTATCATACTTCAGTTACAAATTGAAGGAACAAATCCTGTATTGACTACAAGTGTCTGGCCATGTCGTTTCTTAACATTTCTGAAAATAGCCCTTTATTACTGCCTTGTTCAGGACAGTTAGGAACTATATCAAGAAATGCAATCCACACATGCATAACTCACATGTATTTCAAGTCAAAGGATAAATAAAGTAACCATTTCACGAATTTCATTTAATGACGCCAATCCATAAAATGATAATTCGTTCTGTGGGGTAAGTCTAATATTCACCTTTTGAATATCATGTGAGTTTGGTACGATCCACCATCTTCAAAATATTTCTTTAAATATTTTCACCAATCTCTCACAATTGTCTTACTTTAATCATATTCCCATATAATTAATCGACAATAGACATTTTGAATATTCAACTAATATTCATGGATTTAAACATGCAAATATAGGACACAATTATTATAAAAATGAAACCACTTATACTGTGTATAAAAATTCACTTATTGAAAATAACAATTGTTTAACATCCCATTATCTAAATACTAATCACAGATTTACATGAAATAACTTAGCAATATCTAAGACCTAAGCCTTCTGCATGCTTGTTGAGCTTTCCCTTCGACAATGCCTTTGTAAAAGGATCCGCCAAGTTATTATCTGTGTGAACTTTGAGTAAATTGATTTCACGTGATTCGATTTGCTCTCGAACATAGTGATATCTTCTTTGGTAATGTCTGGCACCCTTTTGAACCCCAGGTTCATTGGCAATGACAATTGCTCCAGAATTATCACAGTACAGATCCATAGGTGTATTATTTGATGGCATCACATGAAGCCCAGAAATAAACTTTCTGATCCAGACAGCTTCCATTGCTGCATCCGAAGCAGCTATATACTCAGACTCTGTAGCCGACATAGCAACGGTAGATTGCTTCTTGCTCTTCCAATCTACTGCTCCTCCATTTAAAATGAAGAAATACCCTGACTGAGACTTGGTATCATCCTTATCAGTCTGAAATCCAGCATCACAGTATCCAGTAACTTTAAGCTCTTGATCCGGATTTCCTCCATACACCAAAAACAATTCTTTAGTAGCACCCATGTACTTAAGAATGTTTTTCACAGCAGTCCAATGATCCTCTCCAGGATTTTGCTGATATCGGCTTACAATATTTTGCGCGAACGCAATGTCAGGTCTAGTGCATCTAACCGCATACATGATAGAACCCACTGCCGAAGCATAAGGAACTCTCTTCATATGCTCCACCTCTTCAGGTGTAGAAGCACCATTCTTGTTGGATAAATTAAGTCCTTCTTGCATAGGCAAGTTCCCGCGCTTAGAATTTTCCATCTTGAATCTCTTCAAGATTTTATCTATATACGCACTTTGACTCAATCCAATCAACCGTTTACTTCTATCTCTATAGATTTTGATTCCAAGTATGAATGCTGCTTCACCCAAGTCTTTCATAGCAAAACACTTTCCAAGATAAGATTTAACGTCTTTCAACATTGGAATGTGATAGTCTATTATTAATATGTCATCGACATACAAGACAAGGAAAGTAACATTACTCCCACTAGCTCTGTGATATACACATGGCTCATCAGGATTCTGAACAAAATCAAACTTTTTGATTTCTTCATCAAACCTTTTATTCCAACTTCTTGATGCTTGCTTTAGTCCATAAATGGATCTTTGAAGTTTGCATACTTTGTTGGGATGTTTTGGATCTACAAAACCTTCAGGTTGGTCCATATAGACTTCCTTGTCTAGAAAACCATTCAAGAAAGCGGTTTTGACATCCATTTGCCATATCTCAAAGTCATAGTACGCCGCTATGGCTAAGATGATCCTAATAGCTCTAATGTCCGCAACCGGAGAAAAGGTTTCTTCATAATCAACTCCAAAAAGTTGAGTATAACCTTTCGCCACAAGACGAGCTTTATAGGTGTGTATATTTCCATCCATGTCGGTCTTCTTCTTGAAGATCCATTTACACCCAACGGTTCTACCATTTGGTGGAAGATCAACCAAGCTCCAGACTTGATTGTCTTTCATGGATTTCAATTCCACATTCGCAGCTTCAAGCCATTTTTCAGATTCCGGATCTGATAATGCAACATTGAAATTAGGAGGTTCATTCAAGTCTCCTACCACGTGTTGTTCAGACTCAATCATAAGATTTAATCTTTCACGAGCACGTATAGTCCTTGAGGACTTACGAGGTGGAATTGCTTCATCTTCAACTTGAAGTTCATCTTGAGATTCATCTCTTTGAACATTTTCCCCCCCAAGTTGAAGAATGCTAGTATCTTTAGAAGTTGACACATCTTCTTGATGCTCATCAAGTTCAACAATCCTCCCACTGTCTTCTTGAGATATGAGTTTCTTTTCAAAGAACTCAGCATATCGATGAACCTTGACAGTGTTTTCCATAGGAAAGTAGAAGTAGTAACCCATCGTTTCCTTTGGGTATCCTACAAAGATGCACTTGACAGATCTAGGTGCAAGCTTGTCAGGCGTATCTCGTTTCATGAGCGCCTCACATCCCCAGACCTTTAAGTAAGACAATTGAGGAACATTCCCATGCCACAATTCATGCGGTGTCTTGTCAACTTTCTTAGTTGGAACCATATTGAGAATGCGAACAACAGTCTCAAGGGCATAATCCCAAAACGAAAAAGGAAGAGTCGTATGAATCATCATTGATCGAACCATTTCCAACAAGGTTCGATTCCTCCTCTCCGAAATACCATCGTGTTGAGGAGTATATGGAGGAGTAAGCTGTTGAACTATTCCACAAGCTTTAAGATAATCCTTAAACTCTTGACTCAAGTATTCACCACCTCGATCCGAACGGAGGATCTTGATGGTTTTACCGAGTTGATTCTCCACTTCACTTTTAAATTCCTTGAATGTTCAAAGACTTCATGTTTATGCTTAATCAAGTAAACATAACCATAACGACTGAAATCATCCGTAAAAGTGACGAAATAGCTAGCACCTTTCCTTGACACATGTCTAAATGGGTCACATACATCCGAATGTATTAGTCCAAGTAGATCTTTAGCCCTTTCCGGTTTATTTGGAAAAGGTTTCCTTGTCATTTTGCCAGAAACACAAGACACGCATTTTTCAAATGATTCATCATTTGATTGCAAGACACCGTCCCTTTGAAGTCTTTCAATGCGTTTCTTGCCAACATGAGCAAGCCGACAATGCCAAAGATAGGTCGAGTCCAAGGTGGACTTGACTCGTTTGCTAACTTGATACATTGAATTATCCTTTGAATCACAACCACGCATATCAATTTCATAAATACCATCACAAGCAATAGCATCAAAATAATGAACATTATTTCGAGAAACTGAAATTCCAATATCATTAAAGACATTAACGTAACCGTTGTTTTTTAACAAAGAAACTGTAATAACACCTCTAGTAATAGAAGGTGCATAATGACAATCGTTCAAGACAATTATTAAACCACTAGGTAAAACCAAATGATAATCTCCGATCTCTTCCACAGCTGCAGGTAGGCCATTTCCTACGAACAGTTGTAAAGATCCCGGCTTCAGTTTCTTTCCTCTTCTAAGCCCCTGTAAAGAATTACAGATATGAGTACCACAACCAGTGTCATAAACCCATGAATTCTGCTTAGAAAATGAATATAATTCAATGGTGAAGAACATACCTGAAGTCCCGGACGTACCGGGCTGCTTCTTCTTCAACTCAGCAAGATACTTGGGACAATTCTGCTTCCAATGACCCACTTCATTACAATGGTAATAGGGTAGGTTCTTAGCGGGATGTTCCTTCTTCGCCGGAGGGGTCTTCTTAGGTTTAGGAGCAGCAACTTGCTTTCCTTTGCCGTCAGCCTTGCCCTTTCCCTTCGGTTGTTTGCCTTTTTGGACCTTACCCCCCTTTATCATGAGACAATTGGGAGTAGCAGTTTTCTTTGGTAACTTCTTTTCAAATTCAACAGGCATTGCAAGAAGTTCCGGAACGGTTTTATCCATGCTATGCATAGTATAATTGCGTCCGAATTCTTCAAAATCCTTAGATAAGGACTTGAGAATCAAACCAATTTGTACTTGCTTTGCATAAGGAAATTTCAACCTTTCCAACTGCTCAAAGTATCCTTTCATCTTAAGGATATGAGCGCTCACCGGTGTTCCTTGTTCATGTCGCAAGTCATGGAGTACATCGATAAGATCGTATAACTCCACACCAGCTTGCTTCTCGAACATAGACTTGAGTTTAGTAAGCATATCACACGGAAATGAATGCTCAAATTGCCTTTGTAGGTCAGCATTCATGCTTCCCAACATCAGACAAGCGACCTCATTATGTCTATCATATGCAGCCGCATATTCCGCTAATGCTTCAGTAGAAGCATTGGCAGCAGGAGCAACGGGTCTTGGCTCTTCAAGGACTTGGTACTTTCTCTCAGCTCTCAAAACAATCCGGAGCCGACGATACCAATCATTGAAATTCGGTCCAGAAAGCTTTTCCCTTTCCAACATCAGCCTGAACGCCGATTGATGTATGTTTTGAGTGGTATTGATTGTTGCCATCTACAAAACAGACAAAAAGTTCAATTATCAGTATTTCGATAATTACCCTTAATAAATGTAATTTTACCCTTGTTAAATTCATCTAACAAATTACTTTCACTAAGGCTAGGATCCAACTTGACATACAATCATTTCATCAGTTGATCTGCTAGAAATGACGACATTCAAAAGGTAATCGAGAATCGATAATTGCATTCATGCAACTCCAAGGTTTATGGGACTTACAACAACACTGTAAAGGGGTATTAAGTGTTTTGTAAACATGTTTTGTCCCATCTTATGCCACGGGTTAAGGTCTCACCTCTTAACTTGTTTTAAGTCGCCCAATTAAGAACATGTAGATAGTCCACCGCTGTCTCACAACGAGTGGTAATCCACCTTGAAGAGATACAATTCACCTACGTCTCACGTAGAGCAAAAAGCACTGGCAAGTGTTCTTAGCAAAGTGGGTGGCATTGACTTAACTTTAAATGGGTAATGCATTTGATGTGAATCAAAAGTTTATGTTTTGAAGACTCATGCATAATCTTCGAAACATAATATTTAATAAAATCATTTTTATAGTCTTACAACACAAGAGAGCTCGGTAGCTCCATTTGAACGCACAAAGAAGCGCAAGGGCAAAGGTATGCGATAAACGCGATTTAAAAACCCGTCCTTTTAGAAGGCTAGCGCACTCCGACTGATACCTCTCTTAGAGTTTGTTCAAATGGGTGAGCCGGTGTATCTCAAGGTTGCATGACTCTAATTTTATTAATGAAATCTCTATTTCGATAGTTCTTAGTCAAGTTTATTTTCAAAACCAATTTTTGCATCACCTTTATACAGCTTATAAACAAAATACAAAAATTAATAAACTTATTAATTACCGAACTATTTAATCAAATTAAAAATTAAGGTGGGCCACCTAAACATGGTCACTATGGTTCATGCAAAAGTTCAATCACGGCTCCCCCTTCCGAAGAAGAGGACCACATGCATCAAGTTACCTTGATTGCGTAAGCCTTTAAACAAAACAAGTTGCAAATAAAACACATATACTTGCTGTCTGGAAATTTCCAGCAGCTTGATGACCAGTGTACACCTGTTTCTGGTCCGATTCAGCTTTCGACCAAAACTACAAAGTTGTAGCCCTATGTGTTGGGCTTCTACAGTCCAAAGCAAGACTCCTAACTCATTACAGATTATTTGATATGATTTTTCTAATAAACTGTCGCACATCAGAAAATTTACACGCAAAAATCACATTGTCACATAATTATCTAATAGTTAACCCTAATTATTGGATCAACATGCTTTGCATAATATAACTCTTTATATATCCAGTAAAATCACAATAAACTTTTGCATGAATTTCTTGTGATTTTACTATTTATTTAACAATAAATTAAACGATACACATAATCATGCAATTCATCACATAATTTATATCAATTCACAATTCAAAACTTGTTTGAGGGTTTCAATCTCCATTGAACAAGTTTAAAACTTTTAATTAAACAAAACCCTAATTTTTATTTAATTAAAATTGAAATTAATAATTAATTAATTAAAATGAGAAAACCACTTTAATTAATTAATTAAAATTCAACCAACCCTTAAACCCCCCTTCAAGTTTTGATCTTTGTAATTAATAGATTACATATGTGGCTCGTGATACCACTGTTAGAATATATGAACATAAACATACAAGATCACGAATAAGCGCAACGGAAGAAATCGAAACATATATGCAATCATATTAACTAACAAAGAGAGAATTGAGACGTGTACCTTATATGCAAAGATCCAATTGAAATAATAATAATAAGATTATTATTAATGCTTAGGGTTTAAAGCAAAACCCCTCCACGATCGCACACTAGACACCTCGAATAATGTATGCTAGTACCCCGATCACGAACCTAAACAACCCTTTGTTTAAAAACCCTAAACTAAAAGTCGAAACCGAAAACCCTTTTGGGGAGGGGGTTCGGCCGAAACAAGAGAAGAGGGAGAGAGAGAGGAGAAATTGTTTGTGAATGAATGAATGAAAAACCTAGGAATTAACCCTTGTATTTATAGGGTAATTTTAGGTTAACATTACTTGGAAATTAAGCAACATCAAGGCTATGGAAAGCCTTGATGAAACCGTCCCATGTCATGGACCTAGGTCCAAGCCCACTTTCCAATTTTCACATTTTAATCCTCCTTTTTAATTGATTAAATATAATTAATCCTTTAACTATGTTTAATTAATTATTTCGTGATCAAACTAATTAATATATTACTTTAATATATCAATTGTTATTATCGAGTTACCGTGTCATTTCTTGTGACCCCGTAGGCTTAAAGTATTCCCGGACATGCGACTTATAATAATATGATCATATGCCAACACCGACTACATTATCAATACAAGTCATTATTATCTAAACGTAAAGAAAATGTCTAAAGCAAGCAGCTACTATGGGTAAACTATAACCAGCTTCAAGATCATCTACCCATGCCTCACGTCTTCTCACATACCTGCTCACTAATGGACCTGATGACACACCACATTTTAAAAGAGCAAGTGTTAGCTAACGAATTAGCTAAGTAAGATAACATAAAGTTTATAAATATTTAAAACATTATATAAAAGTCATATTAAATTGTTAAGACACATATCACATCAATGCATCACATTATCCACAACATATCATCGCATCAAACATCATCATAATAGGGTGAATCACCCTAGATGTGCCTAATCATCTTTTACTTCGCATATTTCATATAAGAATCATCATATAGTGTGACATAAGTCACTTACATTAGGTGTGACATAAGTCACTCATCACATATAAGGTGTAAGTTTGTGTGTAGGCGGTCATAAGACCTAACAGGGAACCTCACACCCGACTGGATGGATAAGCTTTTCAGCGGTCCATCAGTGTCGTTAAGGAATGGCAAGCCAATCCAGGAGTAGTCCGTATGTTCAAAGACATTGGTGGGTAATCACTCCACCGGAGATACTCAAACCATGTAATTACGTTGCAAGGAGCCACCCAAGCAACCATATACGCACTCGCCTTGCAAGGGCAAGTACGGGTTAAGCTTAACACTTTCATATCATATACAAGCTCTAAAGCATTTCGTAGAATATCATTATATCGCATACATTGTTACATCACGTACATCATCATATATCATTGCATATCGTATATCATTACAACATTGCATATCATTTATCATCTTAGATATTACATCATTTCATATCATCTTTCGTATCATAATATGTATATATTATTTCGTATCATCCATCATCTCATGTCATATATCGTTGCAAATCATCTATCATATCATATCATATATCATTTCATATCATATCATCTATTAAGCATACATAGCATCTCATGTCAGTACATAACATTGGGGTAGCATTTCAAGCTTCAATATGCATCTACATAGCCCATATCACCTCCCGTATAATCCCGAATACCCATAAGCAACAAGATACCATTTGGGGAAGTTATTATATGAAAACTATGTTTTGTTGAACCCTCAGCGTGTCAAAGTAGTGTATCTTACCTGGGAGAAGCGCACAACAAATGATAACGTAAGTATTCCTGACTACGTATAATCATCAAACGACATAATGAGCTAAACAAGTACCTACTTACTTAAGTTCATTAATCAAGCCTAAATATCTATAAACATGACCCATGACAAGGCTTGATGCATCGGACATTCGATTAATACTTTAAAGCTTACATAACTCGACGAAACTCGGCATACACTCACTAAATTAACCTTTCTGGAAACTTGACATCACAATCATCTTTTAAAAACATTACCATTAGAAAGTAGACTCTCTCACGATTCCGTGGGTAACTTATTTGTCAAAAACGGAGTTACGGCCATTTTAAAATTATGTCGCTATTGCGTCGCAACTACCAAATTGCGTCGCGGCTAAGTGTCACTGTTTCCTGGTTGCGCCGCAGCTAGTCCCGATTCTGCACAAAACTTATTGTTTAACCTTAGAAACTTAACCAAACACACCCCAAACTACCCCAAACCTTATGAACGACTTTTGCACCTCAAAATTTGTAAGGTGCCCTATTGTTGCGTGGATCGTAATAAGACGCGATTCGTTATGTCAAGAGTGCGGAATCCTTTTGAGATAACTAGATTGCTATTGCCTTTCGTTGATTAATGAGAAATTAACTAACCCAAGGAGGTGCACAAGGCCTGTGGTTCGTGTAGGAGGCTACACAAAGGAACAATTAATCTTAGATCGTAAATTCGTAAATAACTTTCAAGAATTCGAAAACGATTAACCTGATTCTGTAGATTAGGTCTTGTATTTATACTAGTTAAGTATTGGATCGTGTGGGCTTAGGCCTTAATTACGTATTAGGCCCGAAACAATAAACAATCGATCTGCCTCGTGCTGATGTCAGCACGAGGTTCATCCTACATGCTGATGACGTCAGCACGAGGGACGATCCTTTGTTCTTTGTTTGACTTTGTTTGACTCGTACATAACATCCAATCACCGTTTAAGTGTTCTACGACACTTATAAACCTTGATTCTATGTTCTTGTACCTGCAGCACAATATATAACACACAAACACAATACAAAACATAAACAGATATAATATTGAAGTTCGAACGTAATCATTAAATATCAACACAAGTTCTTATTTCAATGATTACACACAAGTTCCTAAAAACATAAACGATAATCAAATCTATGTTGCGATTGTCACAACGAATCTGCATCTACAGACTCCCCCTTGACGATTGCAACTAGATCTCTTTAAAGTCTTCAACATTTGAACTTCAAATCTTATCCACTAAACAAAAGTCTTGTGCTATTCGCATGAATTCTCTCTTGCAAACAGTGTGCGAGAATGTTGCGATAGCGTCTTTCCTCTACTCTCCAAAAATCCACAGGTGAGCAAGGTGTCTCCAAAAGTCTTCTTTGATCACCTCTTGACAAATTGACAACCTGCATTGGATCATACATGCGTAGCAACATTTGTTTCTTTGAATCATCAATAAACATATGTGTTTCGCCTGACTTGATATCTATCTGCCAATATGTCATCTCTGTCAGCATATCTTGATCCCATCTGATAGCGGGAACCTTCTTAACACATTTAATTCTTCTCTGAACAAATCTAAATGTGCCATCTGGATTCTTAATCTTCTTCAAAGGTGTTGGCTTTATCAACCTTTCTTCTGGCTTCAGACCTTTAGCACTGAAATACTTAATTCTTTCATCTCTGAATCTATTCCAGTAGAAATCTGCAAGTCCATTGCTCTGAAGATTAACGAACCAGTGTCTTCCCAGATCTATCATGTCTGAATCACTGAGAGAGTGGAAATGTCTTCGACTTATTGACATATACTGGCAACCCTCCTTTCTCTTGATAATAAACAATTCGATTCTGTGATCATAGAACCAACTTTGAATCACTGAGAAGTATTTGGGTGCATCCTTGTCTGAGACAAACTCCCAAAACATCAATGGTTTATACGTATCACGTATCATCAAACTAGTATGTCCTCTATAACCTGGAATCAGTCTATCAATAATAAATTCATGATCTTGCTGCACCGGAGGTATATTAAATCTTCCAAGGTCAACCTCTCGTGTAGCATCTATATTCCAGTATAGATCAAAAATATTGTTATGTCCTTCATTGACTATATTTGCATATACAACAAATCTTAACCTTGTA
Source organism: Erigeron canadensis (assembly GCF_010389155.1). Taxonomy (NCBI): domain Eukaryota; kingdom Viridiplantae; phylum Streptophyta; class Magnoliopsida; order Asterales; family Asteraceae; genus Erigeron; species Erigeron canadensis. Next base: position 17,400,584 of record NC_057769.1, read on the forward strand.
GCATTTTTAGGTTCATCTGGACTATCTCTGATTGGATTGAGATTGAGATGTTCTACTTCAGCTATCGGTTCAACTTGAATGACTTCATCTTCATTAGAGACACGATCAAAGTCATAAGGTGTTTCAAGTAACCTTTGTCTATCAGCTTCCGAAGTAATGAACTCTCCTTCTTCAAAATCTTCATCATCGATACTTTCTAGATCTTCTTCAGCATCAAGATCGTCCAATGCACCTATTGTTTGAAGCTTATCTGCAATTCAAATGATTTACATATACAAAGATAAAGAACATAAATCACAAGTCAAGACATAATAAATAGTATAAATACATAAAAGAAATTAAAATAAATAATACTATATCATAAATATAATGTAACAATTACATTAATATTTATCTTATAATCTTTATCTATTTTAACTTACAACAATAATATTATATCATAAATATAATGTAACACATACATTCATATTTATCTTATAATCACTATTTTTCATTACTCGAGTATTTTAAAATTACACTGTCAATTAAAAATACAAAATCAATAGCATTAAGGTTCATAATCCGAATCTGAATCCGAATCTGACTCTGACTCTGAAGATGTATGAGTTAACCCTGACTGTCCTTTCATTTGATCCCTAAGTGATCCTGGATCATAATGATCATCATAATCCATAATCTCAGCTCTAGCTCTCATATGAGCTTGTGGATCATATCCCAATCTCTTTTCTAGTCTATGCACAATTAAAGGGTGCAAATCTGACTCTGTAGAGGCATTGGTAGTAGAAACATTCTTAGTTGACTCACTATCCTGAGTAGATTTTCCTTTGCTATTTTCTTTTTCTTTATGATTATGAGGATCATTCACTATCTCCCTTTCTATTCTATCAGAAATAGAATCGGAGTTACCTGAATTGGATTCTTCCCTATCATTGTTATTTGGATCATCAGGATCTGCATCTAGAGTGGTCATCACAGCTTTTCCTTTATCTTGAGTCCCAGAAGTACTAGCACCAGTTGTACCAGCAATCTCTGACTCTCTTTGTCTTGATGACTCCCCCTGAACATCAGCAGTCTCTGTATCCATAGCAGCATCATCAGCCTCTTATTCTCTGGCTCACCTGGTTGTGTTTGATATTGACCTTGAGCTGGATCTTGATCTTCATGATCATCATCTCTAGTCTTCTTTGCAAGCTCATCATCTTTACAACCATCTTTATCTCCCCCTTGAGCCAAGAATTGGTCAAGTTTAGATCCAAGAGAATGAACAAGAGCGGTCATTATGTCCATCTCTTCCTGATGCTTAGCAGCCTGGAGCTTTAGCTGTCTCTCCAAAGCTGTAACCCTCATCTCCAACATCTTCTTCTCTGAAAATAAATGACTCAGCTGCACTTGAACAGGTACAGGTGGACGTGAAGTAGAAGCAACGTCAGATGTAGAGACCTGAGGGGGCATCACAGCTTCAAACGAAGGCATACGAGCACTAGCAGTTCCTGTGGGAGGCATCTGTGGTCTTTGCAGAGGAGCCAACAGACGTCCCATGACAGTAGAAACAGGAACTGTCGCCTGAATGGAAGCAGACGAAGGTCTAGGAGCAACAAGTTTCGGAACTGTAGACTCCGAAACAGCAAGAATCGTAACAGTGGTAGCTTCGGTGACAACTTGTGCGCGAGAACCAATTCCCCTTATAAACTTTGGTCTCAACCTTCTCTCCCCAACAGTAACACCAGCAGAAGGAGCAGACACAGACGCAGGAATCTCAGAGACAGAAGCTCTTAAAGCAGCAACCAATGGAGTATCACCAACGACAGGTGCATGAGACCTCTCCATGGCTTCATTGTATGCAGTGAATTCTCTATCAACCTCACCCTGAGATCTTGCATGTCTTCTTCTTCGCTTTGGCAGTCTTTCTTCCTCTTCTTCTTCTTCTGAGTCCTCAACAACATTAACCGGGACTTCAGAAGGACCAGCAGTAACATCAACTGGGGCAGAGGTAGAAGTAGAAACCCCAACAGATGTAGAGACAAGATTTGTAGGATCATCAATATCCTCCATAAGAGCATCCATATCAGAATCATGCTCCAAATCACCAGCATACAGAGGAACATCGTTGAGTCCCTCAAACTGATCAGCTCTTTCTTCTTGAGGAGCATCCTGAGCCTGACCATCATCACCAGCAGCAGCACCAGCTTCTTCATCCTCCCAACCTTGTCGAGGTGCGACATAGTTAGGATTAACCAAATGTCTGAACAGAGGTGGATTATCAACCTCAATCGGAACATTTCTTCCTGACAAGTGCTTTAAACTTTCAGCAAATGCCTTATAAGTAAGACGACCGAGATTGAACGTAGGACCGTCAAATGGCAAATCAGCTGCAAAGTGACGAATTATGATCATCACAAATCTTGGAAACAGAAAGAATTTCTTGTCTGTACCAAATGATCTCAACTGCCTCTCCAAATTATCAAAAATGTACTAAGAGAAGCTGTCTGGCTTGTTCAGCACTAAGGCAACCATCTGAGAAGCATTCTGTATATTCATATGGTCATAGCCTGTACTCCGATGACTAATGGCCCTCAACAAATAGTAAGCAAGAAGCTTCCTTTTGCCACGTAGATGATTCCTGAAGTATGGGTGAGAAATAGCTCCAATATACCCCATACGACGTAGAGCACCGTCGCAAAATTCCTCAGAGAATTCAGTCTGACCTTGCTCTATGGCGACATCACCTAAGTGTAAAATAGTCCTTAAGTCTCCAGCTGAGAACGAAATAGAACGTCCTCCAACAGTAGTGCGAATGTACGAATGAGCACCCATCTGCACTGATCGGGCTGAGTTCCAAAACTCCCGAATGAGACTGATTACCAACGGAGGATTCTCGGTCAATGCAAAGTTAATGCGACAACATGCAAGAAATTGGAGAACACCGTGAAACTCTGCAGTGCACCCCGTCTGCGTGATACTTAGATCGAGTGCAGCATTGTGTTCCTTGACGAACACATGAGCATTATTACCTTGTCCTGCCATACCTGCACAAAACGACAAGAAAAATGATTGTTAGAATAAACAAAAATTAAAAAATAGGGTTTTGGTCGACTGCTTCGTGATGACGTCATCACGAGGAAGATCTCCTTCGTCGTGACGTCAGCACGAGCCTGTATGAAACCCAGAACACGAAGCACAAAAACATCTCCATATGATGTTAAAATCGATCAAAAACATCATCTTGGACTTGTTTATGATTCGTGTTATGCCCATAAAACAAAATCGAAACAAATTCGATGAACACGAAGTTGGTTCGTGTTCTTCGTGTGAATAGTGACCGAAACACAATTTTCTTTGATTAATCTTGATTTAACACTTGTTTACTTAAATTTTTGTTAGATTTAACATGTTTAAACATTAATTAATCCAATTTTAAGTCCAATTCAAGTCCAATTTAAGTCCAAATCATCAAAAATCAAAGATCTAAGTTGTGGTTCGTCCTAAGTACTGTTCACGTGAGGCAAAATTAAAATTTGGGCATTATAACGACACAAAATCGTTCAAATCCATAGTTAAAAAATCAATAATCTATCCTTGATCAAGTATTTACCAACAAACTAGGATGATTAATATGAAAAGAAGGTGAAATCGATCGAAAACTAGGACGGATGAACAGTGGCACGAGGGAGAGGTGATTCGTGTGATTTACTTAGGGTTAATTTTCGATTAATGGTAATTAATGAATAGTAATAACCCATATATATATTCGAATCCACATGGGCCGGGCCGAACACGGAGTTCGTGAGCTTCGTGATGACGTCAGCGCGAGGCATGCTGACGTCAGCACGAGGTGATTCGAATTTCCATATTTTAAACCACATAATCTCCATTCCTTAGCCAAATTTCGCGAATTTTCCAGAAATTTAAACAAGGAAAGAATTCCAGAAATTCCAGAAACATAAACCTGTAGATACTCGTTACTAAAAACCTATATCTACTCGAATATGCTATCGTAAATCATCCATACTAACTTGTTATCACAATAATGTATCAAATAAATCTTACATTATTATCTTGACATAAAAACGATCATTTCCTCATTGATGTTTAACTCGAACAAATACATAGCATTTTAATGTAAGTATGTATTACATCATATCAACAACCTATCACATTACATCTTAGGTTGTGATCTTGATAATAAAACTATAACCTATCACACTAAGTCTTAGGTTATTAAAGTAGATCATCCTTGTATCACTTGTAATCTCTGTAGAAGCAATTTCTGAACACCTTTTGTTGTCCGTTGCAATACAATTCTGCCTTTAATCAAACAATTTTGATATCATATAAAATGAGTTTATTATGTGTAACCTGCACACTTAACAAACTTCATCAATGCATCAAAATCAACAAAGTATCATTAATATGCAAAACAACGAAAAGCTTAACCTATCGATAAAATAAAATCTAAGGCAAGTCAAATCTTTGTCAAGCATACTTATCTACCAAAAACAATTGAAATTTCAAAAATTTAATTGAAACACATTCAAAAATATTTTGACTTTTCAATTTCCAAAACATTTTATTTTCTAAATTAAACAACTTATGTATTAATTAGAAAATTCATCTTGTAAACATCGATACCGTAAGCAACAAGACTTATATAATTCACTAAGAATCATAACTATTAATGCTTATCAAATCTCTCGTGCAATAAGAACTAGTTTGACACACAAACTTACACTTATTACAAAAATAAAAAGAAAAATAAAGAGAAACAAAATAAAAAAATAAAATAAAAATAAAAATAAACTAAGCTACTTTATTTATTTACAAGAAATTCTAAGTTTATGCAGATTAGATCAGATTAGCATTTACATAAGTCTGCAAGTGAGAAATAATTCTCTTATTATTAGTTATGAACAGTGATTCAACCACGATTACCGGTGTATTTGTCATCTTAAATACTCGGTACTTCCAGTTTCCTTTGAGTTATGACACTTTCGACATACCCTGGCCAAGGACAGTCACCATGTAACCCGAGTAGCCTAATATGCCATTGAATAGTTTGCGAACTTATGTGACCCACATTCAGATATACTTCCGTAATTGATACAAGCACTAAGATAACAAATATTCAATATATATTCAAAAACATCCTTAACAAATCATGAGACACTTTATAGATAACTGAATTTAATTACTTTGTGATTTCACTTATTTGCTTCTGCATTTCATGATTTATAAGGAACCCGTGATTTTCTATGAGACCCGTGTAGCGAACTTTCTGACAACCTATCCCAAGTTCGAAGCTTTAGGTAGGCTAGGTATACAAAGACACCCCGAGGACATACTTGTCCGAATCTCAAAGACCACATTAGCCCCTTAATTAACATTCATTTCATTTGCATAACAATATCACATTTAACTTTCATGCTCATGATTGGTGGAGGTTTTTGCCTATATATTGAACAAATCTTATAGTAATGCTAGATCTTTCACAAAATTTAAGGACCAGATCAATTCATTACTGAAAAGCAAGCATTCTCAGCCATATATCTGAATATGTTTCCCACAAGAACATTGTATAGTTTAAGTTCAGATTTAAGGAAACCTTGCTACTTTGTGTCTACCAATATATCCCAAATTGTAATTACTGAACTAAGCAGTTATATTACAATTAAGCAGACTTAAAAGCTAAGTATCCTCACTTCTAATCATCTTACAACATTAACTTAAATCTCTCTATATTTTTGTCATTTTCTCATTTTTCACATTTTTATGGTTTTTATGACACTAAGAACTCTTTTTGTATTTTTATGACTCTAGCTATTTACAGACACAAACTTACAAAATTAGTTCTTTGAGAGATTTAATATGAATCAACATTCTTCATCCCATTGAGAAGAATTAACTTCTCAAATCGAGTCTTATCAAATGCTTTGGTATAAAGATCAACTAAATTATCATCGGTTATAACCTTTTCCAAATGAATTAACTTCTTTTGGGCTCAATCACGCAAGAAATGATGTCTAATATCAATATGCTTGGTGACCTTATGCATGACAGGGTTATTTGTAATGTCTATAGCTGACTTATTGTCTATTCTAATAGGAGTATCAAGAAAATCCATACCGTAGTCACGAAGTTGTTGCTGAATCCACAATACCTGGGAACAACAGCTACCAGCAGCCATATACTCTGCCTCACATGAAGACTGAGCAACACATGTCTGCTTCTTGCATTGCACGATACTAATCTCCCTCCTGACAACTGACAACCTCCAGTCGTAGACTTTCTGTCATTGTTACAACCGCCAAAATCCGAATCAGTATATGCAACAAAATCAAACGTTCCTCCCATTGGATACCATAGACCAAGCCCTTGGTTTCCCTTAAGATAACGTAGAATACGTTTTGCTGCAGTCAAATGTGACTCTTTCGGACTAGCTTGAAATCTAGCGCAAAGACAAACAACGAACATAATATCTGGACGCGAAGCAGTCAGATACATCAATGAGCCAATAATAGCACGATAATAAGTTGCATCCACAAGTTCATCTTTCGAATCAATCACTCCTAAACCATGATTTTGCTGAATAGGAGTACCATATGTCTTGGACTCTAGCATTTGAAACCTCTCCAAGATGTCATCGACATACTTAGACTGGTGAATAAAGAATCCATCTTTCCGTTGATCTACTTGTAGTCCGAGGAAAAATTGTAATTCCCCCATAGCACTCATTTCAAAAACTTTTTTCATGCTTATTTCAAACTCTTTGCACATCTTTATATTAGATGAACCAAAAATGATATCATCTACGTAAACTTGTACAATTATATAATCTCGCTTCTTCCACTTGATAAACAGTGTGCTGTCTATTGATCCTCTTGTAAATCCATTTGTCAACAAATGTGTCGACAATTTTTCATACCACACTCTGGGTGCTTGATGCAATCCATAAAGAGCCTTATCCAAACGATATGTTCTTCTTGGATAGTTCGGATCTTCAAACCCCGGTGGTTGGTAAACATACACTTCTTCTTTAACTTCACCGTACAAGAAGGCACTCTTAACGTCTAACTGATACACCTTTATACCTTTGAAACTTGCAAAAGCTAAAAATAACCTTATAGCTTCAATCCTAGAAACTGGTGCAAAAGTTTCGTTATAGTCATATCCTTCTCGTTGTGCAAACCCCTGAACAACCAAACGTGCTTTATTTTTGGTAATGATCCCTTTGTCATCTCGTTTGCTTTTATATGCCCAACGAGTTCAAATCGGTTCTTTACCTCTAGGCACATCTACTAACTCCCAAACTCCAAGTTTTTCAAATTGAGCTAATTCTTCTTGCATAGCTTCAACCCAACATGGATCTTGAAGTGCTGCCTTAACATTCTTAGGTTCTACTTGTGAAATGAAACCAGAATACAAACACTCAGTTATCAATCCAGTCTTTCACGTCACAGAACAAACTAGTTAAATCCTTATTCAACTGATTTCTAATTCGAACAGGTTCTACAGCATTTCCAAGAATATTTTCAATAGGGTGATCCTTATTAATTCGATATTGAGGAACCGAATCAACATTCAAACTATCTCCTAAATTTGTTCTAATCTGAAACTCAGGAGAGTTGAATTCATCTTCCGATTCTTCAGAAATCGGATCATCATCAAGCAGTGTAACCTTCGATGGAGTAGGTGGTGTAGTGTTTGCAGGTTCATTATTGTCTGAATCTGGTGTCGTATCCTTGTCCTTACCACTTTCATCAACATCGGTAGTAGACTGAATGTTGATTGGAGCAGTATCGACATTCCGAGTAGGTGTAAATGTAGGAGTATTATCCATGTGATCTCTTAAAATAATCACATCATCAACTATCTCAGGATCTGAATAAGAATCAGGACCATGTAGTGAACTAAACACACTATCATAATCGAAGTTTTTGCCATTTCCAGAATGTATAGCGGGCTTATGACTGACAATCTTGACATTTGTTCCCAAATCAACTTTGCCGGTCTGTTTGTTGTAAACCCGTCGAATTGATGTTCCCGGTTTATAACCCATGAGAAATCCCTCTTCAACCTTTGAATCAAACTTTGACTAAGGTAGATACTTCAACAAAGTACACGGTACACCAAATGGTTCAACATTCTGTTGTGGTTCATACGGAGAACTGTATTGATGTTGAATTCCTTTTGACAAACAAAAGACATCCATCACATTATTCTTGAATTCAGTTCCGTTGTCACTCCTGATTCTCTTAACACGAACTCCATAAATATTTTCAGTTTCGACAAAGAGATTTATCAAAATCTGCGGAGTTTCATCTTTCGACTTAAGAAAGAATTCCCATGAAAATCTCGAGTAATCATCAGTAACCACCAAACAGTAATACATCCCACCGATACTTCTTACATTTACTGGACCAAATGAATCCATGCGAAGTAACTCGAAAGGATTTGCAATAGTATTTTCTTGTTTTGATTTATGTGCAGACTTTTGCTGTTTACCTTTCAAACAAGGTACACATTTGTCTTCCATTCCAAAACGCTTCATGGGAACACCTTCAACCAAACCATGTTTGACAATGTCATTCATCTTTCGGAAATTGATATGTCCCATTCTTCTATGCCATAGTAACGATTCAGATTCGTTTGCTTTTGATAACAAGCAAACAGACTCCTCTGGATTATCAACACCTAACACAAGGCCATAGATGTCTCTCTTCCTAGGAGCTTTCAGCAGGATCCAGTCTTCAGGAATAACATATCCTGGTTTCAATATAAGTGCTTCTTTCTCATTAAAATGGACAGTGTTACCCTTGTCACAAATCTGAGAAACACTTAATAAATTATGTGATAACTGTTCCACATAATTGACTTTCTCCAGCGTAATCTTCCCATTGACAACATCACCTTGGCCCGAGATGTTGCCGCCCTTGGGACCAGCGAATTTAACGTACGAACCATTTACATCTTCATAGTTGGACAAAACGTTCTTGTCCCCTATCATGTGTCGAGAGCATCCACTGTCAACATACCAAAGGCTAATAGGCTTCCTTGGTTCTCCCTGCACATTAGACGATCAAATAGTTAGTTTCTGAAGGGAACCCAAACCTTTTGAGGTTTAGGTTTGCCGAATTCATCTCTAATGATTAATTCGGTCCAATATCCATCGCTCTTTAATGGAGCCTTGGAAGAAGATGGTGTCATAGACTGTTTCTTATGTGAAGTGAAACGAGTCTTAGGAGGAGAATTCCTTGGTGAGAAAGTACCAAATCTAGGTTGACTCCCTAATCGATCGTAGAATTTAGACGAACTATTAATTCTAACAGGAGGGGATCGATTTTGTTGAGTCATCTTCCTAGGTGAATTACTCCTTTGAGGTGTACGAGAACGACTCGGACTTACACTACTAAAAGTAGTATTCTGTGAAGGTCCCTGTCGTTTTGGAGTTTTAGACCTATTGACACTTTTCCTTTGATTTGTAGCAATAGACTCTCCATATGAAACATTTCTAAGTAACTTAACATAATTCTGTGCATTTTTATTATCTGGATGCCTTTTTGCATACTCCTCATAATAATCCTTTTTATATGCACTCATAAACATTGGTGAAGTTACTTGTTCAACTAGTTTACCCTTCCCGTTAATATTAGGAACATCATTAACATCCTTTGACTTGACTTGACAGTCATTCTTAGGATTCTTGACCTTCCTATTTGGACATTCAATAGCTATATGGCTTTTCTCACGACAAGTATAACATTTCTTTACTTGCTGTTTTCTAGATTGACCATTCTCTATTTTAGGGATTGGTATACCATACTCCTTCATTTCGTTTATGGTATCAAGCGTTTGAATCGCTTCTTCCATATTCGTTATTGGTTTAAAAGGAGCATAATGTCTATCCTTATATGGAATTTGTTCAGCTAACCATTCTTCTTTATTTTCTACACACCAAACTTTATCAATTATTGCTTTAGGTTCAATCCTATTTATAGATACTTCTTTATCATAAAACACTGTATCACAGTTTTTCAAAGTATAGTATACTACTTCATCTGGATTAAAAACTAATTTAGTTTGTTGGTGATCTTGTAGAAGTAGATCAGAATCTTTAGACTCATTACCTTCCTTTTCACGGATAACATTTTCATCAATTGAACTAGGTGAAGTTTCTTTTAGTTTCAATATTTCTTGGTTTAATTCTGACACCATTTTACATACATCAATTATAGAAGATAAAGAACATGATACCTTCTGATCTGTAGCCTTGCAATCTGCCATGTATGCAACAAAGTCTTCTGTTGTCATACCTTCAGGTATCTCAAAGTTCTTCTTCTGTTCTTCGATGCTCTGCATAGAAATGTCATCAACAGGATTTGATGACTCTTTCTTTTCTTCAGATGCTTTTATTGCAGTCATTTGTTCACTCTCAGATCTTACTGTCTCAGCAACATTACACATATTCTTCTGTACTGTCTCAGATGCACTTTCTTCACTTGAGTATACAGCATAATCAATCGTTGCGGCTACCTCATCATATAATTCTACCATATAGGCATGATTCGAGGTATCATCGGATTGTATATCCCATTGATAAGTACCATCTGGATTTTGAACAACAACAGCCTTTGAATCCGAAAACGGTGATGAAACAGGCTGTTGTGGAGTAACAGGATATGTAATCATTGCTTGCGTCTTATGATTATTTGGTGTAACACCGCCTTGATTATAATTTTGAAGACCGGCAACAGTATTATCAATCCTTTTAGGCCTTTGACACTCTCTTGCAAAATGACCAAATCCATCGCAATTATAACATTTCACCTTGGATTTGTCAAAACCTTTAGTGCCATTAACTATAGGTCTACCAGTTCTCTGAGTGAACCTTCTGACTTTAATGGTAAGCATAGCAAGCTGCCATTGTAGATCCATTTCTTCAAAATCATCAGGATCTATTTGATTGTAATCCTCATCAATTACTGCAGGATCAGTAACCTTTCCCCCAATAAATGCTTCATGAGCATTACAAAAGGCTGAGTAAATACTCATTCTTCCCTCTGCAGAACTCATACTCATTGGCATAGAATGGAAAGATTGTGCATTGCTCTTAACATTTGAATTTGTATTATCATAAGCAACATATCCGACAATACCATCAGCATCTACTATTGGTGTAGCTTCTGCACCACTTAGAAATGCATTGTTTGCTGAACTGGAACTTGCTAAATGAACAGACTTAGCATGATATAAGGATGGATCTTGTGTAAAATCCAAGTGAGTATCCTTAATCCTTCTCTTCATATCTCTGTTCTTTAGCTTAGAGACTACCTTCTCAAAATCCCATGTACTGTATTCCTGATCATCTTAAAGTTGATGAACATAATCAGTCCACGTTTTAGGCAGTGAATCCATAAACTTATCAACTAGCTCAGTTTGAGGATAAACAACTTCAAAGTATGACAATTCAGTGGTTAGATGACTGAATCGAATAATAATCTCGTCAAGAGATTCCTCTTTCACTCCATTAAAGGCTTCATATTGACGCTTGAGAAGCTTGATACGATTTTTCTTCAAAGTTACATCACCCTCACAATATCTTTCGAGAGCAACCCATAAATCCTTTGAAGTTGTGTACTTTTTAAACAGATGTACACTATCTTGAGGAAATGCCATAGTCAGAGTTGACAAAGCCTTCCCTTCAACAGCGTATCTTTTACGTTCTTCAATAGGCATATCAGCATAAGTATACCTACTGATTACTCCGTTCTTCTCATATGAAGGCCAATCAAAACCTTGAGTTATTACTAGCCACATTTCCATGTCAGTGAGACGAATGTAGTCTTCAAAGCGTCTCTTCCACATCCAATAATTCTCCGTACGGAAAAGCTTTGGAGGTGTATTACCCCGACCAACCTCATGATCGTGCATGATCATCTGGCTGATTAGTAAGGCATTGGGTGAGTTTGCGGCAGCTGGTAAAGTTGTCATTCCGAATCTTTTGAATTCACGTGAAACGAAATACTACTTAGTTCGTGTGGCACGAAGGACATGTGGCACGAAGTACACGAAGCACGAAGTCACGTGGCACGAAGTACACGAAGCACGAAGTCACGTGGCACGAAGCTGTATGACTTCCACGAAGTACACGTCACACGAAGTACGAAGAATACGTGGCACGAAGCTAACACGAATCACTAGTCACGACCTAAGTCACGAAGAGTGGTTCGCGCTGACGTGGCACGAAGTTAACACGGAGTTAACAGATGACGTGAACACAAACACGAAGTATACCTCGTGCTGACGTAAGCACGAAGTAACACACGAAGGAGAGCACGAAGAGTCGAATTAACACGAATTTCGAACGAAATTGCAATCAATAGCTAATCAAACGATCTTAAACCTTCTGGTAATCAACCTTAGGGCTCTGATACCACTTTTAAGGTGCCCTAGTGTTGCGTGGATCGTAATAAGACGCGATTCGTTATGTCAAGAGTGCGGAATCCTCTTGAGATAACTAGATCGCTATTGCCTTTTGTTGATTAATGAGAAATTAACCAACCCAAGGAGATGCACAAGGCTTGTGGTTCGTGTAAGAGGCTACACGAAGGAACAATTAACCTTAGATCGTAAATTCGTAAATAACTCTCAAGAATTCGAAAACGATTAACCTAATTCCGTAGATTAGGTCTTGTATTTATACTAGTTAAGTATTGGATCGTGTGGGCTTAGGCCTTAATTACGTATTAGGCCCGAAACAATAAATAATCGATCTGCCTCGTGCTGACGTCAGCACGAGGTTCATCCTACATGCTGATGACGTTTGCACGAGGGACGATCCTTTGTTCTTTGTTGGACTTTGTTTGACTCGTACATAACATCCAATCACTGTTTAAGTGGTCTACGACACTTATAAACCTTGATTCTATGTTCTTGTACCTGCAGAACAATATATAACACACAAACACAATACAAAACATAAACAGATATAATATTGAAGTTCGAACGTAATCATTAAATATCAACACAAGTTCTTATTTCAATGATTACACACAAGTTCCTAAAAACATAAACGATAATCAAATCTATGTTGCGATTGTCACAACGAATCTGCATCTACAAAATTCACCATTTTAAGACCATAATGATGCAATGAAATAATTGATTAATCCTTGATTTGCATCACATAATTAAACGTTTTAGGTTACCGAATCGATCAAAACACACGTTTTTGACATTAATTGATCTTCTAATAACCTAGACCAGTTATGGATCTAATTATATGATTGAAAGGACATAAAATCAATGTTATTATACCTTGGATACCTGGAGATTACAAAGAGGATGCAAAAACTTGATCAAAACACTCTCGAATCAAACGAATAACGATGAAATCGAACAATAGGATGCTATGGAACAAAGGAAATAGCTAGGGCTTCAAAGGAAATGTATATTCTCTGATTTATGAGTCTAATGACAGATTATAGACCCTTAACCCGGTTTTTAGTTTCCAGCTTTATCAAAACTAGTCCCTAGACTTCCTTATGGCTCATATTTAGCTTAAAACACCTATGGGGAGTACTTACAACACATTAAACACTTTAAGCACCTCCAAAGGCATTAAAATATACCTTTAGACACATTAACACATGAATCATTAAGGCTTTAAAACCTTACACACATAGCACATTAATCATACGTGAGCATCACATCGTCTGGAGACTTAACGAACTCGTGGTGTTGACTTAACGACTCAAGTCAACTGTTAATCAAAAAGTTCGGGATGTTACACTTATGATTATAGCATATAATGAATGTGTAATCATCTAAAAAGTGTTGCTAAAAGCTACATATATACTTTAAACAATTCATATACAATTCCAGAACTTTATAGTAACGATAAAGATAAATTGGAAAAAGTGAGTACCTCTCTGTTTGGAAGTTCATGGAAGACATAACATTAGCAGTATCATAACCACCTGACTTAGCGATAATTCCAAGATATCTACATAAACCACAAATCATAGCAACATAATATTTTCATGGTTCAACTATCTCAAGATCGTTCAAAAGTAGGCATCATCATACAGAAACAAATGTAGCCCATGAATGTGAATTAATGTAAAATTGACTGACCGATATCTCAACAGAATTACTAAACAAACCCAATATGTATATATGAAAGATAGTTAGCCAAACTGTAGATGCAGATTCGTTGTGACAATCGCAACATAGATTTGATTATCGATTATGTTTTAGGAACTATGTTTGTAATCATTTAAATAATGTGTTGATATTTAATGATTATAGTTGAACTTCAATATTATATCTGTTTGTGTTTTGTATTGTGTTTGTGTCTTATATATTGTTTTGAAGGTACAAGAACATAGAATTAAGGTTTATAAGTGTCGTAGAACACTTAAACGATGATTGGATGTTATGTACGAGCCAAATGAAGCTAAACAAAGAGCCAAAGGGTCGTCCCTCGTGCTGACGTCATCAGTATGAAGGAAGAACCTCGTGCTGATGTCAGCATGAGGCAAGTCGATTGGTTTATTGTTTCGGGCCTAATCTGCGATTAAGGCCTAAGCCCACACGATCCAATACATAACTAGTATAAATACAAGACCTAATCTACGGAATTAGGTTAATCATTTTGAGATCTTAGTGAATGGTTTTGATTATACACGAATCAAGGTTAATTGTTCCTTTGTGTGACCTCCTACACGAACCACAAGCCTTGTGCATCTCCTTAGGTTGGTTAATTGTTCATTAATTAGCAAAAGGCAATAGTAATCTAGTTATCTCAAGAGGATTCCGCACTCTTGACATAACGAATCACATCTTATTACGATCCACACAACAATAGGGCACCTTACAAGTGGTATCAGAGCCCTAAGGTTGATTACCAGAAGGTTTAAGATCGTTTGATTGGCTATTGATTGCAAATTCGTTTCGAAATTCGTGTTAAAAAGGATTTTCATGCTCTTCTTCGTGTTACTTCGTGCATACGTCAGCATGAGGTGAACTTCGTGTTCGTGTTCACGTCATCTGTTGACTTCGTGTTAACCTCGTGCCACGTCAGCGCAAACCACTCTTCGTGACTTAGGTCTTGACTAGTGTTCCTTGTACTACGTGCCATGTATACTTCGTGCTTCGTGCCACGTATACTTCGTACTTCGTGCCACATATACTTCGTGCCTCGTGCCACGTGTACTTCGTATCACACAAACTTAGTGTTATTTTGTTTGATTTGTTTACTAAAAGATTCGAAATGACGACTATACCAGCTGCCGCTCCTAATGCCCTACTTATCAGCCAGATGATCATGCACGATCATGAGGTTGGTCGTGGAAACACACCTCCAAAGTTGTTCCGTATGGAAAATTATTAGATGTGGAAGAGACGTTTTGAAGACTGCATTCGTCTCACTGACATGGAAATGTGGCTTGTGATAACTCAAGGTTTTGATTGGCCTTCGTATGAGAAGAATGGAGTGATTGGTAGGTATACTTATGCTGATATGCCGATTGAAGAACGTAAAAAATATGCAATTGAGGGAATGGTCTTGTCCACTCTTACTATGGCCTTGCCTCAAGATAGTGTACATTTGTTCAAAAAGTACACTACTTCAAAGGACTTATGGGACTCTCTTAAAAGATATTGTGAGGGCGATGTAGCCTTGAAAAAGAATCGTATTGCAAACTCCTGAAGCGCCAGTATGAAGCCTTTAATGGACTGAAAGGAGAATCTCTTGACGAGATTATTATTCGATTCAGTCATTTGACCACTGAGTTGTCATATTTTGAGGTTGTTTATCCTCAAACTGAGCTAGTTGATAAGTTTTTGGACTCATTGCCTAAGACATGGACTGATTATGTTCATCAACTTCAAGATGATCAGGAATACAGTACATGGGACTTTGAAAAGGTAATTTCCAAGCTGAAGAACAGAGACATGAAGAGAAGAATTAAAGATACTCACTCGGATTTCACACAAGATCCATCTTTATATCATGCTAAGTCTGTTCATTTAGCAAGTTCTAGCTCGGGAAACAATGCATTTCTAAGTGGTGCAGAAGCTACACCAATAGTAGATGTTGAAGATATTGCTGGATATGTTGCTTATGACAATGCACATGCGAATGTTAAGAGCAATGTACAGTCTTTCCACTCTATGCCAATGAGTATGAATTCTACAGAAGGTAGAATGAGTGTTTACTCAGCCTTTTGTAATGCTCATGAAGCATTTATCGGAGGAAAGATTACTGATCCTGCAGTAATTGATGAGGATTACAATCAGATAGATCCTGATGATTTGGAAGAAATGGATCTACAATGGCAGCTAGCTATGCTCACTATTAAGGTCAGAAGATTCACTTAGAGAACTGGTAGACCTATAGGTAATGGCACTAAAGGCTTTGACAAATCCAAGGTGAAATGTTATTACTGCGATGGATTTGGTCACTTTGTAAGAGAGTGTCAACGACCTAAGAGGATTGATAATACCGTTGCTGGTCGTCAAAATTACAATCAAGGCGGTATTACTCCGAGTAATCATAAAATGCAAGCAATGATTACATATCCTGCTACTCCACAACAGCCAGTTTCATCACCATTTTCAGAGTCAAAGGCTGTTGTTGTTCAGAATCCAGATGGTACTTATCAATGGGATACACAATCCGATGATACCTCGAATCATGCCTACATGGTAGAATTATATGATGAGGTAGCTGCAACAATGGATTATGCTGTATACTCAAGTGAAGAAAGTGCATCTGAGATAGTTCAGAAAAATGTATGTAATGTTGTTGAGACTGTAAGACCTGAGAGTGAACAAATGACAGCAGTGAAAGCATCTGAAGAAAAGGAAGAGTTATCGAGTCCTGTTGATGACATTTCTATGAAGAGCATTGAAGAGCAAATGAAGAACTTCGTGATACCTGAAGGTATGACAACTGAAGACTTTGTTGCATACATGGCAGATTGCAAGGCTGCAGATCAGAAGGTTTCTTGTTCTTTGTCTTCTATAATTGACGTTTGTAAAATGGTGTCAGATTTAAAACTTGAGGTGTTTATTCTGAATAAATCTGTCATTAACTTAACTAGTCAAAACAACATGTTTAAAAAGGAAAATGATTCTTTGTTCGCCAAAAATTCTGGTTTGGTGAAACAGGAAAGTCTTTATCAAGATAAGATTCGTGCATCTGATAAGGATATTCTTGCCTTGAAAGAAAAATTAAAAGAGTCAGTTTTAATGGAAAAAGTTGGAAATGAACAATATGCTCAACTAACTGAGAATCTTTCAAAGAAAGAGAAAGAATTGGTTGATGCAAAGTTGGAGATAGTTAAGCTTAATACAAGACTAGAACAAATTAGAGGATCTGAGTTAATAAGATCAATGCAATTGCAAACACCCATACCCCGGGATTCAAAAGATAAGGGTGGTTTGGGTTTGGATTATATAGAAGTTAGAGGTCCTTTTAATGAAAATTATACAGAATCTCTAACGCAACTTTCTGAAAAGATTGAAATTGATGTAGTTGTTCCACCAGTTTCAGAAAATCAAGATGTTGATCTTAAATCCTCTAAACGGTCGATTGATAAGATAAAAGAGCTAATCAAGAAACATAAGCTTGGAAGTTCTTTTGTTAAACCAGTAAATCCTAAAAATGGAGTGTATGATGCTAGTGCTCTAATAGGATTCAGTCAACTGAATTCAACTTGTCCTGTTGATAAGAACATTAAATGTTTTACAATGAAGGGATGTGATACTGTTTTTACATCCAATGAAATTGATTTTGAAAAGATAGGTCATGACAAGATTGATAAAGTATGGAATAAGGATGAATCTACGCCCAGTGGAGTCCCCTCAACTCCATATAAGACTCATAAGAATTCTCAAAAGAAGGTACATTTCTCTGATAAAAATGAGTCAACTGGTTTATCAAAATAAGAGTCAGCCACAATTGAACTTAAGGAATGTTTATGGATGACTCCAGCTGAGTTTGATGTTAAAGCTAAGAAAACTAGAGCTAAAACATCTTGTTTCTATTGTTATGAAGTAGGACATGTTTATAGTTGTTGTCCAGATAGGAAACAAAGATGTCCAGAAAAAGGTATGTCCACTAGAGGATCTAGTGACTCAGACATTGTTGCTCATGACAATAGATCTAAGACTCCAAAACGACAGGGACCTTCACAGAATACTACTTCTAGTAGTGTAAGTCCAAGTCGTTCTCGTACACCTCAAAGGAGTTATTCACCTAGGAAGATGACTCAACAAAATCTATCTCCTCCTTCTAGAATTAATAGTTCATCTAAATTCTATGATCGATTAGGGAGTCAACCTAGATTTGGTACTCACTCACCAAGGAATTCTCCTCCTAAGACTCGTTTCACTTCACCTAAGAAACAGTCTGTGACACCATCCTCATCCAAGGCTCCTTTACAGAGCGATGGATATTGGACCGAATTGATCATTAGAGATGAATTTGGAAAACCTAAACTTCAAAAGGTTTGGGTTCCATTCAGAAACTAACCATCTTATTGTCTGATGTGGAGGGAGAACCAAGGAAGCCTATAAGTCTTTGGTATGTTGACAGTGGATGCTCTCGGCACATGACAGGGGACAAAAATGTTTTGTCCAATTATGAAGATGTAAATGGTTCTTATGTTAGTTTCGTAGGTCCCAAGGGCGGCAACATCTTGGGCCAAGGTGATGTTGTCAATGGGAAGATTACGCTGGAGAAAGTCAATTATGTGGAACAGTTAGCACATAATTTATTAAGTGTTTCTCAGATTTGTGACAAGGGAAACAATGTCCATTTTACTGAGAAAGAACCACTTATGTTGAAACCAGGATATGTTATTCCTGAAGATTGGATTCTGCTGAAAGCTCCTAAGAAGAGAGACATCTATGGCCTTGTGTTAGGTGTTAGTGATCCAAAGGAGTCTGTTTGCTTGTTAGCGAAAGCAAACAAATCTGAATCTTTACTATGGCATAGAAGAATTGGACATATCAATTTCCGAAAGATGAATGACATTGTCAAACATGGTTTGGTTGAAGGCGTTCCCATGAAACGATTTGGGATGGAAGACAAATGTGTACCTTGTCTGAAAGGGTAAACAGCAAAATTCTCCACATAAACCGAAACAAGAAAATTCTATTGCCAATCCTTTCGAGTTACTTCACATGGATTTATTTGGTCCAGTGAATGTAAGAAGTATCGGTGGGATGTATTACTGTTTGGTGGTTACTGATGATTACTCGAGTTTCTCATGGGTATTCTTTCTTAAATCAAAAGATGACACTCCGCAGATTTTGATAAATTTCTTTGTCGAAACTGAAAATATTTATGGAGTTCGTGTTAAGAGATCCAGGAGTAACAATGGAACTGAATTCAAGAATAATGTGATGGATGTCTTTTGTTTGTCAAAAGGAATCCAACATCAATACAGTTCTCCGTATGAACCACAACAGAATGGAGTTGCTGAAAGAAAGAATAGGACTCTAATCTAGACAGCCAGAACTATGCTTGCAGATTCAGGGCTTCCTACTATGTTTTGGGCGGAGGCGGTGAATATAGCTTGTCATATTTTAAATAGGGTTACTGTAGTTAAGCGTCATAATAAGACATGTTATGAGCTTCTACATAAGAAGAAACCAAATTTACAGAATGTTGAACCATTTGGTGTATCGTGTACTTTCTTGAAGTATCTACCTCAGTCAAAAGTTGAAGAGGGATTTTTCATAGGTTATAAACCAGGAACATCAATTCAACGGGTTTACAATAAACAGACCGACAAAGTTGATTTGGGAACAAATGTCAAGATTGTCAGTCATAAGCCCGCTATTTATTCTGGAAGTGGTAAGAACTTTGATTACGATAGTGTGTTTAGTTCACTACATGGTCCCGATTCTTATTCAGATCCTGAGACAGTTGATGATGTGATTATTTTAAGAGATCACATGGATAATACTCCTACATTTCCGCCTACTCGAAATGTCGATACTACTCCAACCAAAGTTCAGTCTACTACTGATGTTGATGAAAGTGGTAAGGGCAAGAATAATACACCAGATTCAGATGATAATGAACCCGAGAACACTACACCACTTACTCCATCGAAGGTTACATTGCCTGATGATGATCCTATTTCTGAATAATCGGAAGATGATATTAGCTCTCCTGAGTTTCATATTAGAACCAATTTTGAAGAAAGTGTAAATGTTGATTCGGTTCCTCAATATCGAATTAATAAGGATAATCCAGTTGAGAATATCCTTGGTAATGCTACAGAACCTGTTCGAACTAGAAATCAGTTGAATAAGGATCTGACTAGTTTGTTTTGTGAAGTGAAAGACACTGGATTGATAACTGAGTGTTTATATTCTGATTCATTTCACAAGTAGAACCTAAGAATGTTAAGGCAGCACTTCAAGATCCATGTTGGGTTGAAGCTATGCAAGAAGAATTAGCTCAATTTGAAAAAGTTGGAGTTTGGGAGTTAGTAGATGTGCCTAGAGGTAAAGAACCGATTAGAACTCATTGGGTATATAAATGCAAACGAGATGACAAAGGGATCGTTACTAGAAATAAAGCACGTTTGGTTGTTCAGGGGTTTGCACAACGAGAAGGATATGACTATAACGAAACTTTTGCGCCAGTTGCTAGGATTGAAGCTATAAGGTTATTTTTAGCCTATGCAAGTTTCAAAGGTATAAAGGTGTATCAGTTAGACGTTAAGAGTGCCTTCTTATACGGTGAAGTTAAAGAAGAAGTGTATGTTCACCAACCACCAGGGTTTGAAGATCCGAACTATCCAAGAAGAGCATATCGTTTGGATAAGGCTCTTTATGGATTGCATCAAGCACCCAGTGTGTGGTATGAAAAGTTGTCGACGCATTTGTTCACAAATGGATTTACAAGAGGATCGATAGACAACACATTGTTTGTCAAATGGAAGAAGCGAGATTATCTAATTGTACAAGTTTACGTAGATGATATCATTTTTGGTTCATCTAATATAAAGATGTGCAAAGAGTTTGAAATGAGCATGAATATTGTATCTAAAATGAGTGCTATGGGGGAATTACAATTTTTCCTCGGACTAAAAGTAGATCAAAGGAAAGATGGATTCTTTATTCACCAATCTAAGTATGTCGATGACATCTTGGAGTGGTTTCAAATGTTAGAGTCCAAGACATATGGTACTCCTATTCAACAAAATCATGGTTTAGGAGTTCTTGATCCGAAAGATGAACTTGTGGATGCAACTTATTATCGTGCTATTATTGGCTCATTGATGTATCTGACTGCTTCGCGTCCAGATATTATGTTCGCTGTTTGTCTTTGCGCTAGATTTCAAGCTAGTCCGAAAGAGTCACATTTGACTGCAACAAAACGTATTCTACGTTATCTTAAGGGAAACCAAGGGCTTGGTCTATGGTATCCAATGGGAGGAACGTTTGATTTTGTTGCATATACTAATTCGGACTTTGGCAGTTGTAACAATGACAGAAAGTCTACGACTGGAGGTTGTCAGTTGTTAGGAGGAAGATTAGTATCATGGCAGTGCAAGAAGTAGACATGTGTTGCTCAGTCTTCATGTGAGGCAGAGTATATGGCTGCTGGTAGCTGTTGTTCCCAGGTATTGTGGATTCAGCAACAACTTCGTGACTACGGTATGGATTTTCTTGATACTCCTATTAGAATAGACAATAAGTCAGCTATAGACATTACAAATAACCCCTGTCATGCATAAGGTCACCAAGCATAATGATATTAGATATCATTTCTTGCGTGATTGTGCCCAAAAGAAGTTAATTCATTTGGAAAAGGTTATAACCGATGATAATTTAGCTGATCTGTATACCAAAGCATTTGATAAGGCTCGATTTGAGAAGTTAATTCTTCTCAATGGGATGAAGAATGTTGATTCATATTAAATCTCTCAAAGAACTAATTTTGTAAGTTTGTGTCTATAAATAGCTAGAGTCATAAAAATACAAAAAGAGTTCTTAGTGTCATAAAAAACCATAAAAATGTGAAAAATGAGAAAATGACAAAAATATGAAGAGATTTAAGTTAATGATGTCAGATGATTAGAAGTGAGGATACTTAGCTTTTAAGTCTGCTTAATCGTAATATAACTACTTAGTTCAGTGATTACAATTTGGGATATATTGGTAAACACAAAGTAGCAAGGTTTCCTTAATCTGAACTTAAATATACAATGTTTTTGTGGGAAACATATTCAGATATATGGCTGAGAATGCTTGCTTTTCAGTAATGAATTGATCTAGTCCTTAAATTTTGTGAAAGATCTAGCATTACTATATGATTTGTTTAAAATATAGGCAAAAACCTTTACAACTCATAAGCATGAAAGCTAAATGTGATATTGTTTATGCAAATGAAATGAATGTTATTTAAGGGGCTAATGTAGTCTTTGACATTTGGACAAGTATGTCCTCGGGGTGTCTTTGTATACCTAGCCTACCTAAAGCTTTCAACTTGGGATAGGTTGTCAGAAAGTTCGCTACATGGGTCTCATAGAAAATCACGGGTTCCTTATAAATAATGAAATACAAAAGCAAATAAGTTAAATCACAAAGTAATTAAATTGAGTTATCTAAAAAGTGTCTCATGATTTGTTTAAGGGTGTTTTTGAATATATATTGAATATTTGTTATCTTAGTGCTTGTATCGATTACGGAAGTATATCTGAATGTGGGTCACATAAGTTCGCAAACTATTCAGTGGCATATTAGGCTACTCGGGTTACATGGTAACTGTCCTTGTCCAGGGTATGTCGAAAGTGTCATAACTCAAAGGAAACTGGAAGTACCGAGTATTTAAAAGGACAAATATACCGGTAATCGTGGTTGGGTCACTGTTCATAACTAATAATAAGAGAATTATTTCTCACTTGCAGACTTATGTAAATGCTAATCTGATCTAATCTGCAAAAACTTAGAATTTCTTGTAAATAAATAAAGTAGTTTAGTTTTTATTTTATTTTATTTTATTTTTATTTTTTTTGTTTTGTTTTCGTTTTTATTTTTATTTTTGTAATAAGTGTCATTTTGTGTGTCAAACTAGTTCTTATTGCACGAGAGATTTGATAAGCATTAAAGGTTATAATTCTTAGTGAATTATATAAGTCTTGTTGCTTACGGTATAAATGTTTAAAAGATGGATTTTCTAATTAATACATAAGTTGTTTAATTTAGAAAATGAAATATTTTGAAAATTGAAAAGTCAAAATATTTTTGAATGTGTTTCAAGTAAATTTTTGAAATTTCAATTGTTTTTGGTTGATAAGTATGTTTGACAAAGATTAGACTTGCCTTAGATCTTGTAATAATTGTTAGGTTAAGATTTTGATTGTTTTGCATATTTATGATATTTTTATTATTTTTGATGCATTGATGAAGTTTGTTAAGTATGCAGGTTACAGATAATAAACTCATTTTAAATGAAATTGGCATCAAAATTTCAGATTGTGATTGAAGGCAAAATTGTTTTCGCTTGCTTATTAGAATTGCATTGCGACGGACAATAAAAGTTGTTCAGAAATTAGAAGAATTGTACAACAAGGTTGGATTGCCTTGTATTTATTAACTTAAGACTTAGTGTGATAGGTTATAATTGTATTGTAATCAACACGATTTTCATAACCGAATTCACATCAACAATGGCGTTTGGTTAGTGTGTGTGTTCTTGGTGTTTGTGTGTGTTTTGAGAGATAATTGGGATCAAGAGTGTGATGTTCAGGAGTAATAGTATGAAGAATGTGTTGTTAATATGTCAAAGTTATAATTTCTAAGGAATTGAGGGTTATTTATAGTCCAAACTATCTAACTATGCTAATTAACACTATTAGCCCCTCAAGCTTAGAAATTATCAACTCATGACTTAACAACAAGTAAGTCCATAACTTAAATTACAATGTATCACTATTTTTTGGATTTCTAACATTCTCCCCCTTAGTGATATATTGTAAGGTCTTGAAGTACGTGTTGATTTGTCTTGTAGGAATGAATTTGATGAGCCCGGTGATGAAGACAATTGGTAAGTTGAAACAAGTCTTCAAAGCTTTCTCATTGTCTTTGGAGAACTTGATTCAGTATTGGTTTTGGACTTCTTGAAGTTAAATCATCTATTGTTTCTCAATGTTCTTATTGAACAGAGAATGATGAGTGTGTGTATGTCTTGAATCTTTGAAGATTGTTGACTCATGAATCAGAGTTGTCTTTTGAGGTGCGGAAGGTATGAACTTGTCTTGAATTCTTCAATCTTCGAATCTTGAAGTCATTTCTTTGAAATCTTGGAATGAATTTTCAGAAATATGTACTCTCCCCCTTGATGTGTGCAATGTAGCTTTAGATAAAGTGTTTGTTGTATGACGTGAAGATCTTTAATTTGACGAAGACTCTTTTTGAAGCTTTTCTTCTTTGTTTCGAATCTTCAATCTTTTGTCCTTTGAATCTTTGATCTTTGTCACATCGTCTTGAATACTTTTGAGAGTAAAGATTTCAAAAAAAATTTTAGAAAGTCTCTTAATAGTATCTCTGAAAGCAATTAAAACAACCAAACACAAACTTTTCTCCTTGACCTTATTAATCATTCTAATTTCTTTTCCTAATCAATAATCAATCATACTATTTTCTCCCCCTCATAATGACAAAGTTGGGAACCAATGTCATTATGCAAACATTGATCGATTGGAATGTTTGAAAGAAATAATCATGACTAAGTTCTAGACATTATGCTCATGGAGAATTATCAACCATCAAAACATCAATCTAACCATATAATCCAACCCAATTGTACCTATGGATGACTAAAATGTGAGATTGAAGTTGTTGGGATAAACATTGTATCATAGTGCTGGTGTTTTCTATGTTCGGGTGATGAGAGAAGAAACCGGATAAGAATGATCCGTTTGCATTCAAAAATCGAAAGGATTAATGAAATGACCGAAGGAAATGTATTATCATTTATCGGATTTCCTATGTATCATTGAGACATGCACAAAGCAAACCTCTAACATAGTTTGGTATTTTGGCTTTCCAACCTCAAGAATGCTTTAAAAAATGTAAACCATGGTCAGTGTCACCTAGGCGTTCGATAACCATGTTCTACTATCCGTAAAGACTTTTACGAAAAATCCAAGGTCACAATAGACTTCTTGTTAACCCAATAATTACAAAAATGCAATTATGAGACCTACGTTCAAAGCTGGAAATGATGTTAGCAATGGTAGGATTTCCATTTGATCATCGTGAAATATCATCTAAGATATCACTACAAATGTTCCGGCTATATCACAAAGATAAGCATGTATATCACAAAGATATGACGCAAATGTGTCCTAAAGAATGAATAACGATCAAATAAATGATCAATCACGAGAGCTCTAGACACAAAGTGATCAAATGAAGTCGGGGATCGGAGCAGAATGAAGAGTCAATAGTAATGTGAAAATCTCCGTGAGAAATGAAACAAGTATTTGTTAAGAAACACTTGAGTGGTTTGGTAAAGATGTGCATTGCTTCATTGGGTCCATAAAGTCTTTACCAAGATATCAACAAATGACATCCGATAGAAATATGTTGTACCCGGCGATCTGAGAGTTTTAGGGAAGGGTATCATTTCTTTTAACCCTTTTCTCACAACATATCACCATAACCTCTCACTTTTCTACTGTACTCCCTCCAACTTAGTTGCACGAATTCATCATCACTCAAGAATACCCTTACTATCTAATGAAAGAAGTGAAAACTCCGGGGTTAGAACTCATCGGCGATGATGAAATTCTTGGAGTAGAATTTTGAGAAAAACCTAGTCGCTCATGTGCAAACTAAACACCGAACTTCCTTTGAAGAAAATTTTTTGAAAAAATCATCAAATGTGAAAAGAAAAAAATTTTAAAAACACATTTGAAGTTTGAAAGAGATTTGAAAGCACAAACTCCCCCTTAATCTATGCAAGGATAGATCAAAAAGATTTTCATAGAAAAGGTGGAGCAAAAATGATTTGTGTGAAATCAAAACAGGTTTTATGAAAAGTGAACTCAATCAATTGTTCAAGATGAGATAATTCAGGAGTACACAAAGGCGTTCAATCCTTTGCTTCTCATATCAACAATTGAGAATTTTTGAAACACGTGTAACAAAATTGCAATTAACATCTTGTATTACACATATACATTCATATAAGACTACTTGGAAGTACACAAAGGCGTTCAATTCCGCGTTATCTTATATCAATTTATATGTATAACAACATGAATTAATTCCATCTTTGAAACATAAATAATTTTTCTTTTTAAGACCGGGTTGCATACAGAGTATATGCAAGCCATTGTGAAATAAATAACACAAATACGCACGGGTTATACACTGAGTGTGCATAAGCCATTTTGAAATAAATAGTTCAATGAAGAACGGGTTGCATACTGAATATACGCAAGCCACTTTGAAATAAAAGAAAATTAAGAAAATCTTTTTGTTATTTTCCAAAAAAATTTTTATTTTTGTATTTGATTTTTGGTTTTTCAATTTTTAATATTTTGAAAAATGAATCAAGAATTCCTTCCATGGTAAAGTGAATCAAGGATCAAGATTTAGCATACCAAGTTTAGAGATTAAGAAATTAAACCTCTTTTCGTCCAGTGGTTTTGTGAACAAATCAGCGAGTTCGATGTCACCTTTCTCAACATGATCTTTGAGAAAATGATATCTCACATCAATGTGTTTTGAACGTGAGTGGTTGACTGAGTTGACGGCAATTGCAATGGCACTTTGAGAATCACAATAGATAGGGACACGATCATATTTCAGACCATAGTCAGTAAGTTGTGTTTTCATCCATAACACTTGAGCACAACAACTAGCAGCAGCTACATATTCAGCTTCTGCTGTTGACAGTGATACGCAATTTTGCTTTTTGGATGACCAACTTACAATCTTATCCCCTAAGAATTGTAAAGTACCAGATGTGCTTTTGCGATCAAGCTTACAACCTGCATGATCTGCATCTGAATAGGCAGTTAAATTGAATCCAGTATCCCGTGGATACCAGAGACCAAGATTGGGTGTACCCTTTAGATAACGAAAAATTCGTTTCACAGCTTGGTAATGTAAATCAGTAGGAGCTGCTTGATACCTAGCACACATACATGTTGCAAACATTATATCTGGGCGAGATGCTGTAAGATACAACAATGAACCAATCATGTTTCTATACCTCTTTTGGTAAAATGGTTTCCCATTTTTATCAGCATTTATGTTTGTACGAGCAGCCATTGGGGTTGAAATTGAAGAACAGTTAGTCATTTCAAATTTTTTCAACATATCTTTTATGTACTTACCTTGTGATATAAAAATACCAGTTGGTAGTTGTTTGATTTGTAGACCCAAAAAGTAATTCATTTCCCCAATCATGCTCATTTCAAAATGATTGACCATTAGAGATGAAAAATTTCGGCAAAAAGTTTGACTGGTTGACCCAAAAATAATGTCATCAACATATATTTGGACAAGTAAAACATGCTTACCTTGCTTACGAATAAACAGGGTAGGGTCAATAGTACCTTTGGTAAAGCCTCCTTTGAGTAAGAAAGTAGATAAGGAATCATACCATGCTCGGGGTGCCTGCTTTAGACCATAGAGAGCCTTGTCTAACCTGTAGACATGGTTTGGCTTCTTAGGATCAACAAAACCTTCAGGTTGCTCCACGTAAACTTCTTCTTTGAGTTCTCCATTCAAGAATGCTGTGTTCACATCCATTTGAAACACAGTGAAGTTTCTGAATGCGGCATAAGCTAAGAATATATGAATGGCCTCCATTCTTGCAACAGGAGCGAAAGTTTCATCGGAATCCACACCAGGTTGTTGGCAGTAACCCTTTGCAACCAATCTAGCTTTGTTCCTTACTACAACTCCATTTTCATCCTTTTTGTTCTTGAAAATCCACTTGGTGCGAATTGGTTCTTCTTTTCTTGGATTTGGAACCAATCTCCATACCTTCAGCCTCTCAAACTGAGCTAATTCATCTTGCATTGCTTTAACCCACTCTGGATCACTAAGAGCTTCAGAGACTGTTTTGGGTTCAACGTTACTCAGTGAAAGTGCAACAAGACATTCATTGACTGTAGTACGGGTAGAAACACCAGCTTGTGGATCTCCGATGATTTGTTCTGCAGGATGATCCTTGCGCATACGTGACCACTTGTTGTCATGAGGAAGAGGATTTTGTTGATGAAGGTCAACATTATCATCATTAAATCCAGAGTTCTATTGAGCAATGGAATCATAGCTTGGAAGAACTCTTTCCTCAAAATTTGGATGATCAAAATCCAGTGGTACATACACATTTGGAGTATTTGATGGATTTGTCGTTTGGGTGATTTGAGAAGGTTGTTCTTGATCATTCTTTTGAGAATAAATATCACTTGAAGATGATTCTTCTTGCTTTGTAGAATTTGAAGATGATTCATGATTGTTGTCTGGAACTGATTCATTTGTTTGAATGGGGTCATTGTTCGGAATTGGTTCATTGATGACTTGAGGTTCCTTTTCTTGAATCGGTTTTGAGTTGTAGAATTCTTCGAAAAGAATATCTAGCTCTTCACTTGTTGGAGTTGGATATTTCTTGAATTTTGAAGCTAAGGTAGACGTCCTTGATGAAGCACTTGAAGTACTTTGATCACTAATTGTTGGTAGCAAACTTTCTTGTTCAAATATCATGCCAGACATCTCGTCAAACCAAACATTCATGGTTTCTTGAATCGTGTTTGTTCGACGATTAAAGATGCGATATGCAATCGATGTCTTTGAGTAACCAACAAAGTAACCTTCGTCACCTTTCCTTTCAAACTTTCCAACATTTTCCCGATCATTCAAGGTATAATAGACACACCCAAAAATATGGAAGTAATTGATGTTGGGTTTGCGTTTGTTAATAACCTCATAAGGAGTCTTCCCATGACGCTGATTAATGATGGACCGATTTTGAGTATGACATGCAGAGTCAACAGCTTCAGCCCACATGTTTGATGGTAACTTGGAATAAGCAAGCATTGTTCTTGCTGCTTCCACCAGCGTACGGTTTCTCCTTTCAACAACACCATTTTGTTGCGGGGTACGAACAACAGAGAATTGGTGAGTAATGCCTTTTGATTTTCAAAGTTCATTGAAGATGGCATTTTTGAACTCAGTACCGTTATCTGAACGGATATAACGGACTGGAAGTTGAAGATTCACTTGAGTGGAAGTGATGAAATCGATCAGTATTTGAGTTGTTTCATCTTTTGAAGCAAGAAACTTGACCCAAGTGTATCTAGAATAATCATCAATGATAACCAGAATATATCTCTTCCCGTTTCTGCTTTGTACTTTCATAGGCCCACAAAGATCCATGTGAATCAAATGAAGAGGTGCCAAAGTGTGTGGAATTTTCTTTGGTTTATGAGAAGTTCTCTTGATCTTCCCAACTGCACAAGAAGGACAGACATGCTCACTTTCATATTTGTAGTCAGGCAAGCCTTCAACAAGTTGCTTGTTGACTAATGCATTGATGATTTGATAATTCAAGTGAGAAAGCCTTCTGTGCCACAACCAAGAATTTTTTGATGTAGCTTTTGAAACAAGACAGATATTATCAGTTGGTTGGTTATCATCAAGATTAACTGTGAAAAGATTGTCTTCACGATCTCCGCATAGGATATCAACTCCATATAGAGTTTGGACTTTGCACAGAGATTGTCGAAAAAGAACTTGAAGATTGTTGTCACAAAACTGTCCAACACTAAACAAGTTATGACTTAGGCCTTCAACATAATGAACTTTCTTGATGACAATTCCGTTTCTTTCAATCTCTCCATAACCTAGAATTGGAGTGAAATTGTTGTTTCTGAAACGAACAGTTCCCATGAATCTTTCAACAAAATTCTTGAGCAATGATTTATTGCCAGTCATGTGTTTTGAACACCCGGAATCGAGTATCCATACACAGATGGTTATTTCCTGCAAACAAAAATTTAACCGACTTTAGGTACCCACTTAAAGACGGGTCCTTTGTGGTTAGTTAATACAGGCAGGGGATATAACTTAGGAAATGCATACAAACATGCTTTCATGTCAACATACTTGTTAATAAGCACATTATCAATAAGCATATTCGGATTAAATAATCGAATATTAATGCATGAATCAAAAGTAACATGTTTACCAGCATTTAAACCATGCATCTGAAAACAAGAATTAACATTGTTTACAACATCACAAGGCCTAGCCTTGGCACCATTAACATTGTTTAACACAGAGGACTCAAAAGATAAATTGTTTGACTCAACAGAAACATGCTTCTTCTTTCTACCATCTTTTCTTCTTCGCCTTTTCTTCTTTTTATCAACATTAGTGATCTTAGGTACTAATGACTTAGTTACCCATTTAGACTCACTAATCAAGCTCTTTCCACCTGTTGGATTGGCATTAAGAAGATTAGAACGATAGTTTTGAAGTACTTTTATCTTTTTAGACTCTTTTGGGGATGCGGAAACTTCTTGTTTCTTAGGTTTATCATGAGAAAACCAGCCATATCTATCCCTATATCTAGTTGCATTATTTGAAGCATCCCTAGTTAGCAAAACTGAGCTAGACTTAGACACTTTTGAATTTGAACGAGAATGAGGTCTAGACAAAGAAACATTTGAATTGATTTCCAGAAGTTTCACTTTGTTGTATTTTATTTTAGGTTTGGTCTCATCTTGCTTGGTTTTGACATGCTTTTCTGGGGTAGGACACTTTGTTTTTAACATATTGATTCTTGGTTTGGTGACAGTCTTTGGTTCAGTCTTGATGGGTTTGGAAGTAACCTGTTTCTTTGAATAATATGAAGTTGGAGTTTTGAAAAACGATTTTGGAGATTCCTCTTTTGATTCAACTTTGATTTTGGTAGATTCAATCTTTTTCTCAGTTTCAGAATCAAAAACATATTCTCCCTCCATGAATTTATCAAAATCAGATTTGTTGAATGATGAAATCGGAGAGAATTTTGAAAAATCAGGAGTTTTGTTTTCCAACTTCACACTATTTGTTGTCTCAGGAATAAAATCAACTTGAAATGATGCTTCTTTGGTTTCACAAGAAAATTGAGTAGAGGTATCAACACCTATACTAGCACAAGGTTTAGTGTGAACAACTAACTCTTCAGGAAACTCACAAGTGAAAAACCTAACGTAGTACCATATCAAAACTAAACTATTTCAGTAGCAGTATTTTGACATGAATACTCAAAAGAATCAGTCAAGGTTTGGGTGGAGGAATCAGTAGATGAAACATATGTAGTCAGAGTTGAATGGTCTACCAAGAGACTGAAATCAGTTTGTGTAGAAACATTCACACAAACTTTCTTGATATCAACAACAATTGATTCATTCTTTGAATTCGGACTTTGAGACTTTAGATTATTGATAAATTTTTGTTGAGATTCCACCTTTTGTTGTAAACCTTCTATTTGTTTTTCCAAAATTGTGGATGGAACATACACTTTAGTTGGTTTAGGTGGGGAAACGACAAATTCTTGGTTTTGAAAGTTAGATGCAATTTCTTCCAATTCAAAAATTGAAGACTTTTTCATTTCGTAAGAAGTGTTGATGGCATCATAGTTAACCAAAAATTTATTGTTTTGAATTTTCTCAACTTCATCAGTCTCAAATTCGTCATCCAATGGACGTATGAATTGTTGAACCATACCAAGTCTTAAAAACTTTTCATCATACAAAGGTTCGATTTTTTCTTTGGCTATTTGCAATGGAGTGATATTCTCAAATCCCAACCCAAGAAGAAGTTCTGATCTATCAATCTTTGACTTATTGAAATAGGCAGTGAAATCCAAAAGAGGGTTTTGTTCAACTTTGTACAACTTTTCTTGATAGAAAAGTATATTCTTTTTATGTTCCTCAATTTGTTTTCCAAGATTTTCAATCTCAATGCCTTTTAAAAAACAGTTATGATTTAAATCAGAAACTTTTCTTTCAAGTTCAATTGTTTTTGGTGTAGCCTCTTGAAGCTTTTTATTCAGAATATCAACATCCATTTGTCTCGCATTGGCACGAAGCCATTCATTGGTCTTTTGAATTTCAAGATCTTGATTGGCCTTTTCAAGATCAAGAATGGTCTTTTCTAAATTATGACACTTTTCCAATAACTTAGAGTCAGGGGATGCATTCATTTCACATTCTTTGACCAACATTTTTTCTTTGTAGTTTTGAAATTCTTGTTTCATAACATCATAATCAAAAAGAAGTTTAGAATTTTCTTCAAGAAGTTTTGTGTATTCCCTTTTTGAAAATATAATGCTATTTTTCAATTTCTTGTTTTTGTTGGCTAAAGAAGTGTAATGATTTGTCAGATTTGATAAGGCAATTCTACAAGACTCTTTATCCTTAATTGAAGAAAAAGTAGAGTCAAGATTTACCTCATCATCGGGATATTCCTCGTTAGTGTTGTCAGCCTCCAGCATCTTATCTTTGCTCAACCTTGCCATGAAACATACATTGGCAGACAGATCTTCATCTTCATCATCAGTAAGCAAGAGCCACTTGTCATCTTTAGCAATCAAGGCTTGACCGGCTTCAACTTGCTTTGCCAGAAGCATCTTCTGCTTGTAGTATGCATAATCCTTTTTGCGAGGCTGTTTGCAATCCACAGCAAAATGACCAGGAAATCCACCGTTGTAACACTTTTTGTCAGATGTCTTTTCTTTCTCCATGATTTGTTTCTTATTTTCTGCTTTCTTGTCTCTTTGCTTGGAGACAGTTGTTTCACCTTGTTCAAAACTCTTGTGATGATATTGTTCCTTCTTTGGAAATGCACTTGTTGATGAAGTTCGAAGATTGTTGTTAGTTGGCCTCGCTTTGAAATATTTCTTCTTGAAATGCTTGGTAATAGCGGCAAGAGCTTGGTAGAATTCATCAGGAACACGATCTCTTGGAGCCAAGTAATCTTCTCCTTCCTCATCAGACGAAGAAACAATAGTCATTTGTCTTTTAAGAGCCTCAGAAACCTTTCGTTCAACAACCAATGCCAAAGAATCAGTAGATACAACTTCTGGCACTTTGTTGAATGAATTTTTGCTTAGAACTTTGCTCTCATTCAACTTGAAAGATTCATAAAGAGTATGAATGGTGAATTTGGTCAGATCTTGATGTTGTTTGATTTGGGTTCCATATTCTTCCCATTCGGAACCAAGTGCTTTGATAAACTTGATGTTCAACTCACTCTCATCTTTCTTGACCTTGTTCTTTCTCAGTTCATTGATCACATTGCAGAATCGGTAGTAGACGGACTCAAGAGATTCATTTGGAGATTTCTGAAAATTGTCAAATTCGGTTAAGACATTAGTCAGTCGAATTGTTGATGTTACATCAGAACCTTCCATTTGCCTAGCAACTTCATCCCAAATCTCCTTTGCTGTGTCGTAAGAATCAACTGAGCCATAAATCTCATCAGGAAGTGCTTGGTACAAGCATGACCTAGCTCTGTTGTCAGCAGCAGTACGATCTCTTTTTTCAGCGTTTAAAAGATCAGGAGTCAAAATGGTACGAGTAGTCGGATGACGATGCATAGCAAGTCCATTGATGATTGAGTCCTTAAGCATGTGACCATTTGTTTGACGTTCAATGTAATCCATGAACCTTTTCTTCCAAAGTCCATAATTACCACGATAAAGAACTGGTGGTCTTGTATCAGTACCCAGAGACAGTGCTTCACGAGTAGTCATTTGAAATTGATTTGAATTGAGAATTGAATTGTTTTTGAAGAAATTTGGAAACTATGAAACGATCTAATTTGAAATGAAACTGAAACGATCTGAATTTGAAAATGGAAAAAGAAACGATTTGATTTGGTGTAAGTATGAAACGATCTGAATTGGAGTGAAACTGAAACGATCTAAACTGAGATTTAAAGTGAAACGATCTAAATTGTATGAAGAATGAAACGATTTAATTTGGAGTAAGAATGAAACGATCTAATTCTGGGATGAAACGATCTGAAAATGATGTGAATATGAAACGATCTAAAATTGAATGATTTTCTGAAGAATGAAAATTCTAAGTGTTCTGAAATGATTTGAGCAGAATTTTGGTATGAATTGTAATGAAATGAATTGAGCAAAACCAATCACAAAGATCAGTTACCCAAATGTAGTATGATTTCCAATCACAACTCTGCAGAAATTACTCAAACCAGAAAAAATTCAAGTGAAACTTGAAACGATTTAAAAGAGATCGTTCTTGTTTCTAAGAGAACTGAAACGATCTAAAATAGATCGTTTTGGTTCCTCTTCAGAATTTCTCAATAACTTGTATAATTTTCAATAACTGAATTGACCAAAACCAATCCAAATGATCAGTTTGCCACAATCAGTTATTCACAACACAACACTAGTCAAAACGATCAAAATTTGAATCGTTTGACAAACCACAACACTGATATGAAAATATGAAGGAAAGAAAAACTGAAACGATCTAATTAAGATCGTTTTAGCTTTACACAGTCGTCTTCAACCTCTGAACATGAACAACTCCATTGACGATATTTGAAACTTCAATATCTTTTGATTTTCTGAGAATTGGAACATGAAACCACTTGCAAACAGTTTGTTTTCACCTCAGCAATGATCTGATTAACAACACTTAGCTTCTAACACAACAGAATCAAATCCCAAAATTTACCGCCAAAAACTCAAAATCTGAATTTTTGATCCAGATTGAATTAGAACATGAAACTTGAGAGAATTATGTTATTAACTATGAGGAATCGAACGGTGAACAAACATCTGTGATTTTATGTGATTTGATAGGTTAATTTCTGGATTTTCAGTAAAAAAAAATGACGAACAGAAACAGAAATAAAACAGAATTAAAGGTGATTTTTGATGAAATGTGATTGAATTCAATAACGGATCGAGATCAAAAATGATGTTATCTCTGATACCAAATGTAATCAACACGATTTTCTTAAGAATTCACATCAACAATGGCGTTTGGTTAGTGTGTGTGTTCTTGGTGTTTGTGTGTGTTTTGAGAGATAATTGGGATCAAGAGTGTGATGTTCAGGAGTAATGGTATGAAGAATGTGTTGTTAATATGCCAAAGTTATAATTTCTAAGGAATTGAGGGTTATTTATAGTCTAAACTATCTAACTATGCTAATTAACACTATTAGCCCCTCAATCTTAGAAATTATCAACTCATGACTTAACAACAAGTAAGTCCATAACTTAAATTACAATGTATCACTATGTTTTGGATTTCTAACATGTATTATCAAGATCACAACCTAAGATGTAATGTGATAGGTTGTTGATATGATATTTTGGTGTATTGTAATGCATTATACATTAAATATGTTTTAATGTAAGTTCGCATTTGTTGAGTTAAACATCAATGAAGAAATGATCGATTTATTATTTGATAATAATGTAAGATTTATTTGATACATTATTGTGATGACAAGTTAGTACGGATGATTTATTATTACATATTCGAGTAGATACAGGTTTGTAGTAACGAGTATCTATAGGTTTATGTTTCTGGATTTTTCGGAATTTTTCCTTGTTTAGAATTCTGGAAAATTCACGAAATTTGGCTAAGGAATGAAGCTTGTGTGAATAAAAATATGAAAATTCGAAGTCCTTCGTGTTGCTGACATCATCACGATGCCCACGAATTGAGTGTTCGGCCCGGCCCATGAGGATTCGAATATAAATATGAGTTATTACTATTCATTAATTACCATTGATCGAAAATTTAACCCTAAGTAAATCACACGAACTTGCCTCCCTCGTGCGCATTATTCATTCGTATCTCTTTTCAATCGAATTCATCCTCTTTTCGTGTTTGTTAATTAGATTTGTTGGTATTTTCACGACCTATGATTGATTATTGATGTTTTGACTATAAGAACTAACGATTTCATGTCGTTATAATGCCCATATTTTGAA
This sequence comes from Erigeron canadensis, assembly GCF_010389155.1. Taxonomy (NCBI): domain Eukaryota; kingdom Viridiplantae; phylum Streptophyta; class Magnoliopsida; order Asterales; family Asteraceae; genus Erigeron; species Erigeron canadensis. Next base: position 17,436,603 of record NC_057769.1, read on the forward strand.
TCCTCTTCGCGTGAACAGTAACTAGGACAAACCAAGAATTTGATCTTCAATTTTTGATGATTTGGACTTAAAATTGGACCTAAAATTGGATTAATTGATAGAGGAATTGGTTCTCGCGCACAAGTTGTTACTGAGGCTACAACTGTTACGATTCCTGCTGCTCCAGAGTCTACAGTTCGTCAAGAGCCAGAGCCGACACTTGTTGCTCCTAGGCCTTTGTCTGCTCCTATTCAGGCGACAGTTCCTGTTTCGACAATAATGGGACGTGTGTTGGCTCCTTTGCAACGCCCTCAGATGTCTCCTACAGGAACTTTCAGTGCTCGTATGCATTCTTTTGAAGCTACGATGCCACCTCATGCTTCTACATCTGATGTTGCTTCTACGTCACGTCCAGTTGCTCCTGTTCAAGTGCAGCTGAGTCGTTTATTTTCTGAGAAGAAGATGTTAGAGTTGAGGGTTACAGCTTTAGAGAATCAGCTACAGCTCCAAGCTATTAAGCATCAAGAAGAGATGGACGTAATGACAGCTCTTGTTCATTCTCTTGGATCTAGACTTGACCAATTCTTGGCTTAAGGGGGAGATAAAGATGGTTGTAAGGATGATGAGCTTGCTAAGAAGACTAGAGATGATGATCATGATGATCAAGATCGAGCTCAAGATCCAAATCAACAACAAACAGATGGTGAGCCAGAGAATCAGGGTCAAGGTCAAGATGCTGGTGATGATGTTATGGATACAGAGACTGCAGATATTCAGGGGGAGTCATCAAGACAAAGAGAGTCAAAGATTGCTGGTACAGCTGGTGCTAGTACTTCTAGGACTCAAGATAAAGGCAAAGATTTGATGACCGCTCCAGATGCAGATCCTGATGATCCTAATAATGATGATGAGGAAGATTCCAATTCAGGTAACTCCGATTCTAATTCTGATAGAATAGAAAGGGAGATTCGAGAAAAGCTAGTGAATGATCCTCATAATCATATAGAAAAAGAAAATCTTAGCAAAGGAAAATCTACTCAGGATAGTGAGTCAACTAAGACTGATTCTACTACCAATGCCTCTACAGAGTCAGATTTGCACCCTTTAATTGTGCATAGACTAGAAAAGAGATTGGGTTATGATTCACATGCTCATATGAGAGCAAGAGCAGAGATTATGGATTATGATAATTATTATGATCCAGGATCACTTAGGGATCAAATGAAAGAACAGTCAGGGTTAACTCATACACCTTCAGAGTCAGAGTCAGATTCGCATTCAGATTCGGATTATGAACCTTAGTGCTAATGATTTTTGATTTTGTAATGATTATAAGATAAATATGAATGTATTTGTTACATTATATTTATGATATAATATTATTGTTGCAAGTTAAAGTAGATAAAGATTATAATATAAATATTAATGTAATTGTTGCATTATATTTATGATATAGTATTATTTATTTTAATTTCATTTATGTATTTATACTATTTTATGATGTCTTGACTTATGATTTATGTTCTTTATCTTTGTATATGTAAATCGTTTGAATTGCATATAAGCTTCAAAGGATAGGTGCATTAGACGATCTTGATGCTGAAGAAGACTTAGAAAGTATCAATGATGAAGATATGGAAGAAGGAGAGTTCATTACTTCAGAAGCTGATAGAAAAAGGTTGCTTGATATACCTCATGACTTTGATTGTGTCTTTAATGAAGATGAAGTCATTCAAGTTGAACTAATAGCTGAAGTGGAACATCTCAATCTCAATCCAATCAGAGACAGTCCAGATGAACCTAAGAATGCTGCAAGTTTGAGGTTTGCTGTATATGCAAATATAGTTGATAAAGGACATGATGATACTTTTGATCTATACTGGAATATAGATGCTACACGAGAGGTTGATCTTGGAAGATTTAATATACCTCCGGTGCAGCAAGATCATGAATTTATTGTTAATAGACTGATTCTAGGTTATAGAAGACAAACTGGTTTGGTAATACGTGATACGTATAAACCATCGATGTTTTGGGAGTTTATCTCTTACAAAGGATGCACCCAAGTACTTCTCAGTGATACAAAGTTGGTTTTATGATCAGAGAATCGATTTATTTGTTATCAAGAGAAAGGAGGGATGCCAGTACATGTCGATGAATCAAAGACATTTCCACTTTCTTAGTGATTCTGACATGATAGATTTAGGAATACGATGGTTCGTTAATCTTCAGAGCAATGGACTTGCAGATTTCTACTGGAATAGATTTAGAGATGAAAGAATTAGAAATTTCAGTGATAGAGGTCTGAAGCCAGAAGAAAGGTTGATTAAGCCAACACCTTTGAAGAAGATTAAGAATCAAGATGGCACATTTCGGTTTGTCCAGAAAAGAATTAAATGTGTTAAGAAGGTTCCTGCTATCAGATGGGATCAAGATATGCTGACGACAATGACATTTTGGCAAATAGATATCAAGTCAGGCGAAGCACCGATGTTCGTTGATAATTCACAAGAACAAATGTTGCTACGCATGTATGATCCAATGCAGGTTGTCAACTTGTCAAGAGGTGATCAGAGAAGACTTTTGAACACACCTTGCTCAGCAGTGGAATATTGGAGAGTTGAAGAAAGGCACTATCGCAACATTCTGGCACATTGTTTGCAAGAGAGAATTCATGCGAATAGCACAAGACTTTTATTTAACGGATAGCTTTGAGGTTCAAGTTTTGAAGACTTTAAAGAGATCTAGTTGCAATCATTAAGGGGAAGTCTGTAGATGCAGATTCATTGTGACAATCGCAACATAGATTTGATTATCGTTTATGTTTTAGGAACTATGTTTGTAATCATTTAAATAAGAACTTGTGTTGATATTTATTGATTACGTTTGAACTTCAATATTATATCTGTTTATGTTTTGTATTGTGTTTGTGTGTTATATATTGTTTTGCAGGTACAAGAACATGGAATCAAGGTTTATAAGTATCGTAGAACACTTGAATGATGATTGAATGTTATGTACGAGCCAAACGAAGCTAAACAAAGAGTCAAAGGTCGTCCTTCTTGCTGACGTCATCAGCATGTAGGAACAACCTCGTGCTGACGTCAGCACGAGGCAAGTCGATTGACTTATTGTTTCGGGCCTAATCTTCAATTAAGGCCTAAGCCCACACGATCCAATACTTAACTAGTATAAATACAAGTCCTAGTCTACGGAATTAGGTTAATCGTTGGGAAAATCTTAGAAGATATTCACGAAATTACGAATTAAGGTTAATTGTTCCTTCGTGTAACCTCCTACACGAACCACAAGCCTTGTGCATCTCCTTGGGTTGGTTAATTGCTCATTAATCAGCAAAAGGCAATAGCAATCTAGTTATCTCAAGAAGATTCCGCACTCTTGACATAACGAATCACGTTTTATTACGATCCACGCAACAATAGGGTACCTTACATTTACTGGTAGCTGTTGTTCCCAGGTATTATAGATTTAGCAACAACTTGGTGACTACGGTATGGATTTTCTTGATACTCCTATTAGAATAGACAATAAGTCAGCTATAGACATTACAAATAACCCTGTCATGCATAAGGTCACCAAGCATAATGATATTAGACATCATTTCTTGCGTGATTGTGCTAAAAAGAAGTTAATTCATTTGGAAAAGGTTATAACCGATGATAATTTAGCTGATCTGTATACTAAAGCATTTGATAAGCCTTGATTTGAGAAGTTAATTCTTCTCAATGAGATGAAGAATGCTGATTCATATTAAATCTCTCAAAGAACTACATTTGTAAGTTTGTGTCTGTAAATGGCTAGAGTCATCAAAATACAAAAAAAGTTCGTAGTGTCATGAAAACCATAAAAATGTGAAAAATGAGAAAATGACAAAAATATGAAGAGATTTAAGATAATGCTGTAAGATGATTAGAAGTGAGGATACTTAACTTTTAAGTCTGCTTAATCGTAATATAACTGCTTAGTTCAGTGATTACAATTTGGGATATATTGGTAAACACAAAGTAGCAAGGTTTCCTTAATCTGAACTTAAATTATACAATGTTCTTGTGGGAAACATATTCAGATATATGGCTGAGAATGCTTGCTTTTCAGTAATGAATTGATCTAGTCCTTAAATTTTGTGAAAGATCTAGCATTACTATATGATTTGTTTAAAATATAGGCAAAAACCTTTACAACTCATGAGCATGAAAGCTAAATGTGATATTGTTTATGCAAATGAAATGAATGTTAATTAAGGGGCTAATGTGGTCTTTGAGATTTGGACAAGTATGTCCTCGGGGTGTCTTTGTATACCTAGCCTACCTAAAGCTTTCAACTTGGGATAGGTTGTCAGAAAGTTCGCTACATGGGTCTCATAGAAAATCACGGGTTCCTTATAAATAATAAAATGCAAAAGCAAATAAGTTAAATCACAAAGTAATTAAATTTTATTATCTAAAAAGTGTCTCATGATTTGTTTAAGGATGTTTTTGAATATATATTGAATATTTGTTATCTTAGTGCTTGTATCGATTACGGAAGTATATCTGAATGTGGGTCACATAAGTTCGCAAACTATTCAGTGGCATATTAGGCAACTCGGGTTACATGGTGACTGTCCTTGGCCAGGGTATGTCGAAAGTGTCACAACTCAAAGGAAACTGGAAGTACCGAGTGTTTAAAAGGACAAATATACCGGTAATCGTGGTTGAGTCACTGTTCATAACTAATAATAAGAGAATTATTTCTCACTTGCAGGCTTATGTAAATGCTAATCTGATCTAATCTGCAGAAACTTAGGATTTCTTGTGAATAAATAAAGTAGTTTAGTTTTTATTTTTACTTTATTTTTATTTTTTATTTTTGTTTTTATTTTTATTTTGTACTAATAAGTATCAGTTTGTGTGTCAAACTAGTTCTTATTGCACGAGAGATTTGATAAGCATCTAATGATTATGTAGGAAGTTATATGATTCTTAATGAATTATATGAGTCTTGTTGCTTATGGTAAGTATGTTTAAAAGATGAATTTTCTAATTAGTACATAAGTTGTTTAATTTAGAAAATGAAATGGATTTGAACTTGAAAAGTCAAAATATTTTTTAAATGTGTTTCAAGTAAATTTTTGAAATTTCAATTGTTTTTGGTTGATAAGTATGCTTGACAAAGATTAGACTTGACTTAGATCTTGTAGTGATTGCTAGGTTAAGATTTTGGTTGTTTTGCATATTTATGATATTCTATTGTTTTTGGTGCATTGATTAAGTTTGTTAAGTGTGCAGGTTACAGATAATAAACTCATTTTATATGAAATTGGCATCAAAATTTCAGTTTGTGATTGAAGGCAAAATTGTTTTCGCTTGCTTATTAGAATTGCATTGCGACTGACAATAAAAGATGCTAAAAAATTACAAGAATTGTGCTACAAGATGAATTGCCTTGTATTTGTTAACCTAAGACTTAATGTGATAGGTTATCATTATATTATCAAGATCACAACCTAAGATGTAATGTGATAGGTTGTTGATATGATATTTTGATGTATTGTAACGCATTATACATTAATTATGTTTTAATGTAAGTTTGCATTTGTTGAGTTAAACATCAATGAAGAAATGATCGATTTTATGTTAAGATAATAATGTAAGATTTATTTGATACATTATTGTGATGACAAGTTAGTACGGATGATCTACGATTGCATATTCGAGTAGATACAGGTTTTTGGTAACGAATATCTACAGGTTTATGTTTTTGGAATGTTCGTAATTTTTCCTTGTTTAGAATTCTGGAAAAATTCACGAAATTTGGCTAAGGAATGAAGCCTGTGTGAATAAAAATCTAAAAAATTCGAAGTCCTTCGTGCTGACGTCAGCATGCCTCGCGCTGACGTCATCACGAAGCCCACGAAGTTAGTCCTTCGGCCCGGCCCATGAGGATTCGAATATAAATATGGGTTATTACTATTCATTAATTACCATTAATCGAAAATTAACCCTAGGTAATTCACACAAACTACTTCCTTTGTGCCACTGTTCATTTGTGATCTCTATTCGATCGATTTCATTCCCCTTTTCCGTTTCTTATCCAGCGTTGTTGGTACATTCATGATCTAGGATAGTTTATTGATGTTTTAACTTCAAAAATCATCTATTACAAGTCGTTATGCTGCCCAATTTGTGACTTGTTCTTCGCGTGAACTGTACCACGAACGAACCAAGAATTTGATCTTCAATTTTTGATGATTTGGACTTAAAATTGGATTAATTGATGTTTATACACTTTAAATCTAACAAAAGTTCATATTAACATGATTAAAATCAAGATTAATTGAAGAAATTATGGCTTGTTTACTATTCACACGAAGCAGATGAAGAACACGAAGAACACTTTACTTCGTGTTCATATAAATCGAATTTGTTTCGATTGTTGATTTTCTGGGCATACACGATCCATAAACAAGTCCACGTTGATGATTTTATTTGGTTAACTCATCAAATGGAGATGTTTTTGCCTTGTGTTTCTGGGTTCACGAAGAACACTTCGTGCTGACGTCACACGAAGAGGTTTAGCCTCGTGATGACGTCACACAATGGTGGTCGTGACACTTAGAAAATTTTTGATTTTCTAACTTATTGTTTTTCTTGTCGTTTTTTGTCTGTTTTTGTGCAGGTATGGCAGGACAAGGTGATAATGCTCGCGTGTTCGTGAAAGAGCATAATGCTGTACTCGATCTCAGCATTACGCAGACGGGGTGCACACCAGTTTTTCATGGTGTTCTACAGTTTCTTGCATGATGTCGCATTCATTTTGCGTTGACCGAGAACCCTCTGTTGGTAATAAGTCTCATTCAGGAGTTTTGGAACTCAGCCCGAGCAATGCAGATGGGTGATCATACGTACATTCGCACTACTGTTGGAGGACGTTCTTTATCGTTCTCAGCTGGAGATTTGAGGACTATATTGCACTTTGGTGTTAATGACATGGAGCAATGTCCGACTGAGTTTTCTGAGGAATTCTACGACGGTGCTCTACGTCGTATGGGTTATACTGGTGACATTACCCACCCATACTTTAGGAAGAATCTTCGAGGCAAATGGAAGCTGCTTGCTTACTATTAGTTGAGGTCCATTAGTCACTGGAGTACGGGTCATGATCAGATGAACATCCAGAATGCCTCTCAGATGGTTGCTTTGGTGCTGAACAAGCCGTATAGCTTTTCTCAGTACATCTTTGATAATTTCGAAAAGCAATTGAGATCGTATGGAACTAACAAGAAATTCTTCTTATTTCCAAGATTTGTGATGATTATCATTCGTCACTTTGCAGCTGAATTGCCATTTGACGGTCCTACGTTCAACTTAGGTCGTCTTACTCATAAGGCATTTCTTGAAAGCATGAAGCATTTGTCGGGAAGAAATGTTCCGGTTGATGTTGATAATCCACCATTGTTCGGACATTTGATCACCTAACTATGTTGCTCCTCGACAAGGTTGGGAAGCTGAAGAACCCATTGCTGCTGCTGCTAGTGGTGATGATCAGGCTCAAGATAATCTTAAAGAAGAGCGAGATGATCAGTTTGAGAGACTTAATGATGTTCCTTTATATGCTGGAGATCTGGAGCATGATCCAGATATGGATGCTCTTATGGAGGATATTGATGATCCTGCAAATCTTGTTCCACCAACTACTGGAGTTTCTACTTCTACCTCTGCTTCAGTTGGTGATGATGTTGGTCCTTCTGAATTGCCTGTTAATACAGTTGAAGATTCAGAGGATGAAGAAGAGGAAAATCTAGCAAAGGAAAATCTACTCAGGATAGTGAGTCAACTAAGACTGATTCTACTACCAATGCCTCTAAAGAGCCAGATTTGCACCCTTTAATTGTGCATAGACTAGAAAAGAGATTGGGTTATGATCCACAAGCTCATATGAGAGCTAGAGCAGAGATTATGGATTATGATAATTATTATGATCCAGGATCACTTAAGGATCAAATGAAAGAACAATCACGGTTAACTCATACATCTTCAGAGTCAGAGTCAGATTCGGATTCAGATTCAGATTATGAACCTTTGTGAAGTCCCTCACTCAATGGTTTAACCCACAAGTGTAGAATAACAAGTCAAGTAATCACTAGATAGGACTAGTATTAAACGTCAAGTAAGCACTAGATTGGACTAGTATTACGATAAATATAAATGCAAGAATATATATATAACGTAATACGTACTTAAGCAATATAAAGATAAGCAAGTAAGTAAGTGGTGAGAAACAATGTAATTTTCAAGTGTATTTTATTTATTGATGTTAAATAAAATACAAGGTTGTTGCGGAACAAGATATTACAAAGTAAGTATCTAAACAACCTATGAATTACAAGTGATCTAATCTTTGCTAAATAAACTCTTTGATCGAAATACTTAAAGTTGTGAAGTATGACTGTTTAGATCGAGAGTATTTGAGCAAAGGCACCAAATTGCAAAATTATATGTAATTTGGACGAGGAAGTGACTTGGTATTTATAGGCAAAAAGAATAAATATAATATTCTTTTTGCCGTACAAATATGGTTACATGCATTTAAGGAAATTACTTTAATTCCTTAAAAGCATTGATTAAAGTACAAGAATAAAGTCACATGATAGTGACTTGTCTTCTAATTAACTAACCACCATTACATGCGTGTAAGGCTTTTAACAAAAGACAAATGGATTGTCCGGTTAAAGGCATGTAAAGGCATAAAGTCAATTCCTCGTAGTCATTGTTCAGACTTGTAAGGTCTAGAATACTGACAAGGACTCCAGTCAGGAGATCTAGTAAGTTTTCCAGTGAGCTCCGCTATTTGTCAGACTTCTCTCTTCAGACTTCAGTCTTCGAATTCAGTGAGAATGTTCTTCAGTGGAAAGATCTTGACTGGAGTGAAATCCAGTGAACACATCTGGTGGAATCCAGATTTCTATACAAGTAAGTTGTTCACTGGTCTTCACATAATTTCTGGACAAATCTTCAGAGGGCTCCAGTAGTTACGTCTGGAGCGAGTCCAGTAAATTTGGACCTAACAAATTCCCCCTATTTGTTTAGAAATTATGCAAGGATTTTCAAGCTTTTTTCTATACAAGTCTAATTTGAATTTCTAGAGAGCCACTTTATAGATCATTAGTGTTCCCAGTTTGTACATTTTAATTTCTAGACTTAATCTGGATAAGTACTTGTAAAAAAATAGGAATTGCAACTTATATTTACAGACATCAACTGGAGGAAAGTTACAATTTTATCAACATTACAATAAATACAAGTACAATATTAGAGTCAGGCCTGTTTCTTTTCAGCATGCCCAGTTGGCTCTTCAGTGGCCTTCCTCTTTACACTTGGAGATGAAGACGAAGTAAGAGAAGTCCTTAGGCCCAACTCAATCTCCATCAACTCCTTCCTCATCCATTCCTTGCCAATCCTCTTCATAAAGTATTTAACATCCTGTGAGATATCTTTACCCCTGAATGAAAGACCAATCTATCTTAATTCTGACCACCCAAAAGCCCTGATTGAAGTGTCTTTTCTTTCATCACTAAAGTTCCCTTCTCTAAAGAGTTTGACATGGAACTTCGAGAAGTTTTCATGATTTTCTGCCAGATGGAACTCACCACCCAGTATTGATCGGACATCAGCTCTAAATTATGACAAATGTTCATACTTTTCTTTTGTCTAAGCCCTTTTCACCATTTCATCCACTTCCCTGGACACTTTTCTTTGTTCAACAACTTGTTGAAATTTTTCTTTGTTTATCCTTTCAGTTGTGTTCAAGGGAATGAAGGTGCTAAGATCTGCATCTCTGGCAGCTTTGGATTTTCTGGCTGGTGCCTTGGGCAAACCCTTAACCTTCTTCCTATATTCATGCTCCAGAGCAGTTGCATTACTCCTTACCTGTTACTGGAGATTTTTCAATTCTTCTCTTCTCTGGGCAATAAGATCCAGTATGCTCACACCATAAATTTCAGAATCATATACTTGTTCATCCTGAGCATACATGGATCGAATATAAACGTCATCCAAGGCATCCAGACACTTCTTCAGCCTGGGATCATCCTTCATCTTCTTATAAAATTCAATTTGTACGCCCAACCTGCCAGCGTTGTAAGAATCTAGAGTCTCATGCCTGGCCATATCTAACTGGTGAGCAATCAAGTCATCTTTTAAGTTTTTCTTAAAAATTTCAATTAAGATGCACTCTTGCTCCAGTCTCTTTGCCTTGGCCTCATCAGCAGACACATATTCCTCTTCTGCTTCTTTTGAGACTTTTCATTGTGGTAGGGATGTCTGGGAACTCTTCAAAAACTGGCTCACTAACATCAGTACCAGCAGCCTCTTCCTCAACTTGTCCACTAGATTCAGTACCAGTGACATCTTCTCCAATAACCTTCTTCCAGACTTCAATCTTTTTCTTAAGATCAACAACCTTCTCTGTACCAGAACCAGAACCTTCCCCCTTGGAAGCATCTCCAGATTGAAGATGATTCCACACCTGATCCAGCTTATGTCTGTCAGCAGAGTCAAAAGTTCGACCAGACACTGGAGCAATGTTGTTTACAGTTTTCCTCAACTGCATCACTTCCTTTTTAATTATTTCAAGATCCTGAGGAAAGTGGCGAAGCAACTGGGCATCGATCATATTCATTACTTCATGCAACAACCCATCACGGAGATTTCTAAGGAGAGTTTCAGATACCTCCTCAGTGATTTCTTTCAACATATCGCCTCTGAACTTTCTAACAACTTTATCACTGAGGGTGCTGACCACTGAGTTTTTCTCCAAGGTTGGCCTGCTCTACAGAGAGCTTATTCTGGTGGTCAAATTCTGAACATCACCAGTCAGACTTGCCAGAGGTTGAGCAACTTCAGTTTGAATGGCAGTCTGAACACTTCTCACCACATCCACTTTGATTCCCTGGACTGCAACTTGTATTGATTCAGAATTTCTATTTGTTGCCACGACAAGTTCATCCAGCTTCTCAAAGACTATCTTCTCATTTCCAGCAAAAATGTTCATTTCTAACTTAAGATTATTGGAAATTATAGTTTTGAAGTCAGAAATAACCTGAGAAGAAGCCTGAAGTGATCTCTCCAGGTCCGCCACCTTATCAAAAAGGCCTTGGACCTCGGTTGAAGAAGAAGAGGAGAGACCACTGGAAGGATTGGTGATTCTGGTGATTGATGATACTGGCAACACCCTTGTGATATTTTCAGTTGGTTGGGTGACTACCAGTGGTTCAGAATGTTGAGTTTCTGGTGCAGAAGGTGATTCAAGAGTTGTTGTTGTTTGTTCTGGAAGAGGTGTTGGTGTATTTTCTGGGGGTGGAGGAGGCATATCAGATAGAATTGACTGGGAGACAGAGTAAATGGTGCGATCAATTTCTTCTTCTCCCAAAAAAATCATATTTACATCAAAATCATTATCCTCAGACAGTGGAGAATCAACCATATCCCAATCTGGGTCGGTTCCACCTGCCTGGTTCTCTACTTGAACATTCTCCACCCCAACATTTAAATCAATCTGAGCCACCTGCTCCAGATTATCTCCTTCAACCTGCCTAACTTGTTCCCCCTCAACTTCTTCAACAATTAGGGACCCATCAGCAGCCATGATGTCCCCACTTTCAGCGGTTGCCATTGGAATGACAAGTGGTGATCCAGATCCTCTTTCTTCTTCACCACTTCCTTCTACTTGTACTGGGGAAGTGGTTACTGGGGCAGTTTCCTGACCAATTTCTCCAGAATCTTGATGAGTTGATTCTGGAAGGGATGATACCAGAACTCCGTCTCTCCTAAGATGACGAGTTCTATTCCTTGGCCTGGTGGGATTAGGTGGAATTTCAACAATATTCACACCATGCTGCTGAAGATCTAGGGCGATCTGGGAAATAGGTTGCACCCTTTCAGCAGTAACATCATTAGCAATTTCCTCATCGTTATGAGGCTCACCAGCAACCTCCTCATCAGGTGATGATGCAATTGCATCTTCTTCAATTCTGAATTGATAAAGCATCACCGATGGAATGTCGAGCTCAGTAGGAGATGAGGTCAACTGGTTGAGGTCCCTCAGATATTCACACATTGAAAAATGAGTTGTATTTACAGAGTACTCATTCTTCAAGGCCCTTCTGAATATGATGGACAGAAATCGAATGTATGGAATGAAGGCCTTCCTGCTCTTGACCCTCAATCTGTCCACCAGATCATTAAAGAAGATCTGGGCAAAGTCCAGCCTGTACCCATTCCATAAGCAGTAAACAATCTGGAGCTGTATCTGGTTTATCTGATCTAAACCTCCATAACTGCCACCCAAACACTCAACAAGATGAGTGAAGAAATACCTCCATGAATCTGTCAGCCTGCTCATATATACAGTGCCCTTCTTGAGCAGCTGAGCATTCTCATCCACTATTTCTGTGTGCCCCATCAACCTGCACACCTCCCTAGTATTGATTCCAGATGGAATCTCAATGGGCAGTTCATTCTCATCGAAGTAATTCATCCTCAGGGCATCTCTGAGGGAATCAACAGTAATGGTGAAGTGTTTGGTGCCTTGTTTTAATGTGTAGTGGATGGATTCATCACTTTCCACGTACACAGCAGTATACCAGAATTCACAAAGATAGTCATGATACATTTTGCCCGGATTTAGGGTTAGGGCACCATAGAGTGGACTACTCAAGAAGAAGGTGTTCAACCTTCCAATGATTGAAGTTGCAGTGTGATTTGTTGAGAGTGTTGCCATCCAGTTATTCATGTTTATGCGGATGGCATCAGCAGAAAGAGATATATGAGTTGCCTTCTTGACATTATTAGTAGGAGTATAATTTGCGGCTAGAAGATTTTTAGGAGATGGTTTAGGAGCCATTTTATATATATATATATATATGAAAATGAAAGTGAAGGAATTTAAGATTGAAAACAGAAATTTAATAAGAGAGATGATGATGATTGGAGAGTAAATGAAGCAGGAAATAAATGAAGGAATTTGAAGATATGGGAGTAAATGATTTTTCGAGATGAATCTGAAAGTGAAGGTAAATGTGGGTATTTATAGAGGAAAGAGAAAATGGAATTCAAAATGGTAAGTTTGAAAAAGTTCAAAACAGTTTTGATCGGTTTTGACATCCGCATTTAATGTTTCCCATCACACATAAATGTATGATGGTTGACAGCCCACAAAAATTACCAACTTGCACTTTTTGTCTTCCCAAGGTAACAAAACCATCATTTAAATTGAAAAAGTCATGCCACGTAAGCTGAACAGTAACTGTCCAGATGAAAATTTTGTAAGGTTGGCATGCACTATCCTTAAGTATTAAAAAAGAAATGATTTGACACACAAAGACTCATTTTAATGAATCTAGAGGTTGACTGGACACTCCAGTTTCACTGGTGGATTAGGCCAGTAGAACATGCATTAATGGTACACTGGAGGCACACTCCAGTAAGTACCCAGATTTGACCATTCTAGTAATCCTCAAACACGCACATCAACTAATATAAACAAATGAGAGGGACACATTTACAAAGCAACTGAAGTTACTTCAAACATGCACATCAAATTATCCAGTATTAATGAAAAGGACACATGTACAAGGTACTAGAAACATTTTTCAGAAAATTTTGTCCAGTGAAAAAATAAATTAATAAATTCTCCCTGAAACTTAGATATATGTATAAAAAATGTGGTCTGAGTCTTTTCCCCCTGGAATGGTGATCCATAAATCTATCAGTGCAAAGATAGTATCACAAAGGCGTTCGATAGCTTTACTGGTATATATTGATAAATCTGGAATCAAAGAACCCTGCCAGTGTCACAAACGCGTTCATAACAAGGTTCTAGATTAAGGGTTCAACATTCCCAACTCACTGACAAGATTTTGAAAAGTTTTCTCATCCAAAGGTTTTCTAAAAATGTCAACAAGTTGTTTATCAGTGGGAATAAAGTGGATTTCAACATCATTCTTCATTACATGATCGCGAATAAAATGATACCTGACATCAATGTGTTTCGTCTTGGAATGCATGACTAGATTGTTTGAGATAGCAATGGCACTAGTATTGTCACAAAAGATAGGAGTCTTTGAATACTTCATACCATAATCAAGCAACTGGTGCTTCATCCAGAGTATCTGAGCACAACAACTGGCTGCAGACACATATTCTGCTTCAGCAGTGGATAAAGAAACTGAAGATTGCTTCTTACTGGTCCAGCTCACCAGTTTGCCACCAAGGAAATGACATCCACCAGTAGTGGATTTCCTGTCTATCTTACAACCTGCATGATCTAAATCTGAATAACCCATTAGATCTAAGCCTGAGCCATTGGGATACCAAAGACCCAAACTGGGAGTACCCTTAAGGTACTTCAAAATGCGCTTTACAGCCGCCAGATGAGATTCTTTTGGGTTAGACTGATATCTGGCACAAAGACATGTTGCAAACATTAAATCTGGTCTACTGGCAGTTAAATAAATTAGTGAACCAATCATGCCTCTATAGGCAGTGGTGTTCACTGGCTTCCCATCAGGGTCTGAATCTATTGTTAAAGGTGCAGAAATTGGAGTTCATTTTGAAGGTGAAGAATTCATATCGAATTTTCTTAAAATATCTCTAACATATTTTTCTTGATTAATAAAAATACCATCACTGGTTTGTTTAATCTGGAGTCCAAGAAAAAATGTTAATTCACCCATTAAACTCATTTCAAATTTTGAAGACATGACTTTTGAAAATTTCTTGCACAAAGATTCATCAGTAGAACCAAAAATAATATCATCAACATAAACTTGTACCAACAGAAGATTACCTCTTTCACGAAGAATAAATAAGGTATTGTCAATTGCACCTCTTTTGAAACCATTTTCTGATAAGTGTTTGGTCAAAGTATCATACCAAGCTCAAGGGGTTTGTCTGAGGCCATACAGTGCCTTGTCCAGACGATATACCCAATGTGGATGCTTTTCATCAGTAAAGCCTGGAGGTAGCTTGACAAAAACTTCTTCTTCTAATTCTCCATTCAAAAATGCACTCTTTACGTCCATCTGGTAGATCTTGAACTTATGATGAGCAGCAAAGGCTAAAAACATTCTGATGGCTTCTAACATTGCTACTGGTGCAAAAGATTCTTCAAAGTCAAGGTCTGTCTGGACGTACCCTTGTGCCACCAATCTGGCCTTATTTCTGATCACATGACCATCTTCATCAACCTTATTCTTGAAGACCCATCTGGTTCCAATTGGTTCTTTCTTGCCTAATAGAGGAAGAACTAGATTCCAAACTTTATTTCGTTCGAACTGGTGAAGCTCTTCTTGCATAGCTATCACCCAGCTTGGGTCATTCATTGCCTCGTCAATCTTCTTCGGTTCAATTAGTGATAAGAAGCTGACATATAAACATTGTTCACTGGAGGCACTTCTTGTCTGAACCCCTCTACTGGAGTCACCGATAATCTGGTTGATTGGGTGAGCTTTTGTCCACTTAGAGTATTGACGAGGATTGTTTCTAACAACAATATCAGTGCAAGAGTTCAATTGATTCTCTGGAGTAGGATCTTGCCTGACAACTTCAGCATCTTCATCAGAATCTGTAAGATAACGATTTGCATCATGAAATTCTTCATTTGGAGGCATTTCTTGGATTACTGGCTCAAAATCAATTGAATCTGATACTGGAGGAGTAGTACGAACATCTGATCCAATAACAAGTTCAGAGGGTAGTTTGAAACTTATTGAAGGATAGAATAAAGTAAACTGGAAGGTTTTTCAAATTGCACTGGTTCCAAGTTAGGATGACTGGAAACATCTTCAGATGAATCTTTATTGTAGTTGATAGGATCAGATTCACCAAAGATAATTGGTATTTCTGGGGAGAATTAAGGGTTGGCCTTTTATTGATTGCTTCATTTGACTCATCAAATGTGACATGTATTGACTCCTGGACCTTTTCCAGTCTTTTGTTGTAGACCCTGAAGGCTTTGCGAATGGCTGAATATCCTAAGAAATATCCTTCATCAGCTTTGGCATCAAATTTGCCTAACTGACTGGAGTCGTTCAGGATGTATACTGGACATCCAAAAACGTGAAAATAACCAATATTTGGTTTTCTATTTCTCAATATTTCATAGGATGTCTTCTTGTGTTTGTTCACGTATACTGAGCGATTTTGAGTGTGACAAGCAGTTGCAATTGCTTCAGCATAGTACATTTTAGGAAGACCAGATTCAACAAGCATACTCCTGGCAGCTTCTATCAGCGTTCTGTTCTTTCTTTCTACAACCCCATTCTGTTCTGGTGTGTGTGCTGATGAGAAATTCTGGGAGATGCCAGTGTCAGTGCAGAATTTCTCCAAAGTTGCATTCTGGAATTCTGTTCCATTATCACTTCTTAACTGACACATTTTTCGCTTGTATTTGAGTTCAATTTGCTTGATAAGAGCGATGATTTCAGCAGCAGTTTCATTCTTTGATTTAAGAAATATTACCCAACAATGTCTGGAGTATTCATCAACAACTACCAGGGTATATTTCTTACCAGCATGAGTCTGAACATTCACTGGACCAAAGAGGTCCATATGAAGCATATGAAGAGGTTCAGATATGCTAAAATTTTGTTTTGTCTTGAAACTGGTGCGTTTCTGCTTCCCCATCTCACATCCTGGACATGGCCTTTCCTTTTTGAAGGAGACAGAAGGTATCCTATCTGCAAGTTGTTTTCTGGACAACTTGTTGATATTCTTGAAATTTAAATGGGACAACCATTTATGCCATAGCCAGTTTGTGTCTTCATCAGCCTTGGTATAGAAACACTGCTTTGAAGGAGAGCTTTCCATATCCATCACGTACACATTCCCTTTTTCCTGGGAGCAATCAATACTACCTTCCAATCCTTATTAAATACGATGCCTTGAGAGATGTTAAATAACACCTGGTAGCCATCATCACACAACTGGCTCACACTTATGAGATTATATTTCAACCCATTTACATAAGCCACTCGTCTAAATTTGACTTGACCATTGTTCAGAACACCGTATCCCTCAGTCTTTCCAGAACCATCATTTCCAAAAGTAATGGAGGGTCCGTCTGAAACTTCGAACTCCTCCAGCAGGGTCTTACATCCGGTCATTGTCCTGCCAGCAGCGCTGTCAAGATACCAAATATATTTCTTTCGATCGCCCTTTTTAATGACAATGTCCACCCATCTTCCAGATGTGACATCTTCTTTCACCAGATGCTCTTCATCAGCTAGAGCCATATAACAACAATCTCTTTCCTCTTCATCATCGACTGATGAGTCATCAGAGGCAACCCATTCTTCTTTTGCCACCATGCATTTATTATTATCTTTCTCTACAGACATGAGAGCAATTTGAGCCTTAAGCTTTTTGTATTTTAATCTGTAGCTATCATCAGGCTTGTTATAAGAAGTTGATGGACCAGATTGTGAGACAAATTGATTGGACTTGCACTCTTTCATGAAATGACCTTTTCTGCCACACTTAAAGCATGTCAGATTGGTCTTATCAGTGGAAGAACTGGGTGCAGTGTGTCCAGTGGGTCTGTTAGCTCTGGCTTTGAAACGGTTAAAAGTTTTAGCCATCATAGCCATCAGATCATCACTATCAGTTTCATCATAATCTGGAGAAATATTATTCATGACTCCAGAATCCATTAATTCAGACATCATCTTCTTCATAGAAAATACATTCTCGGAAGACATTAATGCTGCACATGGTGGTTCAGTATGACTCCCCACAGGGGAACTACTAGAAGCATGATTAATAGCATCTTTTTCTGCCTCAATTCTCTGGGCTTGATTCTCTTTAGTGAATCTGAAGGCTCCATACAAGGATGGCAGAGCATGGGAATGCAAGGTTTTACCTTGTCTCAAGACCACGATCATATGAGACCATTTTGAAGGAAGAATATCACAAAATTTTTCAAGAAGTATGTCCTTGTCCTTTTCTACCCCAAGCCCTTTTAACTGGTTTATGATAGACATAAATCTGGTGTAAGCACCAGTTAATGATTCATTGGGTAGGGCAAAAAATTACTCGTACTTCTTATTTAAAGCCACTTTCCTGGTAACAATAGTATCATCACCACCTTTATACTGGTTTACTAGTTCATACCACATGCTTTTGGCACTGGGATAAAGCACTAGTGTAGGAATAAGAGCTTCAAGAACGGCCCCGAGGATCATGACTTTTAAGGTAGTGTCAATATTGACCAGTCTCCTTTCCTCTTCAGACCAATGTTCGTCTCTCTTTGCCCTCCCAGATCTTGCTCCAGTTGGATCAGGAAGTGGATTGAGAGGACTTCTAGGAATATAGGGTCCTTCATTTAGAATTTTAAGAATATTCCTCTCAATACCAGTAACATGTAATAACATCATGGCTTTCCACATGCCAAATTCATCACCATTCCCACTAAATTTGGGAACAGGAGTGTTTGAGTAGTGCACATGCACGTGTGGAGAAGCAGGAATAGGAGGTGGTGGTGGTGGATTATTGTTAGCATGGTCATTGGTTTGTTCAAATTCATTTATGGGTAGAGGTCCAGTATTTAAAGGGTTTCCTTGTGTATTCTCTGAGTTGACCATCGAGAGAATGCAGATCTAGGCAAGTATATTAGCCTTCTGCTCTGATACCAATTGTGAAGTCCCTCACTCAATGATTTAACCCACAAGTGTAGAATAACAAGTCAAGTAATCACTAGATAGGACTAGTATTAAACGTCAAGTAAGCACTAGATTGGACTAGTATTACGATAAATATAAATGCAAGAATATATATATCACGTAATACGTACTTAAGCAATATAAAGATAAGCAAGTAAGTAAGTGGTGAGACACAATGTAATTTTTAAGTGTATTTTATTTATTGATGTTAAATAAAATACAAGGTTGTTGCGGAACAAGATATTACAAAGTAAGTATCTAAACAACCTATGAATTACAAGTGATCTAATCTTTGTTAAATAAACTCTTTGATCGAAATACTTAAAGTTGTGAAGTATGACTGTTTAGATCGAGAGTATTTGAGCAAAGGCACCAAATTGCAAAAGTATGTAATTTGGACGAGGAAGTAACTTGGTATTTATAGGCAAAAAGAATAAATATAATATTCTTTTTGCCGTACAAATATGGTTACATGCATTTAAGGAAATTACTTTAATTCCTTAAAAGCATTGATTAAAGTACAAGAATAAAGTCATATGATAGTAACTTGTCTTCTAATTAACCAACCACCTTTACATGCGTGTAAGGCTTTTAACAAAAGACAAATGGATTGTCCGGTTAAAGGCATGTAAAGGAATAAAGTCAATTCCTCGTAGTCAGTGTTCAGACTTGTAAGGTCTAGAATACTGACAAGGACTCCAGTCAGGAGATCTGGTAAGTCTTCCAGTGAGCTCCGCTATTTGTCAGACTTCTTTCTTCAGACTTCAGTCTTCGACTTCAGTGAGAATGTTCTTCAGTGGAAAGATCTTGACTGGAGTGAAGTCCAGTGAACAAATCTGGTGGAATCCAGATTTCTATACAAGTAAGTTGTTCACTGGTCTTCACATAATTTCTGGACAAATCTTCAGAGGGCTCCAGTAGTTACGTCTGGAGCGAGTCCAGTAAATCTGGACCTAACAACCTTAGTGCTAATGATTTTTGTTTTTGTAATAATTATAAGATAAATATGAACGTATCTGTTACATTATATTTATGATATAATATTATTGTTGTAAATTAAAATAGATAAAGATTATAAGATAAATATTAATGTAATTGTTGCATTATATTTATTATATAGTATTATTCATTTTAATTTCTTTTATGTATTTATACTATTTTATGATGTCTTGACTTATGATTTATGTTCTTTATCTTTGTATATGTAAATCGTTTGAATTGCAGATAAGCTTCAAAGGATAGGTGCATTGGACGATCTTGATGCTGTGGAAGATTTAGAAAGTATCAATGATGAAGATATGGAAGAAGGAGAGTTCATTACTTCAGAAGCTGATAGAAAAAGGTTGCTTGATATACCTTATGACTTTGATCGTGTCTTTAATGAAGATGAAGTCATTCAAGTTGAACCAATAGCTGAAGTGGAACATCTCAATCTCAATCCAATCAGAGACAGTCCAGATGAACCTAAGAATGCTGCAAGTTTGAGGTTTGCTGTATATGCAAATATAATAGATGAAAGACATGATAATATTTTTGATCTATTCTGGAATATAGATGCTACGCAAGAGGTTGATCTTGGAAGATTTAATATACCTCCGGTGCAGCAAGATCCTGAGTTTATTGTTAATAGACTAATTCCAGGTTATAGAGGACATACTGGTTTGGTAATACGTGATACGTATAAACCATCGATGTTTTGGGAGTTTATCTCAGACAAGGATGCACCCAAGTACTTCTCAGTGATACAGAGTTGGTTCTATGATCACAGAATCAAATTGTTTGTTATCAAGAGAAAAGAAGGATGCCAGTATATGTCGATGAGTCAAAGACATTTTCACTCTCTTAGTGATTCTGACATGATAGATTTGGGAAGAAGATGGTTCGTTAATCTTCAGAGCAATGGACTTGCAGATTTCTACTGGAATAGATTCAGAGATGAAAGAATTAGGAATTTCAGTGATAGAGCTCTGAAGCCAGAAGAAAGGTTGATTAAGCCAACGCCTTTGAAGAAGATTAAGAATGAAGATGGCACATTTCGTTTTAAACAGCGAAGGATTAAGTGTGTTAAGAAGGTTCCCGCTATCAGATGGGATCAAGATATGCTGACAGAGATGACATTTTGGCAAATAGATATCAAGTCAGGCGAAGCACAGATGTTTGTTGATGATTCACAAGAACAAATGTTGCTACGCATGTATGATCCAATGCGGGTTGTCAACTTGTCAAGAGGTGATCAGAGAAGACTTTTGGATACACCTTGTTCAGCAGTGGAATTTTAGAGAGTTGAAGAAAGGCGCTATCGCAACATTCTCGCACATTGTTTGCAAGAGAGAATTCATGCGAATAGCACAAGACTTTTATTTAACGAATAGCTTTGAAGTTCAAGTTTTGAAGACTTTAAAGAGATCTAGTTGCAATCGTCAAGGGGGAGTCTGTAGATGCAGATTCATTGTGACAATTGCAGCATAGATTTGATTATCGTTTATATTTTAGGAACTATGTTTGTAATCATTTAAATAAGAACTTGTGTTGATATTTAATGATTACAGTTGAACTTCAATATTATATCTGTTTGTGTTTTGTATTGTGTTTGTGTTATATATTGTTTTGCAGGTACAAGAACATAGAATCAAGGTTTATAAGTGTCGTAGAACAATTAAACGATGATTGGATGTTATGTACGAGTCAAACGAAGCTAAACAAAGAGACAAAGGGTCGTCCCTCGTGCTGAAGTCATCAGTATGAAGGAAGAACCTCGTGCTGACGTTAGCACGAGGCAAGTCGATTGGTTTATTGTTTTAGGCCTAATCTGCGATTAAGGCCTAAGCCTACACGATCCAATACATAACTAGTATAAATACAAGACCTAATCTACGGAATTAGGTTAATCGTTTTGAGATCTTAGTGAATCATTTTGATTATACACGAATCAAGGTTAATTGTTCCTTCGTGTGACCTCCTACACGAACCACAAGCCTTGTGCATCTCCTTAGGTTGGCTAATTGTTCATTAATCAGCAAAAGGAAATAGCAATCTAGTTATCTCAAGAGGATTCCGCACTCTTGACATAACGAATCACATCTTATTACGATCCACACAACAATAGGGCACCTTACACAAACAAACATGTAACACCCATCGTTTAAAAACTTGGATTTTTAAAAACTTTGCCGAACGGGGTTTAAAATAAGCGGAAAGGATCACTTTTGAAATCTGCCCCATCCGTAACGGATGGTACCTTTAAAATCGGTGTTACTAATAAGCATCATCAAAACAATAAAAGTAAATCCAAGTATGGCACCAACATAAATGCCCATTATTACAAGTCTTAAACATAATCAAAATAGCCGAAAACATAAGGCTATAAGGAAGTCTTTGCTAAGCACAAGCTTCTTTATTCTTCTACCCAAGTCTCACCAAACTAACCTTCGCCTAGCTCAATCTTGAATATCCTGAAGGCACAACATTTTCAAAGAACAAGTGTTAGCTAATAAAATTAGCTAAGTAAGATAACATAGATTTGAAAACATTTGCCAATTAAATATATTAACAAAACCTGCGTTTTAAGTTAATATCACATGCATACATAACAACATAACATACACTTTAGGTTCATCATGTCCTAAAATGTGCCTACACTTTCTTTCTTTATCTTTCTTTCTTTATTTCTTTGCCAAGACGTAGGCTAAGTGACTTACGCCACTTACATAGGGATGTGGGGTTGTGTGTAGGCGGTCATAGACCATACATGGAGTCCTCACACCCGACATGATGGGTAAACCATAAGGTGGTCCATCGGCGTCGTTAAGGAATGACAAAGTCAATCCAACTGAATAAACCCTTTATGCCTTTATGCAATGGTGGTTAGTTACTCCACCCGGAATACTCAAACGTAACTATGCCACGGGAGGTATCATGATTCCCATACCACGTGACCACGTGCGCACTAACTCTGAGGAGTTAGCACGGGTTAAGATTAACACAAGACTTTACATATTGCTCGAGACTTTAATCTTTATATTAGTTTAGGTTACACTTTCACCTAAGCTAACCACATATCATCTTTTACTTTAGGGCCCTTAACGTGCACATGACATGGCAATCCTATCATAAGTCTAGTGACTATAGGTGTTCAAGCCATGTATACAAACATATAGCATTATCACTTCATCTTTACATGATCACATAACATAAACATTTCATCATTTCATAACATGTATACTTACCTCACACCTTTGCAACCTGCATAAGTATGTCATACATCATAAATAGTAAGTATAAAATCCCTTAGCAACCTCCCATAGTCACCCATAAACATAAAACGTGCATACGTATCCAATTGGAAGGTTTAACTTATGAAAACGTGTTTTGTTGTACCATCAGGTGACAAAAGATGTTATCTTACCTCGGTACAGCTTACCAACCAGTTTTGAGTATCTTACAGTGCTTGCTAAGTATTCCCGGGAACCTAGGAATGAAACATAGGAAAGCTAAGCTTTAAAAAGAATTTTCAGCTTAAATAGACTAGGTGTGCTACACCCCTATCCTTGGTGCGCCGCACCAACTGAAAGAAGGTGAGGAAGAACATAAAAGTGTGTCGCACCCTATAACGCACCCTCTATCGCACCCCTTCTCGGAATCAATGAGTGCGTCGCACCTATTAAGAGGTGTGTCGCACCCCATGGCCAAGTCCTAGTATGTCGCACTCTTAGGCCGCACTCCCCCTCGAACTCACTAAGTGCGCCGCACCTACTGCAGTTACGGGAAAAACCCCTTTTTTTCATTCTTGAACATTACCCATTCGAACCCTAAACGACTTTAACTCTTTAATTCGACTTGGGGACATAAAATTGACCTTTTTAATTACAATTTTGATGACTTTAATCAATCAATTGATCCTTTAATAATTTGCTAACATAATACAATCATTTGATCACCCGAATATATGAAATCGATGATCAATCAACTTATTAACCTAACCCAAACCTCATGGACCGAATTGAATACTCATCTATGACTTATAAGATCAGATTTCAAAGGGAAGATTACCTATATTACCTGTAGATGACTTAGGGAATTCAAGATCTTAACAAAACTTGCTCGAAACACCACGAAACGGAAGAATTCGATGAAGGATTGCTATGAAAGAGGGAAGGGGGCGACTATGGGGTCTCAATCACGTAATGATGCAGATGAATGACAATTAGGGATGCCTAATTGCCACTTAACCCCTGGCCATCAACTCCAAAAGTTCTATTTTAGGTCCCTCGACTTATAAACGTTACTTTCATAGGTTAACTTTCTTACCGGGAGTCTTAACATTCTAACAAGCACTTAATTACTTAACTTTACTTAACTTACTTTCATTAATCATCACATTGATCATATCATAATAAACACATATGCATTTATTCACATAATCCCTTATAGGGAACATAAACATAACGGACCTAACGTTAATTAACGGAAAGTCGAATAGTCAAACATAAAATGTTTGGGATGTTACAAAACACATAATCATTTGATGCGTTCATACGCGAAAGTTAATGAAAACGGAATCTTAATTGATTCCAAGTTTTCCATTTAACAAATACGAAAATTTTGATCAGTTTCAACTTTCAAATAATGTAAAGGTAACTTTATGATAAGGAAACCCATACCAATGGTATTGAAAGTGAAATGATTTCCAAGAAATTGATTGCGGCGGCACCAAGATCTGAAAGTTTAAGAAACTAATTTAAAAAAAATACTGAATAAAATGATCTCTATACGCAAAAAAGAATTCAAGAAATTGAGTATGACTGGCAATTACCCCAATTTGCTTGAGATTGCAGGCGTGGCGACGAAGATCATTTTAAAATCACACATACATTCAACTGGTACCACCACCGAAGAAATATATGCAACCAATATCATAATTAAATATTAAAAAGAATTAAAATCATCAAGATCACGGAATAACGATAATTAAAATAAACTCTTTTGAATTAAAAATATTGCAATCACATTATCCATCTCGTTTCATCAAGGTGGATGATAAACAGTTTAGCCACTCATGATTAAGGAACAATAATAATCAAATAAAGAGAACAACATATTGTACCAATCGTTTGAGAAAGTAGAAAATTGCAAGACAGAAAATTACTACGATCTAGATGAGTGCTCGTGAATCTTCAGTGGATCCGCCTAAGAAATTATCTTGCTTGGACACCTGATAGTAAACCTTGTAGAGCAGCTCCTAGAAAGAAACCTTGATAACTGGAAAAATTAGGTTTAGGTTTATGTTTATACCCCCCTCAAATCTGATGCTAAAGTCAGTCAAAAATCTCTACATTTTCGACAAGCCACTGCGTCGCAGTGGCTATGTTGCCTCCCACTGCGTCGCAACCTAAATTCACTGAGCTGGGCACACGATTTTCATTCAACTGACTGCAGCGCAGTCCCCATGCTCCTCCTTGACTGCGGCGCGGTCCCTATTAACTGAGCAGTTTCCCCCTTTTTGAAGACCACTGCGGCGCAGTGGCTTGGCTTGGTCTTCACTGCGTCGCAGTGTAATACTACTGATCCGAGAACCCTCATTCAATCATGAAATCTTGCAAACTTCTTCAATATTTCTTTACTTTACTAACTCTCGATCTTTCAAAACATCTTCTAGGTCAATAAATCTACCGAAAGTGTGCCAAATGAACACGTAACCTGTAAAGCGCCTAAAAACACTAACAGACACCATAAACGCGCCAAATGCACATAAAATCAACTTAAAATACTTAATAAAATGGCCAATAATGATGTGGGCAATGGGTATAAATTGGTCACATCATCTCACATTACATATACTTCTTTGGTTAAATCAAGTTAGACTCATAGAACAAAAGTTATATCATGCAGAAATTAAGCTTATGCAATATTATTTATTTATATTTTCTTGATTATTTTTGGAACGTGTATACACACCCACCAATTCGACATAAACACTCACTATACGCTCAAAATATACAGATACTTCCCTGAGTTCCATTAATTATATCCGGTACATTGACAGGCAAACTCATGAGGTTATATGGCTTAATGTATTGAAATAGGAATTCGGGTTGATGAATCATCCCATAACAACTCTATTTAGAATGTTAAGTGATAAGCTGATTAATCTTGATGACAAAGTTGTACTTGTGTGTGATGATGAGGTTTGGGTATTGAAACAGAAAGAATGGATCCTGCATTGCCAAATTGATGATCAACAACCGCCTTTTGTTCAAGCTAGTAATTCCAACATTCTACGGTCTTGGAACAAAGACAAGTACATATATATTAATCAAACGCTTATGTTCAAAAAGTTGGGAACGGGGGTGCTGTTGGTTTAAACTTTGAAAAATGACGGTGACGTACATGAAATTGACATTGCTTGTTTTGAAGGTATTCTGAGGTTTGCAAATTAAAGTAACCTGTTCTTACTTGATGGCAACAACAGTCACAGATTCCCCGTCAATCCAAAACTGATTTGGAGAAATGTTGCCAGGGTATTTAAGTGCAAGAATGGTCCCTATGGTTTGTCACTTTTTGCAACGACAGTCCCTCTCTTGATTTTTTTGCAACAGTCACTTTTTGAAAATTTTTTTGCAACCGTGATTTTTTTGCAACCAATCATGGTTGCAAAAAAATCAAGAGAGGGACTACCGTTGCAAAAAGTGACAAACCACGGGGACCATTCTTACATTTAACTTGAAATGCTATCTCCAAGATTTAGTAATGAAATTTTATGATCACTGTTTCACTAATTCCTAACTTCTCGCCTGTTTTTTCTACTATGATATTCTCTTTCCTTTAGAATGTGTGTGTGTTTGCTAAGAGAAAGACTTTGATTATTGTACAATTTACAAGTCTTCCAATGTGGTGAAGGGGCATTTATGTAATAAGCTTGACAAGCTCTAAAGAAGACTTTGTCATCATAGTAAGTCTTCATATACTATGGTATTATGTATTGGATGTCAACAAGGCAAGTTGAGCTTAAGGTCGACATGTCTCCAACCCGACTTGAAGAACTAACGCTATGTTTAAGCTCCTTTCGTAGTTTGATGAGCATTACGACACAAGCTCGAACTCAAAATTTGTACATTGTTAACTATATTTAAATACCCAAAATCATTTCAAATGCCTATAGAAAAAAAAATACATAAAAGATAAAATTAAAATCCTGATTGTCTAATGGAGTTTTCTCAGTGGCGAAGCTAGAAATTTTTGAGTGGGGGTCGGGATCTAAATTTTTTTTTCCTAATGCTATTTTTCGGGTAATATGTTCGGGTCGGTGATTCGATTCGGGTCGGGTCAAAAATTAAATACTATTATTATAAAAAAAAAATTTCAATCACTAAAAAACTAAACACTTGTCCAAGACAAAAGTAAACATTAAAAAAGAGACAAACGGTTGGTACTTGGTTCGATTCAATGAAGTTATGGGCTAAGTAAGTAATTAGGTTATGGGTTTTAGTTTGGGCTAAATAATTTTGAATGGGCTTATGTAAAATGTAATAGATCAATTATATTGCTTGGTATATAAAAAATATTTCACAATTAAAATAGGGGGTCGAAACCGAATATATCAAAAAATTTCTACATGAAACATATATACCCTCTACATCGTAAAAAAAATTTCGGGGGGTCGGGCGCCCCTGCCCGCCCTATGGTAGCTACGCCCTTAAGTTTTCCTATCCAAATAACCGGATGGAATTAATCAATGATGTAGTATTTTTAAAATCTAATTATACGAGCATGGTACCCGCACAATGCGGCGGCGGTAGTGAGCACGACAGTCTAGTATTGTTGGTGACGGCATTATTTTCTGGTGGTGGTGGTGTCAAGTCTCAAATGTTGTAAGTTGATGTAAAGGTGATAGTGGGATATTTAAAATGATAAGGTTTAAAGTGTTAATTCTTATAATAAATGTCAATGACAATTCTGGTAATTTAAAGACAGAAATTACTATAAAAAAAAAGGTCCTTTTGCTTTATAAAAGAATAAAGATAATAAAATATATTCGGATTAACTTATAAATGACGTAAAAGAGTACTTTCACTTTGGCCCCATCCTTGATCAGCTTGCTCCAGATCTTATTTGAATCTACACATTCGTATAAAATATACGAGAATGGTACCTGCGTAATGCGGCGGCGGTAGTGAGCACGGCGGTCTAGTATTGTCGGTGACGGTATTATTTCCGATGGTGACGGTGTCAAGTCTCAAATGTTATAAGTTGATGTAAAGGTGATAGTGGAATATTTAAAAAGATAAAGGCTTAAAGTATTAATTATTAAAATAAATGTCAAGAGCAATTCTGATAATTCAAAAAAAAAATTACTAAAAATAAAAAAGGTTTTTGCTTTTATAAGAGTAAAGATAAAGATGGAGAAGAGATATTTGACATATTTTATATGTCTAAATTGTGTTGTAAATCGCACAAGTTGTTCACATTTATCATTTTTTTAAATAAAAATAAGTATTCATATTTAGTTTGTATTCATATATTTCCTTAATTATCTATATATTATAATTGTCAGTACTTTCTTATGGTTTGATCATTTTTGCATATGCACTATCCTTCTTGAATTTTAGTATAATTCATCCAAAAACTCATATTTCCTTGCATCAATCGTCCCTTGTCAACAAGAAAAAAAATCTTCCAGCCAAAAAAAGGTGTTTCAAAATTTGTTGGTTCAACGAACCAGACTAGTGTTTTTCAACGAGGTCCAAGACAACAAAATGTGTTTCATATTCGATTGGTTCAACGGGTGTCCCTTCATATTTCCACTATACATTCTATTAAATAGTTAAATAGTCAAGCTCTTACACTATCTGTATCGGTGATTTATTAGGAATAGATCTTACATTATAATATTAATAATTAAAGTCGTCATGCAATCTCCCACGTATCCGATTCCCAATTCAAACTCAGTTCGTTCCAACAAACCATTGTCGGATTCAATGTAGGATTAGCCTAAGCCCCTCCTCAATTTTATCCAACAACCATTATTTTTTATATTTTTTTAGCTTTATTAGATTTTCATTATATATTTTCATTCAATATATTATTTTTATACCTAAAAATTGAATGTTAGTTTCTATTATAATATGGTAATATTTATTAGTTTTGTGTAACTAAACGGAAAAAATATACTTTGTCTTTGTATTATTTTTATCTTTACTCTTTTATAAAATAAATGATCTCTTTTTATTTTAGGTAATTTTACTTTCGAATTATCAAAATTACCCTTGACTTTTATGTTTTGCCCTTAATGATTTATTGTTTACACTCTAAACATTTATTTTAATAATTAACACTTTAAGTCTTTATCTTCTAAATTTTCCACTATTACAATTACATCAACTTATACCACTTGACACCGTCACCACCACCAATAGTACCATCACCAACACCACTAGACCGTCTTCCCCACCACCGCCACTGCATTGCGCGGGTACCATGCTCATTTGAATTTATAATAGTCTTTTTCCTCATAATTCAATGATAAGTAATGCAAAACTAAATACAAATGGTCCAAACTTATTTTGAATCGTTGTCTAACCCATTTTATTATCACCTCTATTACTTAGTGCCCCAGTTAAATAATTTTTCTAGATTCATGGCTATGCTTTCGGAAAATGTTTGCTCGTCACGTAAGACTTTTTTTATTTTTATGTTTTTCTATTTTAAATATAATATGAATGAACCAAAACATTTAGATCACCGAAGTGGATGGGTCTTTTATACATAGCTATTTTTTTAATCTGTTATTACATTTTAACTATGTTACATTGTATCACATCGTATCGAAACGAGCCAAAAATGAGCCTACCCTTGGAAGTTGGAACCTAATTTTTGGGAACTAGTAAATTACAAAATCCATATCGCAAATACGTCTCGGAGCACCATTTAGATGATTATGCATGGGACGACACTATGGCATATTCACATGCCCAATGGTAGTTTGTATATAAATTTTGGGAAGCCCATTTTATACTTGATAAATGCCGCACCTTATAAGTCGTCTAACCGGCGTCGGACGCAGTAGAAGCACAGGACGTTAGTAGCACCGGCGGCGTCTAGCCGCGTCTGGTGCTACTACTTCTAGTTTTAGACGCACGAAGAAGAGAGAGTGGGGTCCGAGCTTTGAAAAAAAAACAATTTTTTACTTTTGTTTTTAAAACTAACGGCTAGTTTTGTTAATGTTTTTTTCTTTTTTTTTTTTTCAAAACCCTATTTATCCTCAACTTCACACTACCATTTCAAATCACAATTTATTCCTTTCTACTCCTTTTCATCTTCCATAAACCATTTTACATAACTCATTCCATTCACAATGTCTAGAAGTGTGTGGACTCAATCAGAAGATCTTTGTTTGTCAAGGTGTTGTGTGATGAGGAGACCGAACCCTGTTATGGGTAGGTGTGAAATGAGCAATCCCGGCGTCTCCTTTTGGGATGACGTTACTGAAATGTTCAACGCAGAGACTAATGGAGGAGCACAAAGCAAGGCTCAACTGCAAGGTCACTGGATGAAGATGCAGAAGGAATGTAAACAGTTTGAGGCAATTTGGACACGGTTGATTGCACAAGGAGGCAACGGAGAGGATGAGCAACATTATGCAACGGCGCATCAGATATATCGGGAGAAGCATGGGAGGGGATTCAGATACGAGCACACCTTCAGGCAGCTTATCTTTGTTCCTTTTTAGTTGTTCACCTGATCATGAAGTAGACTTTTTAGTTTGATTAAGTGTGCTTTAGTTTTTTTTAAGTGTGTTTTGTTTGTTTGAAGTGTGTGTTGTCTTTTACTATTGTAATGTTCTTAAGTATTTTAATAAAACAAGTCTACTTTAATAAAAATAAGTTTATTCATAATTTTGATAACATTACAAACGGAAATAAAGAAAAACGTACAACATAACATTAAAACAACCTACTTATTTCTTCTGGGCATAAACTGCTTTGGCAAAGTTAATGAATTCATCCAAGGTGATGACCGCACAAGCAATTTCTTCTACAGTTTCTTGAATCTTGTCATACTTCCCCTGCAAATAAGTAAAGTATTGACACTCAAGCTCAATGAAATGCCCTGTAACAACCGTCTTAGAAATGTAGTAAATAAAATCCACAAATTTTATCTAAGTTCTTGACGTGCTTTAGACCTAAGATATATGCTCACTTGAAGGTCAATTCAATCTTAAATCTTGAATTATAAGACGAGTTTATGATTTATAATGACAAAATACTAGATTTCGAGTCGTAAACGATCGTATTTAAGGAAGTTCTAGTCCAAAAATGTTCACAAATAGTCCCTACATTTATTAGGTTCATTTAATATTGGAAACCTATAAATACAAGATCTTAGAGAGGGAAACTCATTCTTCCATCTTCTTCATCTCACCTCTCTCTCTCTAAAACACACACTTGCAGCCACCATTTTCACACACAAAATCCATCTCTTGATTTTGGGTCATTAAACCAAAATTGTTTGTACTTTTAGCTTCCTTGTGATAATCAAAACATATTTCTAGCATCAAATTTAAGGTAACAACAACAAATTTTGAGTTTTTGATCAAAATAAAAGTGTACCTTTTCAACTTTATGTTCTTGATGATTTGGTCCAATTTTGATATGAAAAACGTGTTAATAGTTAATGGGTTTGTGTCTAAATGTGTTTAGTAGCCTTTTTGTGAACAAATTTGGGTCATAACATGCTTTAATCTACAAAACCCATTTTTGAAAATAAGGGAAAACTTGTTCTTGATGTGCCACACCTTAATCATGTTATAGATGGTCCTGAAATCGTTAAAAGTGTTAATGGTTAGTGTTAGTATGTATATATGTACTAGTTTGATGTTATAACGAGTCCCGGAATCGATCTAGATCTTTGTGTTTGGATTAAGTCCAAGTTTCAGCCGTCTAGGACCTTAGAACGATCCTGATGGGACGATCTTGGTCCCCAAGATCATCCTGGGCAGCCTCTTGATACTTGATTCTTGCTCGTTTGTTCTCGTGTGATGTTGTGATGTGTTGGAACGTTTATTGGGTAACTGATCCTTTGGATTGGTTTAGCTCAAACACTTGATCATGAATCAATCTTGTGCACTTGATTCTTGCCTAGGAAACTAGGGCGATCTTGGGTTCATAACCCCTAAGACGATCTTGCTAAAACGATCTTGTGTCATAGAAGTCTAAAACGATCTTGGTTCACCCTTACCTTGAAACGATCTTGATCAACTTGAAAGCTGAAACGATCTTGTACACTTCTTCTAGACTTGGAAACCTAAAACGATCTTGAGCTAAGTTAACTAGGACGGTCTTGAGGGACGATCTTGCAGGACGATCTTGAGCCCTAGGAACTAAGACGATATTGAGCTAGGATCAGAGGGACGATCTTCAACAAACCCTAGGACGACTTTATTCAATCATAAAACAACTTGTATTAGTTCCATAACATAACATACTTGCTCAATTAACACTAAACCAAGATCATAACATCCTTCTCATACGATTACACACCTTAAAGTCTACTTTTTAACTTCGAGCTAGTTCATGAATCGATCTAAAGCAACGTACATTGTGCAAACCCTAATTGAGCACACTTAAAACATGTTCTATCTAAATTACTAAGAACAAGTTCTATGAACAATTAAATCGAGTTCTTAAGGTTAAAAGATCAATACTAAAGGCATATACAACTCAATATTACGATAAATACTTATGTGTGAGTTCAAAGACGTTCATTTCGAGTCCAGTTCATGTAAAACACTTTGGAGTTAAAACGTTCAAAGATCTTTAAAGGACCAAATCATCAGTTCATCAAGGATCACTCAGTGAATAATTTATCACAAGAACTAATACATGTATTCATCTATGCTCAAATAACTTGTGATTAGGTTGACGTCAAGACATACTTGGATTCAATAGATATATCTTACTTATATCTGTGCTCATACTCTATGTTTATAAACTACGCCTGTAGCATATCACTGTGAGTCTTCGTAGCCCCTTTTTCTTTACTTACATTTTGGGGTGAAAGGAATACTACTTATGCTTTTATACATGCCGTAACTGCTTTTACTATTCTAAGGTTATCTGACTACTTGTTACATGTTAGCCGGTCCTGTTAAGGATTGTGTGTGCTCGCATTATACATATTAGCCGGTCCTGTTAAGGATTGTGTGTGCTCGCTTATACATATCAGCCGGTCCTGTTAAGGATTGTGTGTGCTCGCATTATACATATTAGCCGGTCCTGTTAAGGATTGTGTGTGCTCGCTTATACATATCAGCCGGTCCTGTTAAGGATTGTATGTGCTCGCATTATACATATTAGCCGGTCCTGTTAAGGATTGTGTGTGCTCGCTTACTTATGTACAAGTTGGTCACTAGCCACTACATTCTACTTTATACTTGTATTCTATTGACGGCATAAAACGCTTTTATACAACTTGTTTATATACTCAAACCTACGAACTCACCAACCTTTGTGTTGACATGTTTAAGTATTCTTTTCAGGTAATCAAGCTAATTGTGGCTAGGATTGGTAACATGGGACTCTTAGCAGACTGCAGGCTAGGTTTTGATGTTTGCATGCTCTGGTTATGCTTGTTGGCAATATGCCTAACCGTTTCCCCTGCGTGGGAACTTATCGTACTTTTATTTGAATGCTTGGTTGAATTTGTGTGAGATGACTACTATTATGCTTGTTTGGTTATGAAATTTACTATTTATGCATAATGTATGCACACATTTAGTATTCCTATGTAACATCCATGTGCGCGTGTGCTTTATCTTACATCCCGAGTTTTTCGCCTTAGTCGGGGTGTTACATGCCCAGAACATGACAAGTAGTGGGCCAATGAAACGGCTCACCGTGGAATAGGAAAAATGTCAATCAAAGACAACGAAGAGTAAACGTATCATTATTATGTATTTTTTGTTTTTTCTTCAGTACTGTCTTTTTTATTATTGTATGAAACGACTCAACTCGAATTGATAGAAAAATAAAGAATTTTTTTTTTAGAGATATCCCACTGCACCGCAGTGGGAGGGTGCATTCCTCACTGCGCCGTAATGGAAACAAAGCATCACCCGGACCGTAAATTCCCAATGCGCCGCAGTGGGAGTGCTCATGCCCACTGCGCCGCAGTGAGAGTCCTGTACAACAACAACACCAAATTTTATTTTTGACATTCGATCAACTTACAATTTCCAACCCAAAACCAAACTTCATAATACAACATTTCTAATTTCAAATAAGTTTTAGACTTGGAAATAAGCATAACAAAAGTATCCGTTTGACCAAGCATTCATTTTACAACCAAATGTGTCATCTACCCATTTTGCCAAATAACCAAAGTCAAACTATAAAATTAGAAATTTTGGCATGACCCATTCGTAAAATCATCATCCAAACCTGTTACGGATTATGAATTTTACCAAAACACATTTAATCATGATCAATACATCACTACTACAAAACGACCCATTGAAAAATACCCAAAAACTCGGGTCTACGCTAGACATCATAATATTTTTTTTTCTTCCAAAAAGACATAACAAGGGTACAATGAGCCGATAGTTCAAAGGGGGTCATTAAGGGTCCTAATACCAATACCATTATCCGCATTTAGCTAAAGCAATCATATCCATTAAGCAACTTTAACTTCAATCTTTAGATTACTTAACTTTCTTTCACATCCGGGACAACCTATAAAAAGGGTAAACAACTAAAAAGTAAGCAAAGCTTAGTGAATAATCTTGCATACGTTTATACAAACGAAGGAGAGCAATGCTCAAGGGACTGTTGCATATGGACTATGACACCGTCGTGTCATATCCATAATACTCACCCTTGGGCTAGGCATTACATGGATCCATATAAGCAAATGATTACCATCACAATCAAATATATCAATAACAAATGCTCCACATGAGCCTATGGCCACCAATTAGGCCTGTAATCAAACTCAACCATAAACATGGGACTTAACGCCAAATCAATTACCACCATGAACACACTCAACATGAATGGTAATTGACCCAAGGCATATATAAAAGTATGCAAGAAAACTCACCTCCTCCGTGACAACTAAAATCATAAATCAACAAGACAGCAAGTACACAATACGTATGCATCAACCTAGCAAGGATTCACAAATAAATAGAATGTCATCAATCACATACAAGGTCTCTTAGCCACATTCAATAGTATCTTAGCACCAAACCCATCATTTACAATCTTATATTAATCTTGGGCTAGTTCACATAACATGTATCTCTTATATCATTTTCATATGGCCAAACTCACTTTCATACAAAAAGTATCATTTTCATATTTGACCAAGCTGCCTTCAAACAAGCATAACTCAAGTTCTACTTACTCTTTTTACTTGATTCCAGTGGCCAAATTTATAAGACACATATATCTACATTTTATCTTTAGTGACCAACATGTGAATTGTCTTTCAAAGATGACTTCTGGTCGTTTTAAAAACCAACACTGCTGTTGTTTTCATTAACAAAACAGTTTTGACCTTACTGACTTCAAATGACCATAACTTGAGTTCTACACCATATATTGACCTCATTCCAGTGGCCAATTCTTCTTAACACATTTAGGTACATTTTATATTCAGTGACTAAGATATGAATTAACTTGCAAGAATGTGTTTTACCCGTTTTAATGACAGACATAGAATCAGTTTTGCTGAAAAATCAGCATTGCGCCCCTGAATTCAAAAATTTATATCTAGAGTTCTACTTCGTCTTTTTAACCCATTCCAGTGGCAAAATTTACTTAACACAATAACCTAATTTTTCTTTTTAGGACTCGACAAGTGAAAATTCTGTCATGGGGGTGTTTAACTCGTTTCAAACTCAGGGACAGAATCTGTCCAACTTTGTTCTTATTAACATTCAACAAAATCTATCATGCAACCCAACTAAAAACCCCTAAATTGGTTAATCTAAAGAACCCTAACTTGTATTATATAAATTAACTCATTTTTATGAAAACCCCCAAATTTCCCAATTCAATTTAATAGCAAGAACCCTAATTTTCTAAAGGAAATCAAGAATTAGGTTAAATGAAAATTCATTACCTTCAAGATTAGGAATTGGAATTTAGAATGAAATCATGATTGTCTTCTTCTTTCTTCTTCCTAATTTCAGCCCCATCACTACACTTAACCCTCACATTTCAATTTCTTAGATGATGGAAGATTATTATTATGATCAATCTTTGAAGAATTTCTTAAATTACTTGGAGAATTAGAATTAATGTAAAGATGGAATGAAGAAAAGATGAATAATGAAAAGGGTTGGTGGTGGAATTGTGATTCAACAAAAAAAAGAAGTGTCTGGCAACTTTTCTAAGTGCCATGACCCAAATGGGTTTTTGTGGGTATTTTACCCGCTATCCGCAAAAGTTCCAACTAAAACAATCCCATATTCAAAAATAAAATACTAGGAAACTATTTTAATGTCAAAATTATAATAGATGTTAATTTTCATTGGCTTAATAATTTAGAATGTTACATTGTAGTATCTTTTATTTTTAAGTAATGTAATGTGTTCTAATTATAATAAAATGTGTTTGTTTAGTTTTGTGAAAAATAAAAAATGAAATAATATAGTAATGGATGAATAGTGTTAGAAGTGGGTTAGAAGTAGGGGTTATAAGGAGAGGGTGTTCTTGGTGTGTCTGGAAGTGATGAATAGTGTTAGAAGTAGGTTAGAAGTAGTTCCTTATAAGGAAAGGCCTAAATCAACCTGGTCCAACAATATTTTGGGTTGCTGTCTTTGACCATATTTAAAAGTGACACTTTTAAAATATTTTTTACCGATATATCACGAGAATAGTCTTATAATAACTTCGAATAGACCAAAACATATATTTTTTTTTATAACAAATTCGACTTTAGTTTTCTATATATATCGGTAGTTTGATAAATTCTCCATGGTATGAGACATTTAACTTTTGAGACGTGTGCGAACTGTTATTATACCCTTAGTCTCTAAAGGTGTCTTCCGGTTACAACCTCTAGCATAGTGTCCGCTTGGATCACACTTGCTAGGATTCGAGCTACAACACACCATCTCTATCTCTATTCTTAATAAAACAAGGTTCCTTAGCCTAATGCCTTCTAAAATTTTGCCAAGTGGCAACATTGCCCTTTCATTAGCTTAATTTTTGTTTAAATTTTGTTTTAACGTCAAAATAAAAAACAAAAACAATTTAACGTTTTCCCAGCTGAATTTAACGCTAAAATTTTGCCAGGTGCATATGATATTATTATTTGATGAGTTTGCAACACCTTACAAGGACCGAGTTCCATTTATATTTTATGTATAGGGCGAACACTCAAAGATGTTCCCAGCTAAATTTAATGTTTTCCTCGGAAAAATATTTGCTTGGAGAATCAACGTATCAAAATACAATATCGAGCACAAGTCTGATTTGTACACAGTTTACAAGTTCTCAGATAATGTTAGTGCTATTGAGGCTATACTCCATAGGGCATTAGGTGATAAGGTATTTATCAAATATAGTACCACGTAACACTTGAAATTAACTTTCTTTTAATTCAATTATCTTAACACACATTATTTAAACTAATTTAAAATAGAATGGCTCATCTGATGTTGATCTCCAAGTGTTGAATGAACTGCCATCAAGTATTGGGCTTAACAGAGAGGTACAACTTATTACATGCCAAACTTTTATTATTGAACCTTAAACTTAAACACGAAAACTGTTATACATATATTAAATTATTTCTAATTTTAAACATAAATAGGATGTTGTGTTCGGGACCAGTGAAACGGCCGGTACTGCCTCAAATTCAGGTTCTAAAAAAGTTGTTGAACATGAAGATGTAGATGATGTTCATAAAATGAAAGTTCCAAAGCTACAAAACTAATTCTCATAAACACACCTCCTACTTGAAGAACCCATTTGATGT
Source organism: Erigeron canadensis (assembly GCF_010389155.1). Lineage (NCBI taxonomy): Eukaryota > Viridiplantae > Streptophyta > Magnoliopsida > Asterales > Asteraceae > Erigeron > Erigeron canadensis. The sequence continues at coordinate 17,474,284 of NC_057769.1, forward strand.
TTCATATTTTCTTTAAATGTTTTACCTTTTACATTTTTTAGTAATATATTGTTTCGCTACAATTTTATTTTATTGATTTCATGGAACTTCGAGTCGCCCAAAAAACTATGTATGGAATCATTATAGGTGATTTAATTAAATATTATGGTTAATTGGATAAACGCACTTACAAGTATTTCAATATATAAAATTTTATATATATTTTGCTACTCATACCCGAGTATCACTGGGGTTGATTAGCTAGTTCTAAATAAAATTGAACCCAACCCTAAAAATAAAAGATAAAACATCTTGTTGACAATGAAAATGAAAGTATAAAATTACACATTTTTCTTTTTAGGTTGAAAGGAGAAAATATACACATTCGAATATGAAGGTTTTTACATCAAACACACGCTTATTATAAACGCCATCTTCGGCCCTCTCTCCACACTTTTACACACTCTCTCTCTCTCTCTGCTTAGATTCTGCTGAACAAACGATGGTAATCTCTTTATAATTTCTTCATTTCTTTTTAGCATATCTATAGATATATGCGTTTGTATATGTTATTGGCCGTAGAAAGAATCTAGAAGACCACAAGCTATATTTAGGGCAACTTTTTGATGTTGGAAAACAAAATTGCTACTAGATCATTTAATCAAATAGGATGGAATTCTGCAAATGTTTCTTGAAGAATTAATTATAGGAGTGATTTTTTTAATTTTAATTTAAAAAATTATAATCTGTTGTGTCTAATAATAGCTGGATTTTTAGATCGAGCTCTAGGTTTCCCTTTTTTGGCTTGGCTTCACCTTGTCGTTGAGAATTTTTCAAGGGTTAAACCCTAGGCCGGAGGTCCTTTTGGAAGCAGCATCTCTATGTTAGGGTAGAGGTAAGACTGGCTACATCTTACCTCCCCCATACCCTGCTTAGGCCGGGATTGAGTACCGTTCTCGTATGTTGTTGTCGTTGTTAATCTGTCGACTAGTATATATTCATGTAATAGGGGCTTCTTTTTTATATATGTTATTTAGCCATCTCCAAGGTAGTGAAACATCCTCACAAGAGGTAGGAATCTCACTGTCAAAAATTTGGGGGTGGCCAGGAAAAGGGTTCGAAATGGTAATGGAGATACCTCGGTTAGGCTATGTACATCTATTTCCCCGAACAGGAAAAACCTTTCTCTCCATTTACCCGTTTTAATTATTTCTATATTTGGTATTAAGGTGAAGATAGTGATGTTGGACTATTCATTCACTATGAGTTTTATAATTTAAGTTGATTATGAAGCATTGGAGATCTCTAGGAAAGTAGGAGGATGAAAATCTCTCATCTTTTGTTGTTTCAACTCCGAGCTTACTGATCTTTTTGGTTTCTCATGTACTGAATTTTTTGGGATTATAATTTGTGAAGAAATGGTATTCTAGTATTCTGTTTGTTTGGTTTTAAGAATTAGGTTATTTTCGTATTTGTTAGGTATAATTGTTTCTGTCTTTGGCTGGTTGCTTAAACAACAATGATTGGTTGTATCACAGGCTGACCCGGAACTAGAAGCTCTCAGGCAAAGAAGAATGCAGGAACTAATGGCCAAACAAGGCGGTGTAAGCGAAACTTATGTTATTTGTCTTATATAATTTTAAAATGTTATCGCAGTATTATTTACCATGGAACTTGCCTATAAACAGGGAAGTCAGCAAAATCCTGATCAGCAGAAGGCTCAGGAAGAAGCCAAAAGGTTGTTTATCTTCTTAAAGTTGTCACATCAAATAAAACAAAAACTTGAAACTAAATGCAAAGGCTTTGTATTATTAGCCGAAGAAAATTCCCAGGCTACAATTTGGAGCCCTGCAAATAAATCAATGTAGATGTGAAACAAGCCCAAGATTGAAAGAAACCAATGCATCCAAAACTAAGTGACAAGTTGTATCCTAAATGACATCAATCACTTAATATACTTATAACTGAAATAATATCTGACTATTTTGCTACTGGTAATTTTGCTTAGTATCTGGGAATAACCATTTAGGTAAATTGAAGTTTCATTATTGTAGTAGCATTAGAGAATGTTACCTGAAACTCTTTATGAGTGGAATATATTATATATATCATAAATATCTTAACCAGAAGGATTACTTAGCATGTACTTTGTTACAGATAGAGTGATTACTATATGCTCTTATGGCTTTTATAACTTTATTTGCTCTTTCTGATTTGAACGTCGAATACAGTGAGGCAGATGAGCGAAGGCAAATGATGCTCAGTCAGATATTGACATCTCAAGCACGTGAAAGAAGTAAGTTGTCCTGTATTCGAACGTCTTATATATTTTTATGATCTAACTATTTGAAGTGCAACGGATTTTTTGCCCATGTAAATTTTATAGGCTCAATAAACTTAATCTAGGAAATATCTACTAATATGTATGAGATTGTCAGTTGTACAAGTTATTGTTATTTGCTTATTTGTTTACTTGAGGCTGATCTGCTATGACACGGCTAGGCTTGCACAGTTGCACCACAAACTCACTAATATTTTAGTGCTACACGTTTTCTTTGAAGATAAATATGTCGTGGCCAAGGTTGCAAAACTCGGCCGTATACCTGGAATAGACTCGTGTTGGTAGGTAAACAGGTCAACTGTTTTATAAGGGGTCAACATCCAAGTCAACAACCTCCCATTTATCTGGCGGAGTAGCTCCTGGATCGTCAACTGATCCCACCATCGTGGCGGTGACCGTGACGGCATTTGTGATAAACGGGTTTGGTGAATAATGATGATGTACTGTGTTTAGATTGATTTAAGTGATGTATGGTGGTGGTTGTGAGATCGTAGAACAAACCTAGAGTCTTAGATTTTATCAGTTTCAGCAGGAGAAATATATAAAAGGCAATTATCAATTTATAATAGAGATGAAAGATAAAAAAAATGGGAAACTAAGAATCGAAAGTAGAGAATGAAGATGATAGGGTTTGAGAAGGGGAAGCATGGTGCCTCCCTACCATTGCACATGTCGTAAACATCCCAGTAGGATCGAATAAATGATTAGGATTCCCATCTTATTCTTTATATACTCCTTCATGTTCATCTTTTGTCCCTGAAGTTCAGTAATAGAGCAACAACCTTTCTCTTATCATCTTTCTCTTGATTATACTTCAAGTCCCTATACTTGAAGTTTCTATTATATTTATAATTTTCTATTACATATAATTTCTAAAATTATTCTTTTTATATTAAAAAAATTCCAAACCAGTTACTCCCGAGTTGAGTCCGTGTCTCCAAAAACTTCGACTCCCGCCTCACCGAGTCGAGTCCGAGTCATGTGCTCTCCAATCTTGGTGGTGCCTAAACAATAACAAATACTTTGTGACTAATAACCTTGCACTCATATTTGACTTGGATATTTGATTGTAATTGTGAAAGCTTTCAGCTACATATGTGGAATATTCCTACAAGGCTACAATTCTGTACTTGATGGAGGAAGAAGGAATGGGATATAACAATAATTGTAGATAGACAACCACTATAATAAATACAGATTTAGACTACCTTAACATTTTACATGATATATACCTAGTTCACTATAATAACTAGGATCCAGAATTTTGTCTTTACTTTACCATGAAAACTGACTACTATATAATTGCAGAAATTGCATGTATTTATCATAGATGATTTTGATAATTAAAATCAGAGTTACCAATAGAAATAGAATTGACATGATATGATGTCTTCTTGTAACACCGACATATTTGTATTTTTAGTACTTATATAGAGTTATGTATCATAATATGTTGTTTGATATAATCTGGGCATAACCAGTATTGAATGAATTGACATTTTTGGTTTGATAATAGTAAGGGACCTAGGCAATTTTAGAATTATATTTAAATCTTAACAAGGATAGCTTATGCTGTTCACTGATTCACCAATGGTGGAAGAATTGTAACTACCTTTGCCTTCTTAGAGATGTGAAAGATTTTGTATGTATTGAATTTGTACGTGTCCATTGAAGCCTTTTCCTTTAATTGAATGTATCATTTCATATATACAGTTGCTCGGATTGCTTTAGTGAAGCCTGAGAAGGCTCGAGGAGTTGAAGATGTTATACTAAGGGCTGCCCAAATGGGTCAAATTGTTGAGAAGGTAGCTACTTCACCTAATTATATTTTTTAATTTTATCTAGTTTTGTTTTGGGCCATGGCAGCCAGTGCTCCCATTTACTTCTTAAGGGGTCAAACGGAGCTATGCATTGCCTCTAATGGATGCAAATTTAGTTTACATAAAGTTGCCCGAAGTCTATCTCTATTGCCTAAAACCTCCTACAGCATCTTATAAAATATTTTGATTGTTATTGAACTACTATTTACTTGTGTAGTCATAGTCGCGACGCTAGTTATCATCAATATGGGACAAAACTAATTTTGGTCAACTGAACCTGACCCATTTCAACCTGTACAAAGATTCCCAGTTTTCACCAATCACCCAAACAGCGTGACCCTCCTATTTTGCCACCTGTAGTTTCGTTTTCACAGTTGAGGTTTATTGATGTGTGGGTTATACACTTCAAGCTACTATACGTATGGAAATCTCATATCTGTGTATTAATCTGTTCGTTTATATGCAGGTTTCTGAAGAGAGGCTCATATCATTGTTGGAGCAAATTAACACCCAAACAACCAAACAGACCAAAGTTACAGTAAGTTTAAACTTCATAATAGTTGTAGTTTCTTCTTATAGTAGTTTTTGTTTATGCTTTAGAAGGATTTGGTTATTGCATTAATAATACAACTGATATCATTCCTGTGTGTTTTGGATGCTCTTTACTTTGGATATATCTTTTCTGTTGTACCTTGAGGGGGCCAACATATTTGGGATAATTAGAGTAAAAACCCAACTTCTAAACTCATTTAAGCATGAAACAAGTTGTATCCCACTATCCCTGTAAATTAATATAATGTATGTTTTGTCAGGAAAGTAAATGACCATTTACAGTTTTACACCTTTATTAATTTACGGAGATTTCAGACATTTTTCACAGGTTCTATATGAGTAGAGTTAAAACAATATGAAAGAAAATTTCAGTTTTTTAATACCAGTGAAATTTGTTGAAATGTTGTGAAAAGAATAGAAAACATCCTTATGACATTCTGTTGAACATGACGTTCTGGCTACTGTTTCTTACGAAATATTAAAGCCAGCGCTTGATTTATTGTTGGATGAGTTTAGGTGTGTTTGGCTTAGCTATTTATGGGGTTTAATAGCTTGCTTGTGTTATCTTAAAGCTAATAAGCTCCTTGAAAGTGACTTTTAAAATAGCTTAATAAGGTTAAAATCCCTAAGCCCTTTCATATGGCTATTTGATAACACATAAGCTAAAAAGCTTAAGCTCACTCAAACACCTCCTTTACTATAAAGCGGAGTATTTTGAAAAATTGGATGCATCATGCATGTTAGAAATCATGAATGTGGTGAAGAAAGATGAGATCGTGAAAGTTAAGAGGGTGCTAGGTTGATGGATTTAGAAGTAGTAATGATCATGATTATAATTGGAACTGGTTGCTATCTGCTAGGCTATAATACATTTGGCTTATTGCCGAAAATTGGGTAGTGAAGCATTATCTAACAGATTGAAGGAAGTGCTTTTAACTTTTTATTGCATGACCCCCTGACCCCTGTTACCTTTACCATTTACTTTCCCATAGAAGGTTTGCAAATTAGAACAAAATGTCAAAATTGTTGCCCGTTTGCCTTCTTGTTCTATGTAAAACTTTTAAGTTAAATGAAAAGATATATATATATATATATATAGATAAAATGAGTCCATCTAAAAAAAGTCCATGTAACTTACACATGTGTAAGTTAACTCCAACCACCCCCATGATCATCTCCGACCACTACCGTGATTTTCCGGCCACCGCATCGCCGGAAAATCATGTGTAAGTTAACTTACACATGTGTAAGTTAACTTACACATGTGTAAGTTACTTACACAGGTGTAACTTACACATGATTTTTCGGTGGGCCCGTCGCCGGAAAGTCTTAGTGTTTTTACAAAAAAGTCTTGTATATCGTAGTAGATGATGATGGTGGTGTGTAAGTTACGAAAATCAATGGACTTTTTTTGGACTCTTTTAGGTGGACTCATTTTATCTTACCCCTATATATATGTATATAATATATATATATATATATAAAACAATTTATTATTATCAATATCTATTAGGCAGCCTTTTCAAAAGATGTTTGTTTGTCGAACATCTCTGTGAGTTATACTATTTCATTATTCAAATATGTCCAGGGTAAATACTAAATAGACTACACAACTGAAACTGAAATTGACTTTGTTTGTGTTTGCTGTTTTTCCCTCAGATTCAGAGGCGTCGGAGTGTGCTTGACGATGATGATTAGGCTATTTCATGTAAATTTGTTGGTATGTTTGATGGTTATTATCAACTCGATTACTTATCCTTTTGGCCTTTTGGGTAGTGTTAATTTAACTTAATAACCTTTGTTCGGGCCACCATGTGTGTTTTATGCTTTATGCAGTTCTTCTATTATTATTTGTATACGATATTATTTATTATTTCTTCACTTTCTGCAGCGTATGTTTACATGCACTGAATACTCAATTTGTGACAGGGTCATTTCTAAACACCTCTTAAGATCTTAATATTCAAGTAGATACATGTTTTTTTATTTGTAAGCACGATCTTACAACTATACTGTAACCTTTGGTTATTTTTTGAGTTTTTAGAGTGCTTTTTCTCATTTCTTCTTGGCATTATGTATTGTTTTGTGCCTCAGCTTGGTCTCAAGAGTGGAGGATGTTAAGAAGCCAGTGAACCCATTCGTGGTCCTTGCACGCTTTTTCATTGGTGCACTACGTCCTAGTCCCTGTTTACATGTGGCTCAAGGACCAAATAGTTCCAAGGTCATGAGGTTATATGGTGTATTATGATTTGTTAATGGTTGTTTACATTGGTTGTTGGTATCTGGTCTTTACTGGCAAACCCTTGAGGTTAGGTTATATGGTGCATTATGGTTTGATGTTATGGAGGAATAGGGTTGATTGATCCTCCAAACGCAACTCTATTAAGAACGTTAAGTGATAAGTTGATTGACCCTAATGGTGAAGTTAGACTATTTTTAAGTCAGTCCAGCTTTTTAGGGTATTGGAACAAAGACCACATATTAATTTGACGCTAACGTGTAAGGGATTTGGATTAGGAGTTATTGGTCTATTGTTTGAAAAATGGTGTTGTATATGGAAGTTGACATTGCTGGTTTCGAAGTTATTATGATGTTTCCAGTTAACCGGTTCCTCTATTTACCAGACGCTTGTGAAGAATCGACATAAGCCATACCAATTACAACATTTGATGATTAAAGTAATAGGCAGAGAGTTGTATTCTGATTCCACCAAAACATAAGTTCCATTAAAAATATGACCCAATAGCCACAGAAGATAGAACCGGTTTAGCATTAAAAAAAAAAAAGTAAGGAATGTAAACACCTCAAGATAGTGTTCTATACTTATATGTTAACTCGATCATATTCCTTTCATATAAGCGAACGTTTAAACTAGAGATGAAATTAACCAACAAATACTACAGTAACTCAAAATCTGAAAAATCAATATCGCTACCATCATTATGGCAAAACACACAACTGCTCCAAGGGCTTTGGAAATCCTTAAACTTTGCACACTTCTCCTAGAGATCACCATTCAACTCCGCATTTCCTTTAAATGTTAAGATTAGAAAGTGACTTGCATTTTGTGAGGATTTCATAGACCCGTGTCACCAAACCGGCCAAAACAAATTTCACTTTTCTGTAGACATGGCATGGTGTTGTCTATAGCTTTGCTTCAAATGGTAGGCAAAGACTTACTAGTTATGTTGCAAGGCCTTTGGCAGTGTGTTGGAAGCAGTGACTGAAATTCAACGTTGTAAAATTTGCCACTGGATTTAGTATTTCAATACTATTTGATAAGTGATTAAGTGATATCGCCACTCATTTATCATTTGCAGATCTTTCAGAAACCTTCCACTGCAAAGCTTAAAGGAAATTTTAATTGTTTTTTTTTTTTGGGATAAGTATCTTGTAATGTAACAAACTTTGAACGAATGTCTATGGTAGTAAATGTAACACCCAACATTTAAAAATAAGGATTTCCAAAAACTTTTACCTAACGGCGTTAAAAGAAGCGGAATTAAACTTTAAAAGTCCAAACCAGCAAAATCTGTTTGGTTTATTCATTAAATGGTGTTACTAGCCATATCATCAAAATAAGTCTAAATGGAAATCCATCGGTTGCCCAACATTAAACAACCGAACACATTATCAATACAAGTCATTATTATCTAAACATAAAGCAAATGTCTAAAGCGAGCAGCCACTATGGGTAAACTATAGCCAGCTTCAAGATCATCTACCCATGTCTCACATCTTCTCACATCTACCTGCTCACTATTGTTGGACCTGAGGGCACAACACATTTTAAAAGAGCAAGTGTTAGCTAACGAATTAGCTAAGTAAGATAACACATAATTTATAAAACGTTTGTCCATTTAAAACATTATATAAAAGTCATATTAAGTCGTTAAGGCACATATCATTGAACATATCATCTCATATACATATCATAGCATCAACATCATTCATAATAGGATGGGTCATCCTAATGTGCCTAGTCATCTTTTGCATAATCACATATCACATCTGAACATCTTTATAATTGTGACATAAGTCACGCATCTCGTATAACATATACATCATTATAAGTGAGACATAAGTGACACCCGACTAGATAAACAACCTTACGGTTGTACATCAATGTCGTTAAGGAATGGCAAGCCATATCCAGGAGTAATCCGTATGTTCAAAGACAATTGGGGCTGGTAAGACCTCCCGTATTACTCTTCACGTTGTACCTCGTTGCAAGGAGCCACCCGAGCAATCACATCAGCGCACTTAACCGGGCTAGAGCAAGTACGGGTTAAGCTTAACACTTTCACATCAAATTTACGAGCTCGGTTTCACATCACATATAGTTTAGGTGTTTACACAACCTAAACAATCATCACATATACATCTTTTACGTTTGGGCCCTTAAACGTGCACGTGTCATGGCAACTTAATAAGTCTAGTGAACTAGATGAACAAGCCATGTAATCATGCACATTTCACATATCATCATCATACATTACATTTCATAGCATTTCATTTCATTTCATATCATCGCATCTCATATCATTGCATAACAAATCGTTACATTTCATATCATAGGGACTGCATTTCAGGCCTCAATAGTCATGTACATAGCCCATATCACCTCCCGTATAACCCCGAATACTCATAAACAAACAAGTTTATTATTAGGGAAGTTATTATATGAAAACCATGTTTATGTTGAACCCTTAGCGTGTCAAAGTAGTGTATCTTACCTGATGACGAGCACAACGATACACCAAACACAAGTTAACAAGCTTCACAATTATCCCGAGTGACCTATATCGAGTTCATTGTCATTAGATTTGCATAAATCCATCCTCATAAGGTTACAAAACCATTTATTAACTTAGGTACACTTATAGGACCCTTAAACGCTTGTTTCGGACCTCAAACGGACTCACAGACACTTTATGCGGCGCATGCTTTGAATATGCGTCGCATATTTGCTTCAAAAATCACCCAGAACCCTCCCAGGCCCCGATATGCACCGCACATAGATTATATGCGCCGCATATGGGGTGCTGGTCGAAAGACTGACTCGTGCCCTTCACTTGCAGGCAACTTTTCGACCTCTAGATGACCAAATGAGTAAAAACTTAATTCTTATGAAATGCAGGAAATTCAAAGACCTTTCCAGGGATATAAAGTTTGACTCTTGAAGTTTTCGAATGAATGATTTATGACGTTTGCAAGACAGGTCTGCAGAATTCGTCCGAAACCTGACCACTTCTGGAAATCGACATTTTTCGCATATCTCTAGGAAAAATCACAGGAAACTTTGTTCATAACTAATTTAGGGGACACATAGACCTTTTCAAAAATATAAGATTCATCTCTTATCTCATTCAGATCAAAAAGATATGATTTTTGCAATATGACAACAGAATCAGGCCTTGAGATCCTTATCGTTTTGAAAGCAATTTCGATCATCAAACATACATGGCTGATACCCACGACCTCTACAGTTCATATATACCAAAATATGAATCATTTGACACTATGAAATCGTATATGGATTCATGGATTCATTAAACACATCCGACAATTGATTTGACACCCGTTTTTGACCTAAATCGACTCACAAACATAATCGAATCCAAATCAAGCCTCTAGACCAGGTGTGAACCCTATGTTGGTCATATTTGAACATTAAAATAACATTAACAATGATTTCATACCTGTAGGAAATCTCTAGATACTAAATGATTGCAATAACAATCACCGATTCACCCGAAATTGTCAAATCTAACCACAAAACGATTGAAATCAACCATTACTCAATAGATCCAGCTATGAACGAATTGTATGGATGAAAATGAGTGATAATAAGCAAGGATTACCATCTATACCTTGGAGGATGATTAACGGATCGAATACGTGCATCGATTGATCATAAGTCCACCCGAAATCGCAATAAACGCACTAGGATTGCTCAAGAGAACAAGGGAGCGGCTAGGGTTTGAATAAGAAGGAGAAGAAACTGATTTGTGATGCTAATTAGGGTCTACTTAACCCCTAATCCCGTTTTTAAGTTTCACCCTATGTCAAAACTCGTCCCTGAACTTCTATAGAGCTCATATTTAGCTCCAAACTCCTTTTGGGAATACTTACAACTCATTAAACACTTTAAACACCTCTAAAGGCATTAAACTATACCTTTAACACTTATTCACATCAACCATTAAGACATTAAAGCCTCACCTATAAAACCTTCATCACACATAAACCAATTAAGGCATATAAACTTGACGAAACTTAACGTTGACTAACGGTCAAGTCAATAAGTCAATTCTGAAAAGTTTGGGATGTTACAGTAAATAACTAAAGTTGTGTGTATTGAATGTAAACAACTCGAAAATAATGTTTATTGTATGTAAGAAAATGTATTCGACCAATTAAAATCAGACAAGTGGCACCTCTATATGGTTGCTACGTATGTTTTCTTACATACAATAAACATTTTTTAAAGTTGTTTACATACAATACACAAAACTTTAGTTACATCCTACTATAGACATTTGTCCAAAGTTTGTTACATTCCAGGATACTTATTTTTTTTTTTTTTTTCATGTTGACAAGACACGGCCAGTGTTCACAATCATCTAAGCATAAAATTCTTTCCCTTGCGGAAAATTTTAGAGGTGAGTAGGTGTTCTTTGGGTTGTATTTGTCTTAAAAGGACCAAAAAGATACAAATTTAAGCTAACCAAATACCCGGTCAAACGGATCCAGAATTTTCAAAATCTAAAACAACCTAAATTTGGGTATTCTAACCGTGTGGTTTTCATAATCTTATTTATTATACTACTTTAGTTATAAACCTTAACCCAAATGGGCCTGTTGGGACTCGTATTGAGTATGGCATCCTTTGACTTGCCAACGCACCTCAACCCATCTGAGTCGCCAATTCTGCCACGTCTAAAAGATTCACTAAGCATACGGAAAAGTATTCTCTAGTAGCACCAACAAAGTTCAAACAGAGGACATGGTCAGGCATGTTACGTTCCGAGGCATTTTATGTTCCGAATTAGCAATCTATGGACTGAAATTACCATGCAAGCACAAGCAGACACAGTAACTCGATTCAACAACTGAAATTACCATGACACTTGCAACACCATCCATATGGACCCATATGACTTGTATTCTTTTGTAAACTACTATTACCTAAATACATATTATCGCCACTAAAAGATCTTTTAGACCCACGAAAGTGTCATGTAAGATCATACTTTTCACTTACTGTTACCTATATATACATCTATGCATTATATAAACTGAAGTTACTGTAAGTCTATAATTCTAGTAAAGTAGGGAAGTAGTAAAAAGAAATTAATGTATATTAGATATCAGTAAAAAAGGAACAACATATTCAAAACCACACTCGATAAATTTTTAGAAGAAAAATGCCTATGATTACATTCAACTTACAACAAATTATACCCGTCTTATTTCTGAATCAAACATCAATATAATCATTGTGCAAAGTTCCCAAGTCGCCCGTGTAGGCATGATCTTAATCTATGCTCCTCTGGGAGCGTTTTCCACCACTCCACAAACGTAGATCTTTCCAAAAGCACGTCCTTCCCGAGCTCTTCTTTTTCAACCCATTCACTCACTTCTTTCTCCAATGCAACAATTTTATCCTTCATTTCTTCAAACGGTTTCCTCCTCATTTCCTCCACTTTCGCCCAAAAAGTAGTCTCGGAGCTCGACCCTTCTTTCAACTTCTCTGCATGCTCACGCCATCTTTGAGTGTATTTGTAACGTTTTGGTCTACCACCATCTCTTAAGTAGGTCCCGGTATCTTCATCCTTTGAGTGCCTATAATAATTAGCTATGTCGAGTGGCTCGACAAGTTTCCTGAACTTGGTCCCTAACTTTATCCACTCATCACGGCTTTCAAACGCATCTGGAAGCTCATATCGTTTCAGCATTTCTACAATCTCATCCCATATACCTGCTAGTTCTAGCCTCTTCACATTAGCATTAAAGTCTTCATTACCCTTTTGAATCTTGAAAGCGTCATAATAACCAATTTTGCGATCCTCACACGCTTTTTGGTAGTCGGCTATCATCTCTTGTGTTTTTTCAATGTTGAGTTTCTTAGAATCGATTGTATTTTGGTTTTGTAGCTTTCGCTTTTCAAATGCCTGTGCTGCTCGAAGGCATAGCCTTGCTCCCGTGCTCTGCGAATTGTAACTTGTAAGTCTAACACGTTAAATAAAAGTTGGAAGTTATCCAAGTATTCTAGTTGATTATAACTTCGGCAACTCTAAACCCATTTGACCCATTTTCTTTTATCTATACTATACTTAAACCATCTTATAAAACAGCTCATAATCAAAATGGGTCAAAATATCTGCCTTTAACAATAACTAATTACTATTAAAGTGTTATTCTACTGATACTCACCAGACCAAGGTCTTTTAAAGCTGCGTTTAGGGAAGTCGAGTCACCAGAAGCATTACCATTCGAAGATAAAGGAATTTCCATTTCATCATCCAGGTACACAAAATCTTGCATCCCTAATAAACTTTCTCGTAATTCAGTATTGTAATCCATACATAAGCTTCTACTTGTTGCATCTTGAACTTCTGCTTCATTACCGGGCTGATTACAATAAAACAGAATCTGCAGAACAGAATTCGGATTTTTGACAGAAACCATTTTCCCGTTTCCAGTACAAAAAATATAAGTTCCAGAAGGCCTATAAGGACTAAGTTCAACAAAGTCTGAAATGATATCTAGTAATGAATTAGTACTTCCCATGAGATTACAAGCAGCATGACTAGCAACAGACAATGTGTTCTTTAAAACCGTTTTAAAAAACGTTGAAGCTTCTTGGGACATTAGGATTGATTGATTCTGATAATTTCTTGATTTGGGATTTAAAAACTCAAGAATTTGACCAAATTCATTTTTAACGGAAGAAAAGGGAGCTAGTGTTATTCTTGGAACAATGTCATATTTTCTAACAAAATGGAGAAAGAAACGGGCCCAATATTCTCGGTTGAGAGCATGTGTGAATATACGATCACCTACTAGAGGGGACCCAAAAGTTATACATCTACAAAGGAAACGGCCACTTGTTTTTGCGTAATTCTCTAGGTACCAGATGGATGCAAGGATTGCCACTGGGCCACCTGCAGAATGACCCGTGAAGATGATCGGTTTCTCTTTCTTTCTTGCTCTCTCCACCTGTAGTTCATAAGGTAATACAACTGGATTACTATATGAGAAAAAGAATTATAGTCAGGTTGCGTACAGGGCCTAAATGGTTTCAACGGGTCAAAATGGTTTTGGGTTGAAATGGGTCGGAGATAGTTGGGCTGTTTTGGTTGACTTGCTAATCCTTTTGTTCCTTCATTCATAATTAAGTTAAGTAATGTGTTAATTATGACTACAAAAACAATATTGTACAGTAAGTAACAAATAATAGTTTTGGTTCTAAAGGAAATGGCTTAAATAACAGAAGGAAAAAAAAAAAAAAAAAGGAAAGGAAAGAAAGATGATCTGTTACCTCAGCTTGGAAAGATGGTTTCTGCAGAATAGACTGAAACTTAAGAAAGAATCCTTTATTGATCATAGCAAGTTCGTTATTCCCGACGCTTTTTAGTGATGGAAACAACGAAAGATCGACCGTTGTTTCACCAAAAGGCTCATGGCTATAAAAATCTTGAAAAGACCATGATCCACCAAAGGCAAATACAGTTTCTTCATTTCCAGATTCTTTAATGTATCCATTATTCGACTTATGTGATTTTTGAGCTAAAGTAGAAACTTTTATTATCACTGTTTCACTAATTCCTAATTTCTCTCCTATTGTTTCTACCATTTTTCTTCTCTTTGCTTTTCTGTTTGTGTATGTGTGTGTTTGATAGGAGAAGACTTGGCACAAGTCTTCCAAAACTGTCGTGGAGGGTCATTTATATAAAGCTTAACAGGATCTAAAGACGACTTTTTAATCACAAGTCTTCATATAATTTGGTCATGGGCATTTATGTAATTTCACGATCTTAAGCAAAGTGGGTATTAAGGTGAGCTTATGCGACGTTCTTGAATTTGATTTAGGATGAAAAGGAAAGAGATTTTAAAATATATATTGTGTTCTTGAGTTCATTTAGCAAAGGAAATGAAAGGAATGAAAAGGAAAATCTACTAGATTTTAATGTAAAATTATCATCCCATTTTTGGGGTGATTCAAAAAAAAAAAAGAAACTTGGTCTTTTTATTTTCTTTTCATTTTATTTCTTTTATAAAGTAACTCGAGAACACAACGTTAATGAGCTAACTGACTTATCTTGTGAGAATATGATGTCTAGCCTAGTTGGTCAGAGGCATTTTCGTTTTTACTCAAATTCTTAAGTTTGATCCGTATGGATGACAAACCTTAGGGTTTTTCCCTCCAAATACTTGTAACAACCCATAGTTAATATCTCGTTGTCTGGGATACATGACTTCACCATTATACGTTGAAGTTTCCCTTATATTGCATACCGTATGAATGTTTAAAAAAAAGCTTATCTTGTTAACGACACAATTTAATCGCTTGGTCGGTTAGAAGTATTTAGTTATATTCATGGGGGAAGATTTAGAACCTTAGTAAAGGTGTGAAAGTCTTCTTTCTAAGAAATAATTAGGAAATTGCGTTAAAATTTATAAAATTTTCAAATGAATTACACATAATTTCCAAGAAATAATTAAGAACTTGCTTTAAATTTTTCAAAGACGCGCAATGTATTGCTTGCTAGAGATAAAAGTAGTTGTTTTATGGGACATTTACATATATCCCATAAGGACAGGAAGGAAACATAATTTGAGACTCTGTTAAAAAAATAATAATAATAAAAAAAAACAACAAAAGGATTAAATCTCAATTCATTTTTTTTTTCTCTCTTCTCCATAAAGCATTTAATTTATCAAATTCATTTAAAATCTTGTATGTCAAAAACGGTACATCGATAAATTATAAAATTTATACGAGTGTTCTTAAAATTTAATGCTCTTGGTCATTCGATATACTTTTGACGAATTTTTAAATCCGAGGGCAAAGCCCGTCGGGTTGATCGCCCCTATGACCTATCACCCCTTATGACCGATCACCTCCTATGACCTATCATCCCCACTAGCTACCCCTTATTAATACCCAAAAGGGCGAAGCCTGTACCGTATCAAATCGGAAAAAAAAACGATCACACCTATAACTTATCGCCCTATATGACCTATCACACCCTATAACCGATCATCCACTATCACCTATCACACCGTATGACCTATCCCCATTAGCTATCCCTTATTAATACCCGAAAGGGCAAAACCCGTGTTGTATCAAAAGTTCATCGAAAGTATATCGAATGACCTATCTAATGAAAAAGTATGAAAATTTAAATAATTTAGATATTCGATTTTTGAGATAAAAGATTTTGAATTAATTATAAGAATAAATTAACTCATCCTTGGGACTTGGGGACATAAGGGGCAAGTGAAAATGAAGTTGTCTAACATCCAACTTAAGTGAAAAACCCATCATATCTTGATTTTGTATTCCATAAAATTCATATGGTAATCATTTATTCATTACATAAAAAGTATTTAAAAAATAGTTTCTGAGGGATTTTTTTTACCCAAATTGAATGTGAGACAATACCATAGTCACTTTCCTTTCCTCGATACATAACTATGTATATCCTTATTCCCTAAAACATGTATTAAGAGTACGGTAAACACATACTTAAAGTGAATTATGTTCCATGTTTCATAAGTAAATAAGTTAGGGAATATATGTAAATCTTTTTTCTTTGTTATATATAGTGTTCTAGCATTTAGATAGATGCAATCCTTTTGTATATTTATAGGTGGGTCATCAGTCTTTGGATTTCTTGGTTTGATCATGATATTTCTCTATAGACAGGTTCAAAAAAGTGAAAAATAAGAAATGAAAGTTATGGATGCTTGTTTTTGTCCAACTTGTTTGATAATTTAGGGGGTGCCTGGTTGGGGGTTTTTGGGGGTGGGGAATGGCAATGGAAATGAATACCAATGCTTAGTAGGAGTAAGGTAAGATAATCAATACCTAAAAGTGGTTAATGGAGCATTACTTAACAAATTGAGGGATAAGGTAATCATTCCTTCTCTTCTTCTTCTTCTTTTCTTCTCTTTTCTCTGTCTAAGATCTGTTGGTATACATCACCCGCCTATCACATCACCTCCGACAGCCAACACCCACCATCCTCCTGGGTAACCGCCGATACCCCCATCCTGTTTCGGCGATCTCCGATAGGTTACTCCATAGGCGTGGTGATGACGGCTGGAGTTGATTTCGGTCGATGGTGGTTAATGATGTGTGTTCCTGGAGAGGGATAAATCGCCAGTTAAGTCGTTCACGGGATATTTCCAGTGACGGCCGATGTATATTTCCGGTTGGTGGTGCTAGATTTTCTTTCCGGTGAGAGATCGAGAAAAGACCATCCATGATATAAGATGATTTTTTGATGACAAAAACCAATATTATATATATATATATATAGTGAAAAGTTATTTTGAGAACCCTTTTTTTTGCAAGAACTTTTGAGAACTTTTCAAATCATGCCCAACCGATGATTATTCTTTACATGAAAATTGTTTTTTGATTGTTTTCTGAATTACTTATATGTGATTTTGAAGTTTTGATCACATGTAATCATAGCAATATTCGTGCACATGTGATCAAGAATCCAAATCTCCACATAATTGTATAATGGATGATTATCCATGCTTCTACACAATTATAAACTTCAAAATCACACATAAGTTATTCAGAAAACAATCAAAAAACAATTTTCATGTAAAGAATAATCATCGGTTGGGCTTGATTTGAAAAGTTCTTGCAAAAAAATAGGTTCTCAAAATAACTTTACCCTATATATATATATATTGTTTTTTTCTTCCACTTGCTTCTTCCTTCGTCATCTCCTTGTTTTCTCCACTTGTAGAATGCAGAATATATTATATTCTGCATTCTACAAGTGGAGAAAACAAGGAGATGACGAAGGAAGAAGCAATTGGAAGAAAAAGACAAGGGGGAAAGAAGAAAAAAAAGCAGGTGGGAGAAAAATGGTAAGCATTATTTTACAACCAAACAATATTAATAGGGGTATACTTTGATTGCATTACCTTAGTATTCCCATTACCTTTCCCTTTGATTGAAAAGGTATGATATCATACATGTAAAAGTTTTCCATTAAATAACTCACTGAAATATATATACTGTAGTATTTTACAAATCTCTATATTACGAATAATTCTCTCAATGGTTTTATCAATTTTGTTCATGAGTTGTGTCATAAAAATTACACTAATGGCATTGTCACGTCACTTTTCTTTTCAATTTTGGTATGTCGTTTAATTGATATAAACAATTTGCTTCATGAGTTTTGGTTGGATTTTTTTTATATAATTCATAGAGTACTTAATTATACGAGTATCTATAATATAACTAAAAGAAAGGTTGGAATATACTTGACACCTCTAATCCCCTTTCTTTAGCCTAATCCTCCATCCTTATTAATTTTTTAATTTTTTAATATTAATATAAAAGGTGAAGTACAAAAATCGTACCTATGGTTTATAAGTTTTTAGTTTTTCATCCCTCCGTTAACTTTTTGGCCAAAATCATCCTTGTGGTTTGCACTTCGTCCCTACTTCTGTTAAGTCCTCCCATGTGCAAGTCACATGATGGGCATTTTCGTTATTTTACTCCACTTCTTTCTCCACTTCTTTAGAACCGTCCATGTTGTTTGTTCGTTTTCCAATTCTCATCCCTATTATTATTATTATTATTATTATTATTATTATTATTATTATTATTATTATTATTATTATTATTATTATTATTATTATTATTCTTATTATTATTATTATTTAATTCAAACCTTTGTTCATAACGTGTCAAAACCTGACCCGACCTAGCCCAACCCGAAACCCGGCTATGCAATAAAATCAAACCAGTGACCCCCCCCCCCCCGTCGGGTCTCGAGTTTTCGTGTCATATGTGAATCCCTAGGTTAATGTTGTAGGATTTTGTAACACCCCAACTAAGGCGGAATGATGAGATGTACAGAAAGTCGAGTATTCAAAACAAGGATTATAAATAACATTCACCATAGCTTTATTTGATAAAAAGGAATTTACAAATGTACAAGCATGTGAACCAATTTTCAAGTACAAATGCGTCCACCATACTTGAATATTAAGTTCACGAAACAAATATCAAGCACATGAATAGTATACTACAATGATCAAGGCGGATTTCATTGAAAAGGGGTATACTTTGATACCCCTTTTCAATGAAATATTATTATTATTATTATTATTTAATTCAAACCTTTGTTCATAACGTGTCAAAACCTGACCCGACCTGGCCCAACCCGAAACCCGGCTATGCAATAAAATCAAACCAGTGACCCCCCCCCCCCCCCCCGTCGGGTCTCGAGTTTTCGTGTCATATGTGAATCCCTAGGTTAATGTTGTAGGATTTTGTAACACCCCAACTAAGGCGGAATGATGAGATGTACAGAAAGTCGAGTATTCAAAACAAGGATTATAAATAACATTCACCATAGCTTTATTTGATAAAAAGGAATTTACAAATGTACAAGCATGTGAACCAATTTTCAAGTACAAATGCGTCCACCATACTTGAATATTAAGTTCACGAAACAAATATCAAGCACATGAATAGTATACTACAATGATCAAGGCGGATTTCATTGCCCATCACAAGGTTTGATATTCGACTCCAAAGTGCAATGCAAACAATCATGATGCATATAAATCCTCAAAGCTTATGCTAATTCCTGAAAAGCATGAAGAAAAAGTGTCAAATACGAAAACGTAGTTGGTGAGTGCATAAGTTTTTATATAAATCTTGGTACATCACTGTTTTAATACTTAGAAAACCGATTACTATTACATTTCGAAATACCCAAACCATATGACCGACAAAAATTCTCATATCATATTATCGAGTTTTTCCCAAATACCACAATGTCATATCAAGACTTGGAAAAATCCATAATAAATTCAGGTTCTCATTTGTCAAATCATCATGAGAGAAAAAGTATATAAATCGATTAATCGTATACCATACCAAAATCATTCGGTTACCAAAATCATTTCAATATCACCAATTTCAACGTCTTTCAAGATATCATATGAGGGACGATACCCAATCCGTATGTTCGAACAATTTCCAATTATCAACAATATTAATATCAATTTCACTTAGCCACAAGGGCATAATTTAATATCAATTTCATTTAGCCACAAAGGCATAATTTACATAATTTTGATGAGTAAATGCTTGAGCCACTACTACCACCATTTTATCAAGTCCAACAATATATATAATTCATTTCATGGCGCAAGCTGTCAATCAAGTGCCGTATTAATAATAATAGGGTCGTGCCATGGAGACGACCATTTAAAATTAAGGTAGCTAGAGCACCACTATGGTCGGACTGGAAGTGAAGGTCGTCACAAAGACAACCAACCTTCCACCGTTACACTTATGGGTGGGTGAACGAAACCTAGTTGCGCAACTCTCTAACTACAGGCCTCCACTTTCGGAGTAAATAGTAGTGTACCGAAAGAAAACGGGTTGACAGAACTCAAGCTCATCATAAAACATTTATCACCTTGAATATACGAAACGAGTTCATTTCATAATCATTATATCAAGAATCATTTCATATATATGTATATAAAAGCAAATTTCATTTATATATCATGCTTTTCACCCCGATAGTTAAATACATAAAATAGTTTGAAAGGGGGCTATGACTCACCTTGATATGCCGCATATTATACTCATCTATCCAAAATGGGTACTTCCCGTCTATAGCCTCCTTGACCATATATCCATTATATTCCTCCATCATATTTCAAGCCAAGACTATCCCTACGATAAGACTAATATACGTAAGTTCCTATCTTAAGCCATCACTTAGAAATACCATTTTCATTATGTCGTTATCGATTTTGGAATCCAAGTGTATTGCTAATATTTGCATCATTTTGGTTGAAGAGATTGATGGTGAAAAAAGGTTACTTTCATTACATGCGTAGTTATAAGTTGTTAGATTTTCGGTAACTTAGTTTCATTTGTGGTTTCACTTGATATATTAGGTTATCATATAGAAATGCCATATTAAGTTATGTTATCCTTATTCATCATTTTTTGTGTAACCGATTTTAGCGTGAATTAGCAGTTGTGATATCAATATATAGCTTGGTTAACATAATTACTTATGTCAATCTCACTTAATTATCTTTGTTTTATTTTGATTACACTTATCTTCAACTCGTATATTTCTTGATTTGTCTTATGATTACTTGGTTCATGAAATTCGTTTAAGTGTTATGGGCCATTATCAATTGGGCCTTAAGTGTCATGGGCTTTTAAATGTTTTGGGCTTATATTAGTTATTAGGCTTTACCTTATTTGGGTTAGGTGTTTAATGGGTCATAATGGTTATTGGGCTATAAGGCTTATTGGGCCAAGTGGGCCTACTAATTTGTGTTCCTTATGGGTTCATTAGTTGGACCAGGCTAGCCCATTAACTCCTTAGTGCATCTTTTAGCCCATTACATACATGATTAGTTTTCTTTTAAATTTTCTGTTTTCATACCTTATTATTACGAATTGTTGGTCACTATTTTGGGGTCAAGACAAATTATTTGGACCTTCCTGATTTTTGTGTAGCAACCTATATGTGTCTTGTAATTTTGTGAATTTTTACTTAATTTTTAGGCATTGTTTGCTATTTCTAAAAATTTCCAAACTAAAACTGGTCAGAATGGTTGCTGTTGTGCGACTTGAAATGTTTTATAAAAGTTCTTAAGGATGTGACCTTCAGAAAAATACCACAAAATTATTTTAAGTCATGGGCACATTGAAATTACTTTCCACCAAGCATTACCTCCTGGAGCCTTTTGGTTTAGGAGATAAAAATTGTCAAAGTTCTTAAAATATTTAGACAAAATTATAGTTTTGACCACTTATGGTAGAAAAATCATATCTTTCATTTGGTTTAGTATTTTTATGTAATTCCAGTTGGTGGTTAATCTTAACTCTTTTGTATACAACTTTTATTTTGAAAGTTTTTCTTGAAAATGACCTCACATATTCAGTTTATTCGTTACAAGACAGAAGATTAATTCTGTTAGAAAGTTTATTGGTTAATACATCCCACCAATGATATTGATTGCTTGTGTTAGCCTCTAAATTACCACTAACAAGATTTTTACTTTATTTTGTATCTATTAACATCAATTTTCCAGATTATTAACAATTTCAAAATCATCACTCATCATTCAAAGATCCATCTCAAATCCCAAATTAAAATCAATAGAAACTAAGCATGCATGTTAAGATCTAACATTTTTAGACAAGATAGTATATCATCTTTTATGTGTATGACTTTTTAATGATTATTCCTTGTTAACCCATCATTCAAATATGCATGCATGTGTAGATCTAAATTTGTTTAGCTCAAGAAATCAAAGATTAGTGAAGAGGGTTCAAGCTAACAACCTTTGAAGATCAAAACAAGAAAATCAAGAGTGTTGTTGGGTCTTCATTTCATGGCTGCCCTTGGAGTGTTCATGGCTGTAACAAGCTTGAAAGGAAGAGGAAATAAGCTACAAAGTGAAGGAAAATATGAAGAACAATCAAAGGAACAAGTTGGGTACCCTTTGATGATCAAGAATCAAAAGAAAATAGAAGCATGGGGCTGTTTTCCTTCCTCCTGCTGCTGTTGCCGATCAGCCCCACTTGAGGGCTGTTTTTGTGCACTTGGAGATCTCCAAGACCCTTGAGCTTGACCTTTCATTGTTCCCTTACTAGATGGTGACTCAAAGATGTAAATTTGATGCTTGAAAGTAGTGTTTTAGGGCAGTTTTTCTGCCCTTATTGTGGGAGTCCAAAAATTAGAAAGAAGAGAGGGGAGAAAGAGTGTTTGAGAGTAAAGAGGAGTGTGTTGGAAGCATAAACATGTGAAATGAATAAGTGGTGGAGTTAGAGTGTGGAGTTGGAGTTAATATGCTTTGGAATTGACATGGAGCATGTTGCTAGTTGATGAGGGATTGGTCAAATTGTGTGAAGTGTGTGGGTGTGTTTTATTTATAAGAGCCATTTCAAATTTGTAGTTTTTATTTTATAAAGTATTGGTGTGTAGCCTTTGTAAAGTATATACATGTGAGTATGAGTATAATTATAAGTATTAGTAAATTTTCTAACCATGGTTACTTTATTGGATACTTTCTTTGCTTAGATATTTACATATATGTGTATGATTTAACTAAGTTAAATCATGAAGTAAATTACATGTTGATTTGTGTATATATATATAGGACGTGTATGTGTATATGTATGTATATATAGTTTTTTTTTGTGTTTTAATTTTATTATTTGCCTCATTATTTATAAACTTGCATTTACAATAGACATATATACTTATTGTTATTTAAGCTCACTTTATATACACACTAGTTTATGAATAAAATTTTAAGTTGGTAATTACATTTTATTGTTCAGATGTACTTTAATTAGCTTAGTGATTGAATTGTTGGATAATATATTATAAGGATTTCTTGTTGCTATCACAACTTATAAAGCTTATATAATTATTTATGTACTCTTAACTTCTTGAATAAAACTTTTTGGTTCATTGACATTTCATCAAATTCAATTAGAACTAAAATATAGCTTGAGATTGTCTTGAATAATTATAGTTATTGTTTAAGGCATTTCTAAGGCAACTGACTTCCTTTTGGCTTCTAATGAACTATAGGGCAAATATCACTATGTCCTAATGCCTAGAAGGTCAATTCTCTTAATAAACCTCTAGGGTTAAAGGCCTAGATAGGTGCAGGTAAATTATCCTAGTCGAAAATTAAGGGTTGTTACAGATTTTGTATCAAAATGGATAATTGATAAAAGATGTTCTTGATACTTTTCCTGACTTCGAAATTAAACTATCGATCACTCATCTCTAATACATTATTACTTAGGTATTTTCAATACCGATGTTAACAAGCATCCTTTTTCGATAAAGCGAACCATTACTCTGCTTCTTTAAATGGGACGTATTGTTTATACATATCATAACATTCGCAAATATATATGTATATAAATAAAAGATTATGCAGACAATGTATTTGATTAAATATCTGAATTGTTTTAAAAAAAGATTAACTACAAGGATGAAAATTGTAAAAAGAACAAACCACGGGGATGATTATAGAGAAGTGGGAGAAAAAATGGAGTGGAATTATGAAAATGACCCTCACTTGACTTGCACATGAGGAGACTTAACAGAAGTAGGGACGCATGTAACAACCGTCTTAGGAATGTAGTAAATAAAACCCACAAATTTCATCAAAGTTCTAGACGTGCTTCAGACTTAAGATATATGCTCACATGTAGGTCAATTCGATCTTAAACCTTAGAATTATATGACGAGTTTATAATTTAATACGATAAAATACTAGATTTCGAGTCGTAAACGATCGTATTTAAGGAAGTTCTAGTCCAAAAATGTTCACAAATAGTCTCTACATTTATTAGGTTCATTTAATATTGGAAAACTATAAATAGAATATCTTAGAGAGAGAAACTCATTCTCCCATCTTCTCCATCTTTCTTCACTCTCTCTCTAAAAAACACACACTTACAGCCACCATTTTCACACACAAAAATCACCTTTTGATTTTGGATTGTTAAACCAAAATTTCTTGTACTTTTAGCTTCCTTGTGATAATCAAAACATATTTCTAGCATCAAATTTCAGGTAACAACAACAAATTTTGAGTTTTTGATCAAAATAAAAGTGTAATTTTTCAAGTTTATGTTCTTGATGATTTGGTCCATTTTTGATGTGAAAAACGTGTTAAAAGTTAATGGGTTTGAGTCTAAATGTGTTTAGTAACCTTTTTGTGAACAAATTTGGGTCATAACATGCTTTAATCTACAAAACCCATTTTTGAAAATGAGGGAAAACTTTTTCTTGATGTGCCACACCTTAATCATGTTATAGATGGTCTTGAAATCGTTAAAAGTGTTAATGGTTAGTGTTATTATGTATATATGTACAAGTTTGATGTTCTAACAAGTCCCGGAATCGATCTAGATCTTCGTGTATTGATCAAGTCTTAGTTTTAGCCCTCTAGGACCCTAGAACGATCCTGATGGGACGATCTTGGTCCCCAAGATCGTCCTGGTCAGCTCCTTTGGTTCGTGGTCTGTTTGTTCGATCTTGTGTGGTGTGGTGATGTTGTTGGTACGTTTAATGGGCAACCGATCCTTTGGATTGGTTTAGCTCAAACACTTGATCTTGAAACGATCTTGTGCACTTGACTCAACTTGATGACACTAGGACGATCTTGAGGCTAGCATGAAGAACGATCTTGACAAGCAAACACCTAGGACGATCCTGACTCCCTTTCTCCTAATACGATCTTAACACCTAAGCTAGTTAAAACGATCTTGAGCCCTACTTTTGAAACGCTCTTGAAGACCAGACATCAAGACGATCTTGAAGGCCAGTCAGCTAAAACGATCTTGCACATAAAAGAGAGGGACGATCTTGATTCTTGTCCAGTGGGACGATCTTGCAAACCAAAAACCCTAAAACGACTTTGTGAACTCTTGAATCAACATGTACAACATTCAATTAACACCAAACCTAGCACATAACATTATTCTCATTCGATTAAACATATCAAAGGCTACACATTAACATCAAAAACTAACTCATGAATCGATCTAGAACAACGATTATAGTGCAAACCCTAATTGAAATATACAAGAACATGTTCTAACTTGCATCATTAAAGTACAAATTCTAAAGGCAACTAAATCACGTTTTTAAGGTTAAAAGACCATAATTAAAGGCTTATACAACCCATTATTACGATGAGTACATATGTGTGAGCTCAAAGACGTTCATTTCGAGTCTAGTACATGTAAAACACTTTTGAGTCAAAACGTTCAAAGATCTTTAAGGGACCAAATCATCAGTTCATCAAGGACAACTCAGTGAATAATTAATCACAAGAACTAATACATGTATCCATCTATGCTCAATGGTTTGTGATTAGGTTGACATCAAGACATACTTGGATTCGAACAGATATATCTTACTTATATCTGTGCTCATACTCTGTGCTTGTAAACTACGCTTGTTGCAGATCACAGTGAGTCTTCGTAGCCCCTTTTTCTTTACTTACATTTTGGGGTGAAAGGAATACTACTTATGCTTTTATACATGCCGTAACTGCTTTTACTAATCCATGGCTATATGACTACTTGATACTATTAGCCGGTCCTGTTGAGGATTGTGTGTGCTCGATTGATACTATTAGCCAGTCCTGTTGAGGATTGTGTGTGCTCGATTGATACTACTAGCCGGTCCTGTTGAGGATTATGTGTGCTCGATTGATACCATTAGCCGGTCTTGTTGAGGATTGTGTGTGCTCGACTAATACCATTAGCCGGTCCTGTTGAGGATTGTGTGTGCTCGATTGATACTTTTAGCCGGTCCTGTTGAGGATTGTGTGTGCTCGCTTACTTATGTGCAAGTTGATCTTTAGCCATTACATACTACTATACAATTGAATTCTATTGACGACATAAAACGCTTTTATACTAATTGTTTATACTCAAACCTATGAACTCACCAACCTTTGTGTTGACATGTTTAAGTATTCCTTTCAGGTAATCAAGCTAATCGTGGCTAGGATTGGTAGCATGGGACTCTTAGCAGACTTCAGGATTTAGGATTGGAGTTTGCATGCTTTTACTTATGCTTGGTGGCAATATGCCTAATCGTTTCCCATGCGTGGGAACTTATCGTACTTGATTTGATTACTTTTGTTGAGCTTGTGTGTGATGATTACTACTATGCTTGATTAGTTATGAATTTGACTATCTATGGTTATTCTATGCACTCATTTAGTACTCCTATGTAACATCCATGTGCGCGTGTGCTTTATCTTACATCCCGAGTTTTCCGCCGCTGTCGGGGTGTTACAACGCAGTGCAAACCACAAGGATGATTTTGGCCAAAAAGTTAACGGAGGGATGAAAACTGCAAATTTGATAAACCACATGGATGATTTTTGTACTTAACCCTAATCTAAATTAATTTATATTTTTTTGATTTTCATCACCAATTTACACTTTAACCCCAATCTAAAACAATTAATTTACACTTTTTGGGTTTCCATCATCATTTACACTTTAACTCAATTTAAAAATAATTAATTTACACTTTTTGATTTTCCATCACCAATTTACACTTTAACCCAATTTAAAAATAATTAATTATACTTTTTGGTTTTTCATCACCAATTTACACTTAAAAATAATTAATTTACACTTTTTGGTTTTCCATTACCAATTTACAATTTCACCAAATTTAAAAATAATTAATTTACACTTTTCGGTTTTATTGTTAATCTATAATATAACTCACGTACGACTAAAAAAGAAGAGGCTACGATCAACTACAAAAGGGTTTTTTTTATATATACTTTGCACATAATTAATCATTATTATTATTTTTTAACATTGAATTCTTATGCATGTTATTGTTATTATTATTTCTTTTAATTTAGTTTGAGGTTCGTTATGCCTTTTTTCTCAATAACAAAAAATATGACCACATTAGTTCATCTTGAAGATATTAAGCCAACACATTTTAACCATCATCTATGACTCCGTTTTGTACATGTATGGACTGTTTCGGAGTGAAACAACCGGAAGAAAATCACCCAATTTAAAAATAATTAATTTATCTTTTTTAGTTTATTGGTAATCTATAATATAACTCACATACGAAATAAAAAAAGAAGCTACAATCAACTACAAAAGAGTTTTTCTTTTTATATATACTTTACATTTAATTAATCATTATTATTATTTTTTAACATTAAATTCATATGTTATTGTTATTATAATTTCATTTAATTTAGTTTTAGGTTAGTTATGATTTTTTCATCAACTAATTATGTATATATATACAAGATTGTGCATATATTTGTGTATCATAGAAATGTTTTGTACCGAAATCGTAGGCTTAACATAATGTTTCGAGAAAGTTATAAAGTATAAAAAATTAAAATTGCGCTATGGTGAGCCTTAACAAACTTTTCATGTAGCACTACAAAACAAAACAAAATTTCACTCTCATTAATTCCCATTTTTTCTAAATACAAAATGAAAAAACTTCCAACCATTGGATCAATTTCAATCACCACGTGTCAAAAACCCATTAGACACACGCTCTCTTACTCTCACTTTCTCTCCTCTGTCAAAATAACTGACCAGCCCACAATACTAGTACTACTCCTATAAAAATCAGACAAATAGACAGACAGACAGACAAGGTGCGAATTTCTTTCAGACATGACCAACTGTGACAAGAAAAAGAAGAAAGTGGAGCCGCCGGAGGTGATAGTGGTCGAGGAATGGCGGAAATGGGCCGGGTTGAACCCAGAAATACTAGCATTGATATTTAAAAAGGTTGGTCCAGTTGAAGAAATGATGAAAAGAGTACCACTTGTATGTAAAGGATGGATGGAAGTAGTGGCCGGGCCGTACTGTTGGTCGGAAGTTGATGTTCAGGGATGGTGTCGCCGGAGGAGTGATAGTAATGCGGTGGATATGGTGGTGATGAAGTTAGTACGACGGAGTAAGTGTATGGTTCAACTTTTGTCTGTTTACCGTCTTGGTGAATCTGGTTTCTTTTTCGTTGCTAATTGGTAAGTTTTTCTTTCTCTCTTTTTTTTTTTAAAAAAAAAATCTCTATGTATATGTATATGTTTATATTGTTATGTCATGTATTGTGGTTATTTGGTTCTTTTTGGTATGATGATGAAAATGGTTTACGTGCACATTAAGTTACAAAAAGTATATCAGTGTATGTATATACTTTTCTTTAGAAAAAAACTAGCAATGTGTATGACATTTTGATTCTTTTGAGGTGTTTGTCATTAGTTTTTGTGTTTTGGTGTTCGTTACCGATTGAGTAACACATGGTCAATGGATTTTGATATCAGAATAATTATACAATTTGATTAACATGATATATGTATGTGATAGTTTTATGTATAGAATATATGTTTATGCTTTTCGCAAAACGGAGAATGTGGTATATAATTATGATAAAAATTGAGATATTTTCAATGAAGTTCATTGTAAGCATGATTTAATATGTTCAATGATTGTTTACCTTTCTGTTTCATGTTTTAGGATTTTTTTACCAAATTCAAGTCTTTGGTGCAAAACAAATGATGAAAGTGAAGTTTTATCTCACATAACTTATTTATGGCATGTCATGTTGAAAATAAATTGAAAATTCTAGCTTGAATTTAGATAAAGATATCCACATTCCCTTGTTTGAATCATCATAATACCAATGTACTTGTCAGATATGTTTACTGTTTACCTCTAAAAATTTTTTGGTTTCCAATTTTAGTGTTTTACATTTTAGTGATAGATATAACATTTTGCCAAAAGTATCCCAAATCTTATGTGTTTGTTTGGTTGAAATATCCAAAATTCCTATTTGTTACCATATAAAAACAGGGGAACAATATAATAGTACTTCAAACCTGGCTGCCCATGTATATTAAACGATCATGTTTCCATTTTAGAGTGAGGTCGTTACAGCACAACACACTGTATGGTTTTGGCTTTTGAATTTGTTGTTTCTTTGTTTAAAGTTGATTTCCTTTTTATCAATATGTAAATTATTTCTTGCTCGGTGCCTCGGTCTCTAAAGGTGATAACGTGTATCTATGTAAGTAATAGTTTACAAAAGGACATTGCAACTTATATAGGTGAATATAGAAGGATGGTGCCGCAAGTGTCGTGCAAAACTATTTATATTGTTTTGTGACGCAACTCATGCTTTCCATGTTGTTGAATTGAGTGGTAGTGTGTATTTTACATGGTACTTTCAGTCCAAGGGTTGCTAATTTGGAACATAAGATGCTTATATATATGTTCTGTGTTTGACCTTGGTTGGTATTATTACCTTTTTTGTGTGTTAAGCTAAATCTTTTAAACTCGGCAAAATGGGTGAATCGGATAGTTTAGGGATGTGTAGGTAGGTCAAAAGATGTCATTGTCAATACAGAGTCCTAGCGGGCTCATTTGTTACTTGTATTACATTTGATGTGTGCTAAGTTAATCTTTTATACGTGGCGAAATGGGTGATTACAATGGGTTGGGGACTTTTCACCAAGTCAAAAGATGTCGTTTTCAGCAGGAGTGGCAACAGGCCCATTTGGGTTGGGCTTACCTGTGAACATTTTCTTTTAAGTTTCATTACCAATATGCATACTAGATAAATTTATTACGGAGTAAAAGGTAATGTTAGAATATATATGTACTTTTCTAATTAAAGTCAGTTTCGGATGTTTTAGATTTCGTAAACTCTTGTCACATTGGACCTCATCAGCCCATTTGACCCGCTATTTATGACTAAGCTTTATATATGTATCTTTTCAGCCCATTAGAGAATAAAACCAACTCAAATCAACCCATTTTTGAAGAAATGAGTCAAATTTGACAGTATATATTTAGTCAACACGATTAAAACAATTGACCAAAGTTGTCTTGTTGTCTTGCAGTGGAAAATTTCTGAAAGAGCTGCAAATGCCAATGAGTGTTATCACTGATCAAATGTTATCAAAGCACATAAAGCCACTGCCAAATCTTACAATGTTAGATGTCAGCTACTGCTTCAAGATCACAGCCAAAGGCCTTGCAGCATTTGGTAACCAATGCAAGTCTTTGGTTCACCTGAAACGAAACATGCCTCCACTTGATGCTTCCTCGCCTGTTAACGATTCTGAAGCCAAAGCCATAGCTGACACCATGCCATGTCTAGAGTGGATTGAACTTTGTTTTGGCCAGTTTGGTGACTCTGGTCTGTCTGAAATAATCACAAAATGCAACTCACTTGCTAAACTTGACATTATAGGGAGTTGGAATGTGCAGTTAAACGGTGATCTACTTGAGAAGTGTGAATATCTCAAGGATTTCCAAAGCCCTTGGAGCAACTATGATAACGAGTATTGTGATACTGATGGCAGTGATATTGATATGTCAGGGTTCGGTTCAGAATCAGGATCAGAATCATATTGAGATATGGATTGCTTAGTTACATCTTCTTTTGAACTTTTGGTTATATATAAAGGAAATGACTTAACATATAGGATTCGGGAGTACACTATCTTGAGGTGTTTGCTTTTCTCAACCCTCTGATTTTTCACGTACTAAAAAGTATGTATTTTTGAGGATATTTGGTCATATAATGGAATGTAACTTATTTTTTTGTTTAACTGGAATGTAGTTGTGTGCTTATTACGTATTTTCATGTTGCAACTGTTGACATATATGACTGTTCCAAAGAAGATGCAGTTTGACTTTGCAAAGTCAGGCTGACTGTTTTTAAATTGGTATGTTTTATGTCAATTGCTTGGAAATACCTGATAAATATATAAGAGCTTTGACATCTATATGCATTTCCGATACTCAAAACTGGTATATTTGAGATCCAATTTCAAGTTGGGATGGATGTAAGTGTAATGGTGGGGTTGGCTATAGTTGCTGTGCTGGTATCTTGAATTTCTTCATATAGCCTTCTTGTCAAATAATTGTAGTAGCAATCTTAACGGGGGAGGTTTTCCTTATTTAGGTCACCTGGGAATGGCAAGCCATTTTGACTTTAGATGTAGCAGCCTACCTATGTTTTCTTTGCCTGTGGCCGCCTGGCCAGTTCCAACCATTTCCCCCGCCATCCCTAACATAATACCTAGTACCGTCTATCAAAATTTCTATGGGATGATACAGTATTCCCTTTTTGCAACGAGATTCTGTTATTTGAAGTATGATAGCAAGTCTTTGTGAGAAATAACCGCCTTTAGCTACATGATGCAATATGAACCTCACTATAGGATATCTCATAGCATTTGCAAAATCTATTTCACAACACTACGACCGCCAATCATATGAGTCATATTCGCCAAACGAGAAGGATGATATTAATGTATAAAGTCTCAAATAGATTGCATAATAAGTCGTACTTGTAGCATATAAGCACACACACATCTATATATGTTTGTATCCATCTATACTCCTATATAAAGATTATCACCCCTTCCATTTTTAGAAATAGTTACTCAAATATTACAGGGAAATTTACCAAATTGCCCCTTAATAAAAACCCACTATGGAAAGTGTTTTATAAATTATCAACTTTGCCCTTATAATTAACAAATTTACACCATAAACCCTTATTTTAATACTTAACATTTTAAACCCTTATCTTCTAAAATTTTTCACTATCACAATTACATCAACTTACACCACTTGACACCGCCACCACTAGACCGTATTCTACACCACCGCCGCCGCATTGCGTGGGTACCATGCTTGTTAATTCTTATAAGAGTAGAAGTCATTCACATATGTTATCAATGATAACATCTTTAGCCATCCCAAGTTATCTGTATTATTGCGAGTAGACCGTCTATATTTTACTATGTGATCAAAAGGCAACTAAAAACGTCAACTTTTCTTCAGATCAATTGTTGTTCGATTGAACTGTAATCAGCGTTGTTGCTGTTATCTATTGAAAGCAGGTTATTGGGATACATAACTACATCTTTATCGCATTCACCTTACCTGCCATGTCAATTTTATGCACATTGCCACTTATCAGACTATAAACAACTCCTCCCGATCCAATGAACAAGTTAAGCCTTTGACTAATATTTCCCCATCTCCGCTCCAGGAGCCTAAAACATGGGAAATTGGAATGATCGATGATGTGGAAATATAGGCCGCACTATAGTCCTTTAAAAGGATTGATATAAAACATGTATAATGGGCGGATTCTTATATGTCATATCTCATGAATGATGCAAAGATAATAAGGATCATTAATGCACTAACACACCATAGTTTCGATATATATAGGAAACGAGTCAAATACTTGACCGGCAGTCTGGATAAAATAGAAGTTTGGGATCAAATAGGGAAGTAGATCGTAAACATTTGAACTTAACATCCGTAAATATAGAAATTTGTAATACCCCTTTTAACTTTCCCTTTTTCTCTAGCAGCCTGAGCTCAATCTAGAACACATTGCATTATTGCAATGAATGACCCGGCTCGTACGTTGTGTGTATGTTTTTACACAGCTTCGTAAGGATGCGTGCTGTCTAATCCTAGAGAAGGAGACTGACACGTCGGGTTTAGGCCAAGTTGATGTAGGATTTGATAGAACACCATCTTGAGATGTATGCTTTGAACAAAGCTAATTCGCTTTTCAAAGTTGAACATAATTTTTGTGGATATTTGTGTCATATATCGTAATGAACCATGGTTTTTTTTCTTAACACAAATTTATCACTCACAATCTCAAGCTACACCCTTCAACCAGTTTTTTTTTGCTTTTCAGCTTTTGTTTTGGTAGCATTCTTGGAGCAGAATCCTCCCTTGGCCGACCAGGCCCCATACAACCCACAAGAAGTCTTTGGACGAGCATGGCGACCAACTGGACCGGCTTCAGTTGGGCGTATACCAACTAGACACTTTGGAACTTGAGTTTTTAGCTCTGGTGAGGCAAGGGCTCAAAAGGGATGGCCCCGCCTATGTCAGAGAACGCATTCTCTAAATGGAAAGCAAACTGACTCTGACTCCTATCTACAATGCGATCAGGGAGGAATGCCGCAAGGGCATCAATAGATGGATTGATATATGGTGGAGCCGGAGACTATGAGGTCTTGGGTTCAAATCCTAGTGTGAGCAAAATGTTCTTAGGAATGGAGACAGGGGTTTTCTAATATAGGTTTCCTCTATAATTGAAGTTGGGTATATGAAAAGACATACCGCTGAGCCCAAATTTTCCGTTCAAAAAAATTTTTGATAGCATTACTAGTTTCTATATATGTAAACTACTTCTATTTAGATTTCAATTTTACTTAAATTTTTATCAAAATAAAGAACTCTCTTGTTATGATTTTTTTGAACAAACTCTCATGTTAGTATTAATTAATATATCCATCTATTTACACCTACTGCAAACGCTTCAAAAACCCATTTGATCACTTATTCATTCTATCAAAACACCATCTTGAGATGTATGCTTTGGACAAAGCTAATTCGGTTTTCAAAGTTCAACATAACTTTTGTGGATATTGTGTCATATATCGTAATGAAAATATATATTGGTTGAATTTGAATATAACTGTATGCTTGTTTCTTTAATCATTATGTTTAAATTGTTAACATAGCTGATCAATCCAATATGGCAATATAAGGTGTAGTTTGACTTTGTAGGTCAAGCTGACCGAGTTTATATAAATGTAATGGTGGGACAAAACGTGATCTTAATTGTTAAGCATTTGAATATTCAAAACTTGTGTGATTGAACCGGCTCAAGTTTTTTGGTGGCCTTAAACAAAATTGATTTTGAAGGCGTGCTTTATTAGCATATAAAGTAAAATAAAAAAAAAATAAAAAAAATGAGAAAATAAGAAAAGTAACTGCTGAAGTGAAACGTCATGTACTATCTAATGGTCACCTAGTCTTCTAGGTGTTGTCTCTTACTAGTCACCAAACTTGTAGCTAAAAGGAAACCAAAAACAGAAAGTTCAATTCACAAATTAACAGTGTGTAATGTAATGTGTAATATAAAGGCCGGATAATATATTGTTCATGGTCAAACTTGTAGCCCAATTATTAACCCAAATTTAATAAATCTTTAGTCTCTTATACAAAAATTGGGGGCCTTGTAGCTTTGGGGGCCCAAAGCCCCTGCTTGACCTATCACTACATTAGAGCCGGCTCTCATTGACATCAGAAGTCAACCTGGGATGGACCTCAGTGTAATGACAGGTATAGGTTTGGTGCTGATAGAAATTTTTCAACTTAGTTTTGTACTTTGTTGTCAAGAACATTGTAGTTATCCAAATTTCAATAAGATGATAGGGTGCTAAGATATAATAATAAGTAACAAGGTTTTGAGAGTCATAATCGCATTTACATTTTTTTTAATGTAATCTTAATTTATGTATTTGTTTTTTTTTTTAATTATGTAGTTTACTATCAACTAAATTAAATATTTATTTTTTTAATATAATACAACTGTGTATTTTAATTAAAAATAATGTCTTTTATTTATACAAATGATGACGTAACACCAAAAAATTGAGTGGAGATTAATAGTAAAAGTAGTTTAGTATGGTAACTCACTATATTGTTGACGTGACACTAATAAATTGAGTTTCAATGTGTTGAGTTAAGATGACCTAATAACTGCATTTAGCTACACAATGCGTTTTAAAGAAGTATTGTGTGTATGAATATGAGATAACTAGATGGATGCACGCGTGATGCAACGATGACACAACGTGTGAGATGCCATGACGATGTTAGTTTTAAACAAACACTTGTGAAAAAAAAATAATAGAATAGTATCCACACAAAGTGTGAAATATAAAACTAGGATTAATTAGAAAAAAAATCATTATTGTTTTACATATTATAAAAATATTGATAGTTAGATAAGATAATTGTACCGATCTTGCTTTTTATATATATTTTTTAAAGGAACCATGAACTTTTTTTAATACAAATTTATCACTCTGACAATCTCACTACACCCTTCAACCTATTTTCTTTTCTTTTTAGCTTTCTTTTTTTATAATAGTAATTGATAATATTATTAGTTTCTATATATGTCAACTACTTCTATTTGGATTTCAATTTTACTTAAATTTTTACCCAAATAAAGAACTTTCTTGTTAGGATCAATTAATATATCCATCCGTTTACACCTACCGCAAGCGCTTTATCAAAAGAAAGCTAATTTGGAAATGTATCGATCTTACTTTTTTTATATATTTTTTAAATGAACCACGATTCTTTTTTTAACACAAGTTTATCAATCTCACTAGTCACTACACCCATCAACATGCTTTTTTTTTTTTTTTTTTTCTTATTCTTTTCAACTTTTTTTTTTAAATATTTTTTTTAGCATTAATTGATAGTATTACTAGTAGAAATATATGTAAACTACTTCTATTCGAATTTCAGTTTTACTTAAATTTTACCCAAACAAAGAACTCTCTTGTTAGGATCAATAAATATGTCCATCCATTTACCCCTACCGCAAACGCTTTAAAAACCCATTTGATCACTTCTTCATTCTATCAAAACACCATCTTGAGATGTATGCTTTGGACAAAGCTAATTCGGTTTTCAAAGTTCAACATACCTTTTGTGGATATTGTTTCATATATCGTAATGAAAATTATATGTTGGTTGAATTTATATATAAATGTGTGCTTATTTCTTGAATCATTATGTTTCAATTCGATCAATCCAATATAAGGTGCAGTTTGACTTTGTAGGTCAAGTCGACCGAGTTTAAATGTAATGGTGGTACAAAATGTGATTTTAGATGTTAAGCATTTTAATATTCAAAATTGATCTAATTGACGTTAAAAGTCAGCATGGGATGGGATGGATTTGAGTGTAATGAGGAATATAGATTTTGTGCTGGTAGAAATCTTTGAACTTATTTTTATACTTTGTTGTCAAAAACATTGTGGTTATTCAAATTTCGATCAGAAGATAGCATGCTAAGATATAATAATAAGTCACAAGGTTTTGAGAGTAAAACCGTATTTACATTTTTTTTTAAATATAATCTTAATTTATGTATTTGTTTTTTGTTAATTAATGTAGTTTACTATCAACTAAATTATCTTTGTAATATAAGGGGGAGGGAGTCGTGAGCGAGCTGGGGTGCGAAATGGAGGGAGATGGAGCGAGCTCAGTGAGTTTCGGGTGCCACGATCGCGAGCTCGACGACGAGATAGGGGAGCGAGCTTCAAGCTCTCGGAGGGCTAAAGAGAAGGTGAAGAAGACAAGGGGGGCGAAGTGAAAATATTTCAAACGGTCATGGACCTGCAGTGTAAATTTACACGCTTTAGGGGTGTAAAGTGACAAGTCTAGGAAACTGCTCTTCTTCTTTTTTCTTTTTTCTTTTTTTTTCTGTGCACGTTTTTGTTTCCTTTTTTCTTTCCTCCAACCTTTTAGCTTCTTAATTTTGTAGCAAAGTGAAATTTTAGCATAAGTTTTTTTTTTCCAACATTTTTTTTAGCATAATATAAACTTTTTCTTAGTTATGTAATGTTTTACCTTTAATATGTAATGTATTTTAAGTATTATGTAATGTGGTTTATTAATAATAAAACATATAAATTTAAAAAGGTTAGTTATGTAAAGTTTATAATGTTAAGGATAAATTATTAAAATGTGAAGAAAAAGTTAAGAGTTTCGGTTGCCACTAAAAAAAGGTTGAAGAGTTGAAATTAGGTGGAGTAATTTGATTGGGTATTTGAGGGGAGATGGGAGGGTTGAACCCTCGGCCCCCTCCCCCCTAATACAACTGTGTCTTTTAATTAAAAATGATGTGTTTTTTATTTATATAAATGATAATGTGACACCAAAAATTTGAGTGGAGATTAATAATAAAAATGGTTTAGTATGGTAAGTCATGATATTCCTGATGCGACACTAATAAACTGAGTTTCAATGTATTGAGTTAAAGATGCTATAATAGCCATTTAGCTACACAATGCGCTTTAAAAAAGCATCATGTGTATATATATATATGATAACTATATGAATGCACGCGTAATATGACGACGACACAACGTTTGAGGTGCCGTGACGGTGTTAGTTTTAAACAAAGACTTGTGTAAGAAAAAAGATAACATTGTATCCATACAAAGTATATAATATAAAACTATGATTAATTAGAAAAAAAAATCATTATTGTTTTACATAATTATAAATATATTGATAGTTATATATTTATTTTTTAAATGAAACATAAACTTTTTTTTCTTAATACAAATTTATCACTTTTACAATCTCACTACATCCTTTAACTGTTTTTTTTGGTTTGTTTTTCAACTTTCTTTTTTGGTAGCATTAATTGATAGTATTACTAGTTTTTATGTATGTAAACTATTTTTATTTGGATTTCAATTTTACTTCAAATTTTACCCAAAAGGTTCCTTGTTAGGATCAATTAATATATCCATGAGTTACACCTAGCACAAACACTTCAAAAACTCATTTGATCTTCTCCATTCTATCAACACAAACCTAATTCGGAAATGCACAGATCTTAGTTTATATATATATATATATATATATGGGAAAAATAATTTAAGACCAACTAAAAAAAGTCCAAAAAGGACAATTGATTTTCATAACTTACACACCACCATCATTATCTACTATGATATACAAGACTTTTTTGTAAAAACACTAAGACTTTCCGGTGACGGGCCCACCAGAAAATCATGTGTAAGTTAACTTAGGAATGAAATGCCAATTATCACCTTCAGGACGATCATCTGGCAATCGTATGTTATCTTGGAAATTCACTGGAGGAATGTTGTGAGGACCATGCTTGTGACTAGGATTCCAAAGAACCCATGAGCTTGTCTCAGTATGTCTCACTCCTTCTTGAGCCTTGGGAGTCCTTTCAACAATAAGATCTCTTACTTTTTGATGAATCTCAAGAACAGCTTTGATACGTCTAATTTGATTTTTCCTCTGAGACTTGATGTAGTCATCTTCTTCATCACCAACATCTTCATCTATTGCACTCAGAATTGTTAGAAATCCAAAAATAGTGATACATTGTAATTTAAGTTATGGACTTACTTGTTGTTAAGTCATGTGTTGATGATTTCTAAGGTTGAGGGGCTAATTGTGATAATTAGCATAGTTGGTTAGTTTAGATTATAAATAGCCCTCAATTCCTTAGAAATCATAACTTTGATATAACTCTTGACACATTTTCATACCATTACACCTGAATAACACACACTTGATCCCAATTCTCTCTCAATACACACACAAACACCAAGAACACACACACACTCTAA
The DNA here is from genome assembly GCF_010389155.1 of Erigeron canadensis. Taxonomy (NCBI): domain Eukaryota; kingdom Viridiplantae; phylum Streptophyta; class Magnoliopsida; order Asterales; family Asteraceae; genus Erigeron; species Erigeron canadensis. The sequence goes on from NC_057769.1 coordinate 17,513,032, forward strand.
ACCGCCATTGTTGATGTGAATTCGAGTGATAAAATCGTGTTGTTACATGTGGTATCAAAGCAAAACATCGTTTTGATCTCGATCCATAACTGAATTCAATCACAATTCATCAAACAATCACTTTATAATTCTGTTTTTAATCCTATTCGTGTTCGTTTTTTTTATCACTGAAAATTCAAAAATAACCTCTCAAATCACATAAAATCACAAATGTTTGTTCACCGTTCGATTCCTCATAGTTAAATACATAATCCTCTCAAGTTTCGTGTTCTAATTCGATCTGGATCAAAAGTTCAGATTTTGAGTTTTTGGCGCTAAAATTTGGGATTTGATTCTGTTGTGTTATAAGCTGAAGTGTGTTAATCGGATCGTTGCTAAGGTGAAAACAAACTGTTTGCAAGTGGTTTCATGTTCCAATTCTCAGAAAATCAAAAGATATTGAAGTTTTAAAAATCGTCAATGGAGTTGTTCATGTTCAGAGGTTGAAGACGACTTTGTGAAGCTAAAACGATCTCATTTAGATCGTTTCAGTTTTTCTTTCCTTGGTACTTACATTTCAGTGTTGTGGCTTGTAAAACGATTCAAATTTGATCATTTTGACAAGTGTGATTGTGGTGTGAAGATTTGATTGTGGCTAACTGATCCTTTGGATTGGTTTTGGTCAATTCAATTTCTTGAAAATAATCAAGTTTTGGTGAAATTCTGTGCTGAAACCTAAAACGATCTCTTTTAGATCGTTTCAGTTTTTGTGAAACCAGAACGATCTGTTTTAGATCGTTTCAAGTTTTACTTAAACATTCTCTGGTTTGAGTAATTCGTGAAGAGTTGTGTTTGGGAATCATAATATTCTTGGGTAACTGATCTTCGTGATTGGTTTTGCTCAATTCATTTCATTCCAATTCATACCAAAACTCTGCCCAAATCATTTCAGAATACTTAGAATTTTTCTTCAAAATTCTCAAGATCATTTCATTTTAGATCGTTTCATTCCTGGTTCAATTTAGATCGTTTCATTTTAGATAGTTTCATTCCTGCCCATTTAGATCGTTTCATTTTCACTTCCTCTAAATCGTTTCATTTCACTTTCTTAAAACAATTTCAATTTAGATCGTTTCATTTCATTCCAATTTAGATCGTTTCATTCCTTCAAAAATCAATTCAATTCTCAATTCAAATCAATTTCTAATGGCTACTTGTGAAGCGTTGGTTCTGGGTACTGATACAAGACCTCCAGTTCTTTATCGTGTTAACTATGGACTTTGGAAGAAAAGGTTCATGGATTATGTGGAACGTCAGACTAATGGTCACATGCTTAAGGATTCAATCATGAATGGACTTGCTATGCATCGTCATCCTACTACCGGTGCTATTTTGACTCCTGATCTTTTGAATGCCGAACAAAGAGATCTTACTGGTGCTGACAACAGAGCTAGGTCATGCTTGTACCAAGCACTTCCTGATGAGATCTATGGCTCAGTTGATTCTTATGACACAGCAAAGGAGATTTGGGATGAACTTGCTAGACAAATGGAAGGTGCTGATGTAACCTCAACAATCCGACTGACAAATGTCTTAACTGAGTTTGACAATTTTCAGAAATCACCAAATGAATCTCTCGAGTCCGTGTACTACAGATTTTGCAATGTGATCAATGAACTAAGAAAGAACAAGGTCAAGAAATCTGAAATTGAGCTGAACATCAAATTTATCAAAGCACTTGTCCCAAGTGGGAAGATTATGGAACTCAAATCAAGCAACATCAAGATTTGACCAAATTCACCATTCATACTCTTTATGAATCTTTCAAGTTGAATGAGCATCAAGTTCTAAGCAAATATTCATTCAACAAAGTGCCAGAAGTTGTATCTACTGATCCTTTGGCATTGGTTGTTGAAAGAAAGGTTTCTGAGGCTCTTAAAAGACAAATGACTGTTGTTTCTTCATCAGATGAGGAGGGAGAAGATTTTTTGGCTCCAAGAGATGGTGTTTCTGATGAATTCTACCAAGCTCTTGCCGCTGCGACTAAGCATTTCAAGAAAAAAGTATTTCAAAACGAGGCCAACTAACAACAATCTTCGTACTTCATCAACTAGTGCATTTCCAAAGAAGGAACAATATCATCACAAGAGTTTTGAACAAGGTGAAACAACTGGTTCCAAGAACGGAGATAAGAAAGCAGAAACTGAGAAACAAATCATGGAAAAAGGAAAAACATCTGACAAAAAGTGTTACAACTGTGGAGTTCCTGGTCATTTTGCTGTGGATTGCAAGCTGCCTCGCAAAAAGAATTATGAATACTACAAGCAGAAGATGCTCTTGGCAAAGCAAGTTAAAGCCGGTCAAGCCTTGATTGCTGAAGATGACAAGTAGCTTTTACTGACTGATGATGAAGATGCAGATCTGTCTGCAAATGTATGTTTCATGGCAAGGTTGAGCAAAGACAAAATGTTGGAGGCTGACAGCATTGACGAGGAATATCCCGATGATGAGGTAAATCTTGACTCTACTTTTTCATCAATTAAGGATAAAGAGTCTTGTAGAATTGCCTTATCTAACTTGACGGATCATTACACTTTTTTAGCCAACAAAAACAAGAAATTGAAAAATAGCATTTTATTTTCAAAAAGGGAGTACACAAAACTTGAAGAAAATTCTAAACTACTTTTTGAGTATGATGCTATGAAACAAGAATTTCAAAACTATAAAGAACAAATGTTGGTTAAAGAATGTGAGATGAATGCGTCTCCTGATTTTAAGTTATTGGAAAAGTGCCATAATTTAGAAAAGACCATTCTTGATCTTGAAAAAGCCAATCAAGATCTTGAAGTTCAAAAGACCAATGAATGGCTTCGGGCAAATGCAAGACAAATGGATGTTGATATTCTGAATAAGAAGCTTCAAGAAGCTACACCAAAAACAATTGAACTCGAAAGAAAAGTTTCTGATTTAAATCATAATTGTTTTTTAAAAGGCATTGAGATTGAAAACCTTGAAAGACAAATTGAGGAACATAAGAAGAATATACTTTTCTATCAAGAAAAGTTGTACAAAGTTGAACAAAATCATCTTTTGGATTTCAATGCCTATTTCAATAAATCAAAGATTGATAGATCGAAACTTCTTCTTGGGTTGGGTTTTGAGAATATCACTCCATTGCAAAAAGCAAAAGAAGAAATTATACCTTTGTATGATGAAAATTTTTTGAGACTTGGTATGGTACAACAATTTATTCGTCCTTTGGATGACGAATTTGAGACTGATGAAGTTGAGAAGATTCAAAAGAATAAATTTTTGGTTAATTATGATGCTATCAATACTTCTTATGATATGAAAAATTCAACAATTTTTGAATTAGAAAAGATTGCGTCTAATTTTCAAAACCAAGAATTTGTCATTTCTCCACCAAAACAAACTAAATTGTATACTCTATCCACATTTTTGGAAAAACAAATAGAAGGTTTACAACAAACAGTGGAATCTCAACAAAAACTCATTCATAATCTACAGTCTCAAAGTCCGAATTCAAAGAATGAATCAGTTGTTGATGATATCAAGAAAGTTTGTGTGAATGTTTCTACCCAAACTGATTTCAGTCTTTTAGTAGACCATTTCAATCAAACTACTTCTGATTCATCTACAAATTCATCCACCCAGACCGTGACTGACTGTTCTGCATGTACTTGTCAAACTAATGCTACTTCTATAGCTGCAAATTATGTGCAATCTGATTTATCTGATGAAGATCTTGCGCATAACTTAGTTTTGATATGGTACTTTTATAGATTTTTCACATGCGAAAATCTTGATGAGCTAGTTGTTCACCCTAAGCTTTGTGCTAGTATAGGTGTTGATACTTCTACTCAATTTTCCTGTGAAACCAAGGATGTTTCAGTCCAAGTCGACCTTATTCCTGAGACTACACGTGGTATGATGTTGGACAAAAAGATTCCTGATATTTCTACATTTTCGAATGAATTCACCAAAGATGATTTTGATAAATTCATGGAGGGAGAATATGTTTTTGACTCAGAAACTGAGAAAAAGATTGAATCTATCAAAATCATAAATTTTGAAAAAGAAATAAAAGGAGAATCTCAAAAACTAAAATCAGTGTCCAAAGCTCCAACATCATATTACTTCCAAGAACGAGTTAAACCCAAACTCGTCAAGGATGAACAAGAGAGTTCTACCCCTTCTGTCAAGACTGAACAAAAGAGTCCTAACCCTCCAAAACCTGCTAACAAACATGTTAAAAAGAAACAAGCTGAGACCTCACCAAAACCAAGGTATCACAAAGTGAAACTTCCAAATGACAATCCAAATGCTTCTTTGTCTAACTCTCAATCTAGTTCAATTTCTAAAGTGCCTAAGTCTAGCTCCGTTTTGCTAACTAGGGATACTTCAAATGGTGTAACTAGATATAGGGATAGATATGGATGGTTTTCAATTACCAAACCTAAGAAGCAAGAAGTTTCCACAAATCCAAAAAAGACAAAAAGGATGAATAAGTCTAAAACCCCTCGTCTTAATCTTCTTAGTGTCAATTCAACAGGTGGAAAGACCAAATGGGTTCCTAAGTCATTAAAACCTAAGATCAATTTTAAGCAATTGTCTGTTGAGGAAAAGAAGAAGAGGAGGAGGAGAAAAAGTGTTGGTAACAAAAAGAAAAGAGTTTCTGTTGATTTAAACAATTCATCTTTAGTGAACAATGTTAATAAATCCAAGGCTATGCCTTGTGGGGCTGTAAACAATGATAATGGTCGTGCTTGTTTGAATGCTGTTAAACATGTTACTTTTAATTCAAATGTGAATGTGCGTACTTTTTATACGAATGTGCTTATTGATGGTGTGCTTGTTAATGCTCATATTGATTCTAAGGCATGTTTGTATGCATATCCTAAGTTATATCCTCTGCCTGTGTTAACTAACCACAAAGGACCCGTCTTTAAGTGGGTACCTAAAGTCGGTTAAAATTTTTGATTGCAGGAAATAACCATCTGTGTATGGATACTCGATTCCGGGTGTTCAAAACACATGACTGGCAATAAATCATTGCTCAAGAATTTTGTTGAAAGATTCATGGGAACTGTTCGTTTCGGAAACAACAATTTCGCTCCAATTCTAGGTTATGGAGATATTGAAAGAAACGGAATTGTCATTAAGAAAGTCCATTATGTTGAAGGCCTGAGTCATAACTTGTTCAGTGTTGGACAGTTCTGTGACAACAACCTTCAAGTTCTTTTCCGACAATCTCTGTGCAAAGTCCAAACTCTAGATGGAATTGATATCCTATGCGTAGATCGTGATGAGAATCTTTTCACAGTTAATCTTGATGATAACCAACCAACTGATAATATCTGTCTTGTTTCAAAAGCTACTTCGAAAAATTCTTGGTTGTGGCATAGAAGGCTGTCTCACTTGAATTATCAAACCATCAATGCTTTAGTCAACAAGCAACTTGTTGTAGGCTTGCCTGACTACAAGTATGAGAGTGAGCATGTCTGTCCTTCTTGTGCAGTTGGGAAGATCAAGAGAACTTCTCATAAACCAAAGAAGATTCCACATACTTTGGCACCTCTTCATTTGCTTCACATGGATCTTTGTGGGCCTATGAAAGTACAAAGCAGAAACGGGAAGAGATATATTCTGGTTATCGTTGATGATTATTCAAGATACACTTGGGTCAAGTTTCTTGCTTCAAAAGATGAAACAACTCAAATTTTGATAGATTTCATCACTTCCACTCAAGTGAATCTTCAACTTCCAGTCCGTTATATCCGTTCAGATAACGGTACTGAGTTCAAAAATGCCATCTTCGATGAATTTTGCAAATCAAAACGCATTACTCACCAATTCTCTGCTGCTCGTACCCCGCAACAAAATGGTGTTGTTGAAAGGAGAAACCGTACGCTGGTGGAAGCAGCAAGGTCAATGCTTGCTTATTCCAAGTTACCATCAAATATGTGGGCTGAAACTGTTGACACTGCCTGTTACACTCAAAATCGGTCCATCATCAATCAGCGTCATGAGAAGACTCCTTATGAGGTTATTAACAAACGCAAACCCAACATCAATTACTTCCATATTTTTGGGTGTGTCTGTTATACCTTGAATGATCGGGAAAATGTTGGAAAGTTTGAAAGGAAAGGTGACGAAGGTTACTTTGTTGGTTACTCAAAGATATCGATTGCATATCGCATCTTTAATCGTCGAACAAACACGATTCAAGAAACCATGAATGTTTGGTTTGACGAGATGTCTGGCATGATATTTGAACAAGAAAGTTTGCTACCAACAATTAGTGATCCAAGTACTTCAAGTGCTTCCTTAAGGACGTCAACCTTAGCTTCAAAGTTCAAGAAATATCCAACTCCAACAAGTGAAGAGCTAGATATTCTTTTCGAAGAATTCTACAATTCAAAACCGATTCAAGAAAAGGAACCTCAAGTCATCAATGAACCAATTCCGAACAATGATCCTATTCAAACAAATGAACCAGATCCTAACAACAATCGTGAATCATCTTCAAATTCTTCAGAGCAAGAAGAATCATTTCCAAGTGATATTTATTTTCAAAAGAATGTTCAAGAACAACCTTCTCAAATCACCCAAACAACAAATCCATCAAATACTCCAAATGTGTATGTACCACTGGATTTTGATCATCCAAATTTTGAGGAAAGAGTTCTTCCGAGCTACGATTCTATTTCTCAACAGAACTCTGGATTTAATGATGATAATATTGACAGTCATCAACAAGATCCTCTTCCTCATGACAACAAGTGGTCGCGTATGCGCAAAGATCATCCTACAGAATAGATCATCGGAGATCCACAAGCTGGTGTTTCTACCCGTACTACAGTCAATGAGTGTCTTGTTGCACTTTTACTGAGTAACATCGAACCCAAAACAGTCTCTGAAGCTCTTTGTGATCCAGAGTGGGTTAAAGCAATGCAAGATGAATTAGCTCAGTTTGAGAGACTAAAGGTATGGAGATTGGTTCCAAATCCAAGGAAAGAAGAACCAATTCGCACCAAGTGGATTTTCAAGAACAAGAAGGATGAAAATGGTGTTGTAGTAAGGAACAAAGCTAGATTGGTTGCAAAGGGTTACTGCCAACAACCTGGTGTGGATTCCGACGAAACTTTCGCTCCTGTTGCAAGAATGGAGGCCATTCGTATATTCTTAGCTTATGCCGCATTCAGAAACTTCACAGTGTTTCAAATGGATGTGAAGACAGCGTTCTTGAATGGAGAACTCAAAGAAGAAGTTTACGTGGAGCAACCTGAAGGTTTTGTTGATCCTAAGAAGCCAAACCATGTCTACAAGTTAGACAAGGCTCTCTATGGTTTAAAACAGACATCCCGAGCATGGTATGATTCCTTAACTACTTTCTTACTCAAAGGAGGCTTTACCAAATGCACTATTGACCCTACCCTGTTTATTCGTAAGCAAGGTAAGCATGTTTTACTTGTCCAAATATATGTTGATGACATTATTTTTGGGTCAACCAGTCAAACGTTTTGCCGAAACTTTTCATCTCTAATGGTCAATCATTTTGAAATGAGCATGATTGGGGAAATGAATTATTTTTTGGGTTTACAAATCAAACAATTACCAACTGGTATTTTTATATCACAAGGTAAGTACATAAAGGATATGTTGAAAAAGTTTGATATGACTACATGTTCTTTAATTTCAACCCCAATGGCTGCTCGTACAAACATTAATGCTGATAAAAATGGGAAACCATTTGACCAAAAGAGGTATAGAAGCATGATTGGTTCGTTGTTGTATCTTACAGCATCTCGCCCAGATATAATGTTTGCAACATGTATGTGTGCTAGGTATCAAGCCGCTCCGACTGATTTACATTATCAAGCTGTGAAACGAATTTTTCGTTATCTAAAGGGTACACCCAATCTTGGTCTCTGGTATCCAAGGGGTACTGGATTCAATTTAACTGCCTATTCAGATGCAGATCATGCAGGTTGTAAGCTTGATCGCAAGAGCACATCTGGTACTTTACAATTCTTAGGGGATAAGATTGTAAGTTGGTCATCCAAGAAGCAAAATTGTGTATCACTGTCAACTCTGCAGCAGCAAATGCGAGTATCAATATGGGTTCGAATGAAGCAAATTTAGTCAGCGGAGGCTGAATATGTGGCTGCTGCTAGTTGCTGTGCTCAAGTGCTATGGATTAAGACACAACTTACCGATTATGGTCTGAAATATGATCGTGTCCCTATCTATTGTGATTCACAAAGTGCCATTGCAATTGCTGTCAACTCAGTCAACCACACACGCTCAAAGCACATTGATGTGAGCTATCATTTTCTCAAAGATCATGTTGAGAAAGGTGACATCGAACTCTACTTCGTGGGAACTGACTACCAACTCGCTGATTTGTTCACAAAACCACTGGACGAAAAGAGGTTTAATTTCTTAATCTCTAAACTTGGTATGCTAAATCTTGATCCTTGATTTACTTTACCATGGAAGGAATTCTTGATTTATTTTTCAAAAATTATAAAAATTTGAGAAAAAACAAAAATCAAATACAAAAATATAAAATTTTGAAAAAATAACAAAAAGATTTTCTTAATTTTTCATAGTGGCTTGCATATATTCTGTATGCAACCCGTTCTTCATTGAACTATTTATTTTAAAAGTGGTTTACATATACTCTGTATGTAACCCGTGCTTACATGATGTATTTATTTCAAAGTGGCTTATGCACACTCAGTGTATAACCCGTGCTTATTTGTATTATTTATTTCATAATGGCTTGCATATACTATGTATGCAACCCGGTTTTATTTTTTAAAAAAAAAAAAAAAGAAAATAAAAGAAAATTTATTTATGCTTCAAAGTTGGAATTAATTCATGTTGTTATACATATAAATTGATATAAGATAACGCGGAATTGAACGCCTTTGTGTACTTCCAAGTGGTCTTATATGAATGTCTATGTGTAATACAAGATGTTGATTGCAATTTTGTTGCACCTGTTTCAAAAACTCTCAATGTTGATATGAGAAGCAAAGGATTGAACGCCTTTGTGTACTCCTGAGTTGTCTCATCTTGAACAATTGATTGAGTTCACTTTTCATAAAACCTGTTTGATTTCACACAAATCATTTTTGCTCCACCTTTTCTATGAAAATATTTTTGATCTATCTTTGCATAGATTAAGGGGGAGTTTGTGATTTCAAATCTCTTTCAAACTTCAAATGTGTTTTAAATTTTTTTTTTTCACATTTGATGATTTTTTTAAATATTTTTCTTCAAAGGAAGTTCGGTGTTTAGTTTGCACATGAGCAACTAGTTTTTTCTCAAAATTCTACTCCATGAATTTCATCATCGCCGATGAGTTCTAACCCCAGAGTATTCACTTCTTTCATTAGATAGTGAGGGTATTTTTGAGTGATGATGAATTCATGCAACTAAGTTGGAGGGAGTACAGTCGAACAGTGAGAGGTTATGGTGATAATGTTGTGAGAAAAGGGTTAAAAGAATTGATACCCTTCACTAAAATTCTCAAATCGCCGGGTAAAACACATTTCTATCGGATGTCATTTGTTGATATCTCGGTATTGAAGAAGCCTTCATGGACCCAGTGAAGCGATGCACATCTTTACCTAACCACTCAAGTGTTTCTTAACAAATGCTTGTTTTATTTCTCACCGAGATTTTCTCATTTCTATTGACTCTTCATTTGGAAGACGTTGATATTGAAAAAGGGTGACACTCTGCTCCAGTCCCCGACTTCATTTGATCATTTGTGTCTAGAGCTTTTGTGATTGATCATTGATTTGATCTTTTCATTCTTTAGGACACATTTGCGTCATATCTTGTGATATACATGCTTATCTTTGTGATATAGCCGGAACATTTGTAGTGATATCTTAATTGATATTTCACAATGATCAAATGGAAATCCTACCATTGCTACATCATTTCCCGCTTTGAACGTAGGTCTCATAATGCATTTGTGTAAATTGAGTTAACAAGAAGTCTTGTGACTTGGATTTTTTAAGTCTTTAAGGATAGTAGAACATGGTTATCGAACGCTAGGTGACACTGACCATGGTTTACATTCTTTGAAGCAATCTTGAGGTTGGAAAGCCAAAAGACCAAACTATGTTAGAGGTTTGCTTTGTGCTTCTCTATGATACATAGGAAATCGATAAATGGTCATACATTTCTTTCGGTCATTCATTAATCCTTCGATTTTTGAATGCAAACGGTCATTCTTATCGGTTATTTTCTCATCACCCCACACAGAAACACCAACACCATAATAAAATGCTATACCAACAACTTCAACCTTAATTTAGTCACCATAGGGTTATGGGTTGGGATTAATGGTTTGGGTTAAT